>NW_020291910.1:0-495386 GCF_003184865.1 Aspergillus homomorphus CBS 101889 | reverse complement strand
CCCCCACCCATGGTCCCCAGTCCCCGAGAGTTTACAAAAAGGGTCAACTCACCGAAATGTAACCAACATCCCACGCTCCAACCTCCGCTTGCGCTCCCACGGCCAGAACCCCCCGCCCCCCCACATATTGACCAGTACCATGTCGCTGGTGGTGTGCATCTGCTCGTAGTCCTCGTTCAGGTAGGGCGTCATGCTGGGTCCGCGCACCCACATGACCTGCAGGACGTGCTCGGAGAAGAAGAGGCCGATAGGGAGGAGCGGGAGGGCGGCGCCTAGGACGCGCACGGAGCGGCGGAAGGGCAGCGGGAGGGTCGCGTAGCGGGTGCGTAGGTGGGCGAAGAAGCTGGGTCGGTTTGGATGGCGGGGTGGTTGTTGCTGTTGGGTTTGGGACTGGGGTTGCGACTGGAACTGCGACTGCGACTGGGGAATGGTGGTGCTGGCTTGCGGTGTAGGTGTAGTTGTTGGGGATGCGCGGCGGAGGGCTTTGGATTGTTCGGGGGATAGGACGCGCGGTCTGGGTTTGGGGATCGGTTTGGGGGTTGGGGGTGGCATTTTTGCGCTTGTCTTTTGTGGGATTTGGGTTATTTGGCTGGTTTGATGGGTGGTATGGATGGAAGGATGGAGCGGAGGGCGCGGAGAGCGGAGGAGCGGAAGAAATGGGGTTGTTTAGTTGGCGCGTTGAGTGATGGATGATGATCCGATAATTGGGATCGGTGGTCTGTTAGATTGTCATTCAGTAGAGTAAACAGGATTTGGCGGGTCAATTGCTCAGATCGTGTCGCAATCGGTATCGGGATTGAAGTTGGAGATGATTGTGATAATTATCGCAAGCTTGTTTGTCCTGTTTGCATTAGCCGCTTTAGGAACATTGTCCTGTGACCGTGGACTGTAAACACAGGTAGATGGAATTGATACCGTCACTAGAACAAACTTCTGAGGGGAATGATTATCAAATGTACTCCGCATCTAGCAAGGACATACGCATTGAAAGGTAAATTAGCTATTGCCATTAATCGAATATCTGGTTGTTGATGGGTGCGCTTTTCGCTCTGCATCATGCGCACAAGACCACTGAAGGATCAGTCCTAACGCCAGCCTAATCATCAAATATTCGTTCGTAAGGATGTGTGCGTCCCTTTCCCTCCCATGCCGTTATCAACTACCAGTCCTTCGTCATGAGGCTGTCCTTTGCGAGAATGCCGTCCGACGACTGCGAGCCATCCATGTCAATGATTCCACTCGATTGAACGCTCTGCACATCCGTGGCAGACGGAGGCCGGTCAACCTCGACTGGGTCGTCATCCAATCTCTCCGTGCGCCCATCCTCGGACTTGTGCACCTCCTCCCAATCGTCATCCGACCTGATGGAAAAATCCTCCATGTGGCTTTTACCTCGCTGCTCGGTATCAGTCACGTTTACCCTCTGTTTCTTGGTCTCCGGTTGGCCATCTAGTCCGGGCTCCAGGGTGGGCGCATCGGGGAGCTTGGCTGCGAGTGTTTCGGACGAGAGTAAGGACTCACCGTCAGTGTTTGTTGACTGGGACTGGGTCTGCTCGTTGGGGCTGCCGCTTGTGGTGCTGGGAACATCCTGACCCTCGGGTGGGAAGAACAAACTGGCACACGCGCATATCGTTGTCAGTGCCCATATCACACAACTCGATAATACATCAAGAATCGGTGATAGCAACCCAGAAGCAAAGGCCATGAGATGGGAAGGGGGGAAAAGAAGAGCCAAAAACTCACGGGATGAGCTTCTCATACGCCGCCTCGTCCTTCCGCTCAAAGTTACAAAAGATGATCCGCTCCAACTTGCCGATATTCCCAGGCTTCTCCAAGAACTGACGCGTCTCATCCAGGACCGCCCGCGCCGCAGCCTCACTCGGATACCCATACACACCCGTACTGACGGCCGAGAAGGCGATACTGCTCATGTGGTTCTCCACGGCCACTTCCAAACTGCGACGGTAGCAGCTCCGGAGCAGCGACTCGGGACGCTCGGGCCCTCCCCTGCGCAGTTCAGATTTGTAGATGGGCCCAACGGTGTGGATGACTCGTTTGCAAGGGAGTTCGTACGCGGCGGTGATCTTGGCGTCGCCGGGATCGCAGCCGTCCAGCGTGCGGCACTCGCGCAGCAGGTCTGGACCCGCGGCGCGGTGGATGACGCCGTCGACACCGCCACCACCCAGGAGACTCTCGTTGGCGGCGTTGACGATGCAGTCGACGCCCTGCAGCTTGGTGATGTCATTGCGAATCAATGCGATCGTGTCGTTGAAGGCCTTGGACGGCTGGGCCGCGGAGGCGGCGGCGGGGATCAAACGCTTCAGTCTGTACAGCAGGGACACGGTCGGGATCTCCGCGAGAGGTATGAGGGGACCCGCCATCTTGGGAGCAGGGACGGGGACGGCCGGGTTTTGTTATCCGGGAATTTGTTTATAGTAGAACGATGATGAACCTCCCCGCGTTTGACGTGGAGGTGGAGTCGGGTACTTGCAGCGCAGTTGAACGATCACCTGGGAAGTTACCTGTACAGTCAGACAGATATCGATTGATATAGGGAATAGTCAATCGATATCAAGTGAAAATGAGATGCAATAGATGGTGTTTCGTAGGATCTTCTTTGTCTGGAAGCTGCCATGGAGGGGAAGGAGCAGCTTGTCGCACGTGATTGGCACATGATTCCTTCTTATCTTATCGCGGGGTCAACCAAGAAGTGAATGTTTGCATAACGTCATGGTGGAACTCGATTTTGACCTACAGAGCCAGCATCACATGCCTCTCTTGCGGCAATATGGTAAAGAAGAACTCAATTGCTCTCAGAACAGCCTCAGCGCCTTCTATTATCTCCTACAAATCCTCTCAGCCACAAGCATGACATGATTACCATCTCATGATCCAAATGTTAGTGTCGAGTCACGCTACTGTCAACCACGAAGCAGCACTCCTTCAACTCAAATGGTATGACCTCGACATCGGTGAAAGAGAGAAGTTAATTGACGCCCATATCAATGCAAAACAGACCGAACTACTCATAGCCTACAATAAAGCAGCTCTGCCGCTAACCGAATGTCACCACCATACTCTAATCCAATCCATCCCAAAGACGAACTATAGCAATCTGATGTACGATGTCGAAATCAGGTTAATTTACACCCGATCGCGATCGATCCCTACTCGCCACCTCACCGACTCTTATACAGACCCAACAAAGTACCTATCAGCCCCAGCCAATAATTGGAAGTCTTTTCCGAAGAAGAGGGGGGGAAATGGGGAGGCAGTCCATAATCCGATTGTGCGCGGATAGCACCCAAGCGCCCTGCAGGAACTGGAGGTCCGTTCCCTCACAGCTCAGAGCAAAACCCCCCGCATGGGAAGTGACCCAGCCTCTCTCTATATATCTCAAATACGACATATGGTAGTGCCCAGATCGAGAAACCAGAGAGGGGAGACAGGACGATCGGGGAGCTTAATCAAAGGTTAGATGTCACCGCTTGTGTTCGATCGGGGGCAGATTCCGGGATTGTCCCCCTGTATTGCCCGATGTGGACTTGATTGATTGATGCAATGCCAGATGTAATGCAGATGCTTCTTGTGTTGTTTGTTTTTTCGATATGATAGATCGAGTCGGAAGTGATCTGTAAAGTGTATAGAGCTATGGGATACAGTGCATTGAACTCAAGCAGATAATCAATCGAGCCACATCTTACAGGTGAGGGAAGAGTAATGATTGGCTGAGGTGAGGGTAGGGCGAGCTAATGCAAGGGCAAACACTGCGTGAAGTTTTTTCTTCTTCTTTGCACGCGACAGTTGAAATCTAGATACTTAGGTATTTGCGTTCGGAGATGCAGTGTGATTTATCAAATGATGTCACAACCATGGAGATAATTAGAGGCTCGCATGATCGGTTAGTATGATGTACTCGCTCATTTTCTGCTTTTGCTTTTCCCTTCTCCATCATGCACCCAGACTGCATCGCCACATCATTCTAGCATATGTCCATTCCAAATCCCCTGTCAGTAAGTACATCGAAACCACACCCAATGAGGAAGAAGTGGGTACCTTTTGAACGGGATTGTTCGGATGAAAGGGGGAAAGGGGGTCCAAGCAAAGATTCGATCTCGTCCATCCGCCACTGTGAGATTCAATCGGGGTTCACAACACGAACAGACGAGGAAAATTAGATGATGAACTCATGCTGCAGTGATGCGAGTCTAGCAGTTTAGTGCGGTTGCCTTCCTCGCTGCCTTTCTTCGAGGACCTGGAAATAGTAGAGAGAAGGTGCTCTCTGCTCTACATCTTGGCTCCAGGTGATAGCAGACTGCGTCAACAGTCAGACGGCTGTCACTAACACCTCCTTACAGATGGAAGACGAGCTCGAGAAGCTAGGTAATGTCCGTAAACTACTCCTTTGCGCTAGTCGTAGTAGAAGTCAAAAGCTTCATCCCCTCGGAGATAAAATTGTGACCCCATGACACTTGAGACATATGAATCCACCGGCACTGGACCATCGAGCTCGCAGTGATTGTGTCTGGGCGTATACCTATCCAAGTACGGAGATAGTTCAATAGCTTCAAGGGTATTTCACCACTCCCAAAACATATTGGCCACGGGGAAGCGACTTAGGTTGACCGGCTCCCCTTCTTCGCGGAAGAAAAACGCCCCTGGGCTTGCCAGTTATAGATTTCTCGCGCGTGTCGATCTAGACCAGAAGTTTGCCTGCAAAGGAAGGGATGGGAAACAAGAGACAAAACAAAGGATTTGTATTTCGGTTGTATGTTACGCAGCCAACCCCACAGAAGAGAATCGTGTGGTTCACTGTACCTTTCTCACTATGCCCCATTTATGGTGTGGGTCGGTTCGAGGCTCCAAAACAAACAAGAAACTTTCGCAACATACATGCGGCCCAATCGCCGATTCCAAATCCTCCCATCGACTGAAATGTTTTGTTGGTGCTTTCTCGGCCACTCGGCAGATTCCAATCGATCTGGGTGCCGTCGTGCCGAGAACGGGGCAGCGGGAAGGGCAAAGCAGGGGGGGAGAAAGGAGGAGAGGAAGGTCACAGGAGGAGGAGGATGGGGGGTGGATGGAAGGAAAGAAGTTCCTTGCTACATGTAACTGTCCGAGAATAGGGAAAATAGAAAAAAAAAAAAAAAAAAAAGAAGAAAAAAAAAAGGGACGACAATCCAGTCTATTCTAAACTACTCCTAGTTAGCCTCCCCCAAGTTTGAAAGATTTTCTTCACAGTCAGATGGTTCCTCTTTTCTTCACTCAACCACCTAAACCTGAATAGTTAAGAGTTTTCCTGTAGCCGAGTTCTGTAGTCGCTTCAACTCAACCTCAACTTCACTTTTCCTCTTCCCCTTTCGTCTTCGTAAAAGCCGAGGAAGTGGAGGCCCCGTCGGTCTTCACTTCCATCCATTCAGCGGATGTATTCGTTGTGGATCGGCGTATGCAGAATGGCAGATGGCAGGCCTTGAGGTTCGACCGTCGACCAAGGCTGCCGATCGAAGGTTTCCCTTCGTACCTTTTTCTTTCCACTAGACTATCTTCGACTATCCCGTAAACTGCTGTCAAGATCCATCTGAAGTGCTCAAACCCAAAAAGGCTTAGAGCGGGCCCCCCTTCCAGCGGCCGGCGCGCGATCCAAGATGAACTGTCCCATGATTCCCCATCCCGTGCGATCGCTAATCCTAACCCGCTTTGGGTATCAAGGGCACCACGGGCACACCATCGCCGACCGATAGATCGTAGACTAGCCCACTAACGCTAGACACCGAACAGCAGGAAAAAAAGAACAACAAGCAATCTGGTGGTACTAAGTAACAGTATAGTAATGCACCTCATCCCACAAGCGTATTTTCATGTCTCCTCTACAAGACCAAAAGTGAAGCTATTAGTCAACGAGAGACTAGAAGAAAATTTTCTGATCAGGAAAGGGGACTATTTCAAATCGTAGTACTATCTATGATCCGGGATTTGGTGATGTAATCTTTCTCCCCAAAACAAAAAGGGAAGAGATATCTTAATATAAACCTATGTACAAGTGCACGTAAATTGTAAGTATATGGAGCGAATGCGAATCGCAAATCCGAAATCCAAACTAGAAGTCAAAAGAACCCACCTTCAATCTTTGTACATGCATGCTTACATGTGGCTATTTCTCTCTTTCTCTCTCATACAAGAATAAAATTCTTGATTTGGGCAGCCGTGCATTCCGATCCCATCCACTCTAAGTCCTTGGACTAGTCCGATCTTTCATCCTCTCCTCCCCTCGTGTTCGCGACTCACGTTGCAATCCCAAGAGTAGCTGAAGGAGGAGCTGAGGGCTAAGAAAAGCATAAGCTAGTCTAGCCTCGTTGGCAACGATGTTTCTCAGACAGGGGTCGTTGTCTAGTTTGGAGATCTATGGGAATCAAGCGTTTCGTTAGGATCAAGTCGGCTTGCCCCGGGGGCCCCTCCGAGAGAGGTGAAGTTGTTTGAGGGCGAAAATCGAGCCAACGAACCTAAACCTAAAGCCCATCGTAGCCAATAACATACCCCCATCGACTGGGGACAGATCCGACACGAGGCTGTATTTTCAGCTGGTATCGTCCGATCTGGGAGATACGCACGCACAGGGGACGGCTAGTTGGTGCTGACTGGGATATACCTTGTAAGTCATGTATGTATCAGGAATGCAATGGTGTATGTATCAGATACATCTGGTGACGAACGGGGTACGCATACAGAACATGACGAAAATGCAGGGGTTATCCTGACTTTTTCGCTGATGGAAAGGCTGCGACGGCCAGATACAATGAGACCACTGTACTTATATATGGTCTGGCACCCTCAGAATGGAGCAGCATTTGTCTGATGGTATTCTCAGTCCCTACTCAACTCAGCACTCCATAGCAAAGCGAACTAGGTCTCGATGCAAGATTGCGCGTTCATCGATATACCAGTAGCGGGTAAAGAGCCAAGCGAAGTCAGGTATACAAGTAGTTTAGACATCTGAGCAAGTCATTCTCGAACAGGCGTGCATTGATGATATACAATTACGAGTATGAAACGAACCAAGTATCAAGCCTCACAGTCGACACAACAAGCAAATTGCGTACATCATACATACATCATCAACCAGACCGCATCAGCAATCGCGATATTCGACTGATAGTGATGGAACGATGAGATACATCTTCTTTCTATCCTCATTGGGACTTGTAATATTTCCTATCCTTCTGTTGCAAATACGGCGCTTGGTATTGTTTGCACGATTACCTCAGGATTGCAAATTCAAGGCGAAGAACAAAGCCAGCCAGCCAGCCTTCCCTCCCCTCCCCCCCTCGACTAGGAATGTTGCTCCGAAACGCGACGCCATTTTAGCTTGCGATCCATTTATCCCCTTTTCACAGATCAGATCCCGATGCCCAAGCCCCGTCGATCCGCCTGCAACCTTGTTGACAAGCTAAGGTTCGATACCTGACCTTTGTGGATGAAACATTAAAGGTTGGGGTCCCAAGGCCCCGCAGAAGGAGAGAGTCATACCCTCCTTGAGAGATCCCGGTAGTAAAGTCCGGACCTGTGTCGCCTGATACAAAGGAAAAAAGGTTATGGCCACACATTTTCATCATTCATCGCGTGGACAGCAGGAAAATCGTTCGTTGAAGTTCCGGATCCTATGAAAGACCACCCAGAAAAGAATAATGGAGAGGTCAGGTCAGTCCAACCCTCCAAATTCCCAAAAGAAAAGTGGGGTTTCCCTCTCGAATCTATCTGTCAATCAGCTAGCTATCGGACCCTGTTGCCAATCAAATAAGAAAAAAATAACTAGGGGTTTGGAACCTTGAACTGGCAAACCCCCGCCCCCTTCCGGCGGCGGTGCCTCCCGTCGACTGATTCAAGAATGACGATCCCTGGCTCGATTTGAGATCTGCTCTCGGTGCCAACCGGCCTAACCGCCCATCGCTGCTGACACTTGGGGAAACTTCTCGGCACTTTTCTATGCAGGGAGTTTTACTTCCCCCAGGCTGCAAGGCTCCCAAGCCAAGACCAGCAGGACGAAATTCCGCGCGGAAATCGAAAGCAAAATTCCTGAACGACGACGATCGAGGAGAGGAGGATCCACCGTTCCTATTCTTTGGTTCTGAATTTCCATATACCGGACGATCTTATAGATGGGGAATCGGGGAAGTTCATTGCGTAAAAATCGACCCGCCTGTTGGATCTCACCGACTTGCAGTTAATTTAGACTTTGGTTCAGATCCTGGGTATTCCGTAGTCTGACCCTCATAATGGGCAAACATTTGGGTAGTGGTTTCAGATCTTGCGCATCGTGACTTGGGAAAAGGTGTGGCCGATTTTCCCAATAAGGGGTGGTAAGAGGTAAAGTCCTACATGCAACTCCGGAGCAGTCTATGTGACCATCCTTGCTAGACAAAAGGAAGCGTTGCAGGTCCCAGACGAGTGGTGTATCCACTGTTCTCAGCGCATCAAAGAGGTAGTCTCGCGTTGCAGGCTCATCTGGAAGGTAGACTTGCCGATGCGGGAAGTAGATAGATCGATGATCGGTCCGCAGTGGTTTCACCGCTTAAAGTACCGAGAGATTGGGTCGGTGGGGTCGATAGACGCTCTATAGTCAGACCAGTTACATGCATCCGTCTAGCAAACAGTTTTGGGAACAGGTATGCGACTTCATTACTGGACGACACCTAGTCAAAGCACCTAAGTAGACGGGTCCTAGTGTCAGAGTGAGTTGGTTACCGTCCAGATGGGCGTATTATTAGGACATCTGCAATTTGCGACCTACTTAGTAGATACTGCACCATACCAGATCTCTGTCCTGGCCGGTGTGGTTCGGGGCCTCATCATGGTGGATAATGCTCTAGAATCGCCCGACCGGCCGGGTTTCGACCGGCAGAATAACTGTTTGGCCGAGAGCTCCGGGCGTTGAGAGACTCCTGCTGTTTATGGTAATCACTCATAGTTAGTCACGTCACCTTAAGGTACTACCAGTTGATCGATTCTATCCCAATCAGCTTATCATCGAGCGGGAAGTGGGGGAACCGACCGTCGAGACGATCGAGACAGCCCATGCCCGGGACTCCGGGAGAGGTGGTGTCAGAACGAGGCCGCACCTTTGATTACTTACGTAGTAAAGTAATCACAAGACAGACGTGGCATGATAGTGGTCATTAAATCAGTTAATCTATTCCCAATCTATAAGTATAGCCGAACGAATGGAGGTGTTCGATGTGGATCCATGACACATTGTATGATTCCAAATTCCAGGCAGACGAGACGTCTTTCGGCCGGAGTCTAACCAATTTGCTGCAAGTTGCATCAAGGATATTGGCTGCATGGTTGAGTTGTAAGATAGGGACATGGGCAACAGTCGGTCGTTGTCGCTGTAGGCAAAACTAACTACAGTGGCGCTGGATGGGCAATAGATCGGAGCTTGGCGGAATCGGAACCCATGGTAACCGTTCACAAGGGAAAGATCCAATGTTGGAGCCTACCAGGACTTCCCCAAAACAGTGGGTTGAATAGCCAGCCTGGAGGGGATTGATGATTTCCACTGTACCATATACAAACAGAATCTTGGGAGTAGCAACCAAATTATGATGTCGACTTTCTAATCGAGCTCAAACTAGAGGGAGAAGCAGGTGGAGGGAAGTGAATGTATTCAATTGAATTAGCGGTGAGGGAGAAGAAGAAGGCATGAACGGAGGACCCACCGTCATCTGAGTCAGATCTCACATCTCTCAATCACCACCACCCATCCACCCGTCCGTCTAATATCGACGGTGATGACATTCATGGTGGAGTGAGAGATGGACAAGGCGGTACGGTAGTTCTTACTGGCGACGATGGGATGGGGCAAGATGGATTAGGTGCATCGGCGTTCCCTTCGGTGACTGTGGTTGTACTGTGTAATCCTTGTTCTGTTAGTACTGTTAGTACACTGACTATCTTTGTTGGACGGATCACGGCTGCAAGATGAAGTAAGATCGGATGCAAACACGATAAGATCCGATCGGCGGTTCCCTCGATTCTGACTTTCATTTACGGGAAGGTCAAACTCAACTGAGTCAGATTCCCCAGCGGAATGTCTCGGGGCTGCCTCCTAGTCCTGAGATTTCATACTATGTGTTAATAGCTTGCCTTGCATGATGAAGCAATTGGTTTGAACATGATGCCGCCAACTTAGGAATAAACAGCAGAGATTTCGCTTCACATCCGACCATAATAATTATACTAATTATAATGAATGGCTGCATAGCCCAATTGGGGCGGACAGCAGACATCCCCACCGCACTAGTTCCGCCATCGACCGTGCAGACGCCATAGAATGATCAAGCCTGGATGTGCGAGCTCGGGTTCCGCGAGGGTTCTGGTCGGTTCTAGCGTCTCCCCAGTCTCCATAGTCCATACTGGTCGGCCGCCCATGGTCCCATGCCGCCTGGAACCGTCGGAGCGATTTTTGTCTATCGGGGCACGAGGCACGCCTACTAGGTACTTACTAGCTTCTCAGCAAAGGAGATGCGTGTACCTGCTCGACCAATTATTGTTATTATCATCGATAGTCAGTTAGTTTAAGTAAGTCTAGTGCGTCGCGGCAGCCTGATCCAAACAGCGCAAATTCTACTCCGTGCTGATGTCCAGAACCTGAGCGCCAGAACCCAATGCACCCTCCACTGGTCCTCATCGAAGCAACGGTGACTTAGCTGCATGGCTGGATGGACCGATCGTCTCGGAGTCAGGTAATAGCATCCGTAACATTGGTATAAGTGGTAGTGTTCGCCATGACTCTATCTCAGGTATGCAAGTGATAAAAGCCTGGAGTACTACAAAGAAGGTTACTGAGGAAGTCATACTAGGGAGACACACACGCTTCTGAAGCCCCTAAATCAACATGACTGCGTAAAAATAACATCGTATTGGCACATTCTAGCAACCAAAACATTTGCCAAATTGGGAACCAGAGACTGTTCGAACCGGGGGTATAATTGTAAATCAGAACAAGAGTATAACAGAACGATCCGGACGGCCAAACAAGTGGGACAGAGTTAGAGCAAAAGCGAAGCGCAAACATGGTCAGTCGCATCAAAGTAAGAGCCAGCCATAAAACAAAGGATATAGAACACAAGCAACCAGAAAAAGCGAGAAGTCTATCCCAAATGCCTTTTAGCTCATCGTGCAAGGGGTATTAGAAGAATGCCGCGTAACATTCGGAGAAAATCAAATCAAGTCCCTGTGCCTGGGACGTTTTGGGAACCAGCCAACCTGGAAGCGAATCGCATGAAACCCACAAAAAAAATCCCACAAGAGGATGTGTTGATGAATAAAAGCAAACGGGACTCGGAACGCCTGATGCTTCTAAACCCAAAGCCAGTCCCAACGCCGAGTTGCTGATAATCTTAATGGCTACTTGGTGACGAGGTATCGAGTGCGGTCTTGGGTCTCAGATTTGAACCCATGGACGCAGCCTTGTTGGCGCCCATCTTGCGCGTCAATTTGGCATAGTGCAACCCGCAGGCATTACACAAAGTCCGCGCTCCATCCGGACCACGGCGCCATTCAGGCGTTTCGGCACGATTGCAGCTATGGCAACGACCAGGAGGAGCAGCTTTCTGCAGACGTCAGTTAGCAAGTTATGCAATATAGGTGGCAAAATATATGATGAAAGGAATGCTAATTGAAGAAATGAACCTACCCCTCGTCTCTTTTTTGAATCAGCGCCCGCGAATCCGCCATTGCCCTTATAGTCTTCTTGATACATCGCCACGTGATCATCACCATGCATGCCTCCGGCTTTGAAAGCTTTTCTTTGCGCCATTTGCTCAGCCAAAGCATGCTCTTGATTCAACACTGCAGTTCGTATGCGAATCAAAGCGTCCTGGTTACGGCGCTGTAGATTGAGTATCTCCTCAATCTCGTGCAAAGAAGGCAGCGACCCCATCACTGGGCCGGAGCGCTGCGTTTGGTGCGCTCTGGCTGCATAGTGACGCGAGAAATCCAGACTTCGAGTGCTGATCTCAGCTATTTCATTCAGTGAGGTCTCCACATCGTAAATATCCAGATGGCGCTTGACGTGATCGCCATGGTGTTGTCCAGCCAACGGAGGGCGGGCGGAAAGTACACCTTTCATCTCATCGGCGCGAGCAGCCTCAGGCATTCCTGGTTTCCAGCCTGGCCCAACGTAAGGTCGGGTATCGTACGGAGTTGAAGGATACGACGGCGCATTAAGGGGAGCCTGCGACTGGAACTGGAAAGACTGCGAGAAAGTACCATAGCCGTGGGGAGAAGTTACACTACCGGCGGAAGGCGGTGCGCTGTACTCATAACCAGAACCGGTTTGAGAGCCGGAGATCGAAGTGAGACCAGTTTTAGCACTTTGGGTAGGTGATTTGCCGGAGCTTAACGACTGCAGCGATGTAGGTCTAGAGTCCTGGGTATTTATTGAGGCCAAGCTCGACCGCGACACTTCTGCTTGCAACTGAGGTTGATGGGGGAATGTCGACTCGCGCATGAATGTGCCAGTCGAAGCGCCGTTCGAGAACGGATTGGGCGGCCCGGGGGGTCCTTCTGTGCCCGGTCGCCCGACGACATTGGACGACAGGGGATGGGGGTGAGGTGCATGGTGAGCCTGTTGCGGAGGGGCAGAGGTTGGCGCAGGGTAGGGCAAGGGGTTATCATTTCCCAGAGCCTCATGGATTGAAGGGAGCGACTGTCTCTGCGGAGGCTTTTCCTTCTCCTCCTCGAGTGCGCGTCGCGAATCTGGTGGTGATATATATCCACCCTGCAGAGAAACCGTGCTGGCGGACGTGGAGAAGGAGTAGGGTAAGGATTGCGAAGGGTACATGGCTGTTGGACTTAAAAGTGGTGTGGGTGAAGATGTCGGGCCTATCGCGGCAGAAGGATGCTTCGCAGTGTAATTAGGTCCGTCTTTGCCAAAGAATCCCAGGACTGGAAGATGCTCTCTAGAATGCGACATTGACTTGTCAGTATATCATCCGATGAGTTTTGGCTCTCCGTAATGGTCGTGTCACGGGATAGGCCGATGCCCAGGGAGCCATTGTCCAAAGAGAGGCATACCTGTGTCTATGCTCAGCTTCTATCGACCCCATCGCGCCAGTAGATAATAACAGGGTAATGAGGATCAAATGTCTGCGTAAGTCTCATCCACCGCGCGTGTAGAGATCGTGCCGGGTGGGGGATATATAGATATTGTGACGTGTCGCGCGAGTGGGCCGAAAGCGCTTTGACGACGAGAGCTGCGCAGCGAAGGCGGAAGGAACAAAGGCAACGAGATGTAAGCGGGTTGTAATAATGAATGCTCCTTGGATGAGCTAGGGGTCCGCGACAGTTGATTTCGGTAGAACGGCTGCGAAATTGAACCGACGTAGAGATGACTGAAATCGCCTCGCTCAACCAGGTATTATCGGAGGTGCTGGCAGTTGTGGGGGTGGGAAGCGGTTGTATCGGGCGAGAGTCGTACGAAGGGATTCCCGGAGGATCGCCGGACTGGCTCAGAGGAAGGCGATGAAAGGCGGGCAACTTGAGGTCGGCGCAATGTGCGGAATAGACTCCGTGAGGATTAGTGGCAATGCGATCGCAACTGGAGCAGCCGTGATTGTCAAGTACGACGCGGAACTATAGAACGGTGACAACAGAATATGACACGCACTCGCAGCGCACAGCGAACAGGTTGGATCAGAGTTGCCCGTCCTGTTTTAAGTGAATGACCTTGCACACCCAGCCAAGCCTTGCACTTCAGATTCCGGATTGAGGTTTTGCAGTCAGGATTTTTGCTTGATTCACTCCAAGATCGATTTGACAATGTTTGAGTTCGCGGGAGCGGCGGGGGGCGCAGTAGATGCAAGGGATAGAAGTGAATGCGTCGCGTGGAAAGGGAGACGTTGGCTGGTCTCGTTCTCTTCCCTGCCTAAGATTTTTCTAATCTGTCTGATAGGAGCGCGAACTCACTATTGCTGTCAAAAAGGGTAGGAACAATAGCAGCTGATGTAGAACAGAAAGAGAGATAATGATTCACTGTCCGCGGAGGAAGAAGAAAGACGAGATAGGGTGGGATGACAGTCGGACACAAGGGCGTCCGGGAAGATCCAAGGGAAAGGAAGGCGGAACAGGATTTGATAAATGTCAAAGGGGGTTGAGAGGACAGCAAAAATGGACGTATTAGTAACGGGGTCTAAGATGGCTTGCGACAGAAAGGAGAATCTCCTCTCGATTGGAATGTCAGACGAAATTCAGAGAAAGGAAAGAAAGTAAAGGAAGAGTTGCGCAGAAGATATTAGTAGAGGGTGGGAAGGAACATAAGAGGAAGAATAACAATGGCGAAGGAGCTACACCCGCAGAAGTTTAGAATAACCAACAGCTGGTTAAGAATATTTATTATGATTATATTTATTATTATTATTATTATTATTATTATTATTATTATTATTATTATGGAGATTATTATTTTCCCAAAAAGAAAAAGAAGGGAAAATAAAATAAAGATCAGAATTAAAATTATACTCAGCCAACTAAATCCTACTTCAACACCCAGGCCCGCACACACACGAGATATGGGAGGATCCAAACAGGAGCTACTAGGACAAAGTAGCCGGTACATCGGGCCAAGACAGATGAGCTCAGACCTGGGAAAATGGAAAAAAAGACAGGCAGGCGGAGGAGCCAGACCGGACTATGAGATCGTCGAATCATGCTGGCGGTCGTGACCACTTTAAAGTTACGGCGAATTACAGAAGCTTTACGGGCTGCGAACTGCGGATCCCTCGACGAAGTGTGGAGTGGGTTGAAATCATATTGGCGTTATGCGGATATCTCAGTGGGGAGCGATGGAGCCTTACCAGGGGGCTTGTCCCTGGCCGTAAAAATTATTTTTTATTATCTTTTTTTTCCGCTTCTGCAAAAGAAGATTGAATTAAACATGTTACGTATTCTGTGTATTATGATACCATCGCTTTCAAGTTTACATACTAGTACGAATTAGTGCTACAACAAGACTCTTTCTTGTCACAGTACTGTATTATCCACAGATACTACATCTTATAATCGACGAATATGACGGCATCAGCAAGCGCCGATGATATCTTGTCTTGATGTCTCAGAAGTCAGAAGGTACCATCTCGATAATAGTAGGACTGACGATCTGTGTGCCGGCTGTTCAGTTCCGGACCTATACATCCTGCAATGGTTGACTTATAGCCAGTGTGAAACTTAGCCGACTTCATAGTTTTGATATGCCATAAATCGACCATCTGACTGAACCAAGAAACCCTATTCAACGCTCGTCAAGTCCATCCACATAGTTGGGGCTCAATGTCATTACCAGACACTATGGAACTTCGGGACCACGGATGGTCGGTACCAATACGTAACGATCTCGGAGCCGACGGGGGCAGTGGAAAACCAAAAGAGGGGTGGTGCCCCGTGTCTGGGAGGGGGACAAAAAGACAGTGATATTAACAGGGCAGCGATAAGTGGTCCGGGTATCAAGATCCAGAGATCGCACGCTACGCAATCTGAGGAAATGTGAATCTAATTTTGGTGCGGGAAGAACAAGGAATGGCCAAGAGTAGTTATTTGCACGGAATGAAGTAAGCCTTACGATTCTCAAAGCAAACAGTAAGGATAGAAAAACATACGGGCATTCGGTTTATATTGTTTGTCCTGCCTTTGACAGGATTCTTGCTCCTGGGATGAGAATAAGGAGCATCGGCAGGAGACTTTGCAGATGTGCTCAACTTTATATGTGGTGCGGGAATTGTACTGTGCAACAGGACAAGGTCCCAATCATGATCATCGATTCATCTATCGGAAAAAAGAAAGTACATTCATTGGCAGAATTGCGCTGTTCGACCGCATAAATTGCTGAAGGCGATCATGGGTCACTGAATAGAAGCGATAAGATTTATTTGCTATAAAATTCTCATCGATAGCGCTATACATATACCATGACTTCCGCAAGTTGAGGGGCCTGCAGAAGTCGCCTCTATTGCCTTGCTGTTGTTCTCTGTATCTCCGATTCTGCGACCCATGGCGACCGACTTGATAAGGCAGCAACATACTACCTGTGCTCAATACTGGACCCAAGGTATGCCAAACATGCTGGGGGTCGATAATGGACTACTTCCCAGATCGCTGATTTGACACCTGGTAATATACAGGGAGCTTTGACCTTCCCGGCCAGCATAATCTCCTCGTCAGATTGTCGCCCCGATCAAACAAGGTTCAAGACGAGCCGGAGCAGACTGGAAATCATCATCGTAAACGCATATGCCCACCCAGGACTGGGACTAATTCCAACGGTAAACATCGCTGGACAGAGGGTTACCATTAGCGCCAGCACCGGGTGCGTTAGAAGGAGGGATAGTCTCCGACCCTGGAGATCTGAGAACGATCTTAGTGGGGAAGTGGGATCGCGCATCAGCAAAACACCTGCAAACACACTTCGCCTGCTGCAGCTAGCCCAAAAGATATACACTGTTGGGATCGCAGCTAAAGCAAAGCCAGCCATTCACTCCGAAGCACAGCGTGCGCAACCTCCAGCTGACGCGAGCCATGGTCAGCTCCCCTCCTGCAGCGAGGCAACAGATCTTCCAGGTCGGTAAGCCCTTGCTCTCGCTTGCAGTCTCCAAGACTATTTGTCATAAGTCGTTTGGGAAGGGGGGAGGTTATGTTCTCAGTATGTTGGCCGAAGCAACATTGAAGAGGGGAAGAGAGAAGGAGGGGGAAAAGGAGGTGCGACAAAGTATAGCCGTGCCTGCGTGATTTGTACCATGGTACAGTACAACGCTCCCCGCTTTCCCTTGCTCGAGATCTCGGGCATAGCCGTTTGAGGGTGGCACCATCGTCATCACCACCTCGATCAACATTCCTGATCATCGTTCTCCTACCTCCGTTGCAAAGTCAATTTGACCTTAGGTAATAATGTAGGTGCTGAATATTACTCTCTGTTAAGGGCTGCTGTTGCCCTCACCTAAAGCTTCATGGGGATTTCCAGCCTCCTACGATTCTCAGTTGCTCATCCTGCTCTAGGGATTACTAGCCCTGGCGCGAGCCAGATATTACTAGTAAGGGCAATAGACTAACTATTGAAGACGGTCGAACTAAAATGTATATTGAGGGCGATGAGGATGGGGTAGACCCGTATAATGGTGCGTTCGAAGATTCTAACGGATACTTGGCCTTTGAGGTTACTTGCTCGATAGAGTACCGATTGCACTCAAAAATCCGATCGATCGATCACTAACCCAGATGTTTGGCTGCAATAAGCAATACTAGCAGGGGCATTTGAGCAACACAGTCTGCTCGTTGTAACCACATCTTCCACTTGTCTTGCACCCAAAGCGTAGCGTCAAGTCGGACGAATTCCCCGAAAGAGAACATTCGTGTTAAAGGTGCTCTATTGTCTTACGGCCTTCCCTTTCCACCAGATCAAGACACGTTCCTTAACCTGGTAGAGATGTCTGACAACCCTGTACGCCTCTCGGAGTCTAGCCCCCAGTGAACTTAATTCTTATGATATGTTTGACTTCGGGAGTTGATTAATCTTCGTCACCCATAATTATGGAAGCCGTAATTTATCTCTTCGTAGGGTAGCGACTGACTGGCGCGATATTACTTGTATCTTTAGGGGGGAGCCGGAGCCAGTCTGTGAGATTTGGGTCACATGATTAGCGTCTGCGGACGCATTAAGTTCATTTACAAATGTCAAATATTGATTATCCCGGTTAATGGCGGCAAATCGTCTGCTACTGATTCAACATGGAAAATGTCAAGTGCCCTTTTTCAACCTAGCCAGCCGTTCTTGAAATTAATCGGCTTATATTGATAAACTACTTTATTCTCTGGCCCTGTTTCCGTTGGTCTCCCATGTTTTCCCGCATATATATACACGCGCAACAACCCATCACCTTACTAGACACCGTATATTGGACTCAGATGTCCCTGCGAGCATTCACTTTTTGACTATATTGCTATCGCCGTTTATTTAACTCCGCAGGAGATAGGTTATGATTAAGGTCCACCAGCACAGATTACTGTATGATATGTCTCTCAGAGAGTGTGGTTATATCCGTCAAATTGTCCTTCCATAAGGGCATTGAATGACCCCGAGTTTGATCTCGCAGAGGGTTGGAACCTCGATCGATACTAGGTTGAGCCGTGATCTGTAACACCTTGTACTGCATGCTCGATACAAGTGTGGCACATATGAAATTCTGGTTCGAACAAATTTAACTCAGTCATAAGTCAAAAACATCTCATCGGACGCCCCAAGGTCAAACGAGATTAGGAGCTGGTGATGACACCAAACCCATGTTCCTCCTTGGCTGAGGTAGCGAGATAATCCAGCCGTCAAACTAACCCCAGGTACATACAACACAGTTTCCTCCCCATTGGGGGAATTCCGACCGAGCTCCTTAATCATTTTCTTCCTCCGCACTTCGATTTGGCATCCTCGTCTGTCTCTTATATGTGTAGGTATTCGGTTGCTGATGGACCTAGATTCCTGTGGGAGTCTACATCCACTCGTCGATTTGTAAATTTGACAGTGACTCAGTAACTTGCTGCCGCTGTACGTTTTCTCAAGGGATCAAATAGGACGATACTAATCCCGGTAAGGTTACAGCAATCTCTTCCGTTTGGTCGGTGGTATCGTATAACATCCTGGAGGATTCCTGTTCAGAAGCATTGCTTATGCTAATGATTAGCATGTGAAGATACTCGATCGACCTATGACCTCATGCTACAGATAGCCATTATCGCCTGCCCTCCGAGCCTGCAACATTGAGCCAGGGCTTCGAACAAATCCCAAGATATCTCATGACTATGACGCCGACGTTATGGAATCTAAATCTTGAGACACCCGTCGTACCGTTACCACCCATCAGTGCACAGACGAGGCGGGCAGCAGCTGCTGACCCATGATGGATGGGTGAGTGGGTGAGTGGGTGGGTGTGGATGGATGGATCTAACGGTCGCCTTAAAATACGACTAATCTAATCGGACTCGTAACAAACACGCACCTCTTCCCGCTCACCTCTCCATGTACTAGGTACTGAGTATTGCTGTCACCTTGGAAGTAGAGGAAACTTTGACCTCATCCAGGAGTTATTGGCCTAACTACACACCCCTAATAGCAAACCTTGTTATTAACCCATATTCTGCGATCAAGCTACCTCGAACGACCTGACTTACTCTCGGTCGCCATTGCCCCAATCTAGACTTTTCCCTCTCACCGTGAGTGTCGGCTCTGCCGTCATCGGCGAGAAATATAGTTAACAGTTCGGTGAATAAACCGAAATACACATTCGTACCACGTTTTCCCCAACGGTGTGGTTGCGATCTGGAAGTTCATGTCAAATTCGCACTTCAGATAGCCGAATCTGCTCTTAATATTGGACGGCGCGATAAATGAGGCCCTCAAGGTGCATGCTGAGCATCATTTTCGGCCTAGTGTTATCTAGCAAAAATCCTGTGCAGCAATACCGGGTCCCTCACATAGTGTTGATTGGCCGCTGTCCAATGCATTGACCAACAAGCTCACAGGATCTTAGACCGTTTTGAGACAAGTGACAATCTGCATGAGATTAGGTGAATATCGAACACAGCCGACACGATTACATCCTCAGCCACTCAATTCACTAAGGACATTAGCAGAATTTAGTACTGTGGTTAAGTTTCGATCTGTTCGCTCCAAAAGGTTGCGCGATGATGACGATCCGCGTCGTCAAAAGGGGGTGGGCGGAACAGGGAAGTCGCAGTAGCGAGGAGAGGTTCCCTGATCAACAACCCCATATCGTGATGAGAGCCATCGGCTCTGTACCAGTTCTCTGGCCAGTGGAGACATGTCCCACACCCAGTTTTCACCGACATGCTGCTAATCTACAATCTGTTTTCCTTGCCCACAGAAAGCAAATGATCACCGTTGGGAAAGAACACCGTTTAGCCGTCAGGGCCAGGACAACATCAAACAATACCATTGTTGCTATATGCAGTGTGCCGTTCGTGCTACCGCATCGAACTGAGAGGTCAAGAACAATGCTCAAGCGTCTCAAAACTCAAAAAAGTGCCAAAGGTGCGTCGTTATATCGGTGTATACTAAGTACGAAGATACAAAGCGCCTTCCCAGGCGATAGAACGAGGCAAGCCACTTCGAAGCACCCTCACACATCGCCCGGAGCCGTGTGCGAAGATGCGATCTTGGGTTGTCAGCTGACAAGGATGCTGACTCGACTTGTGTGCTCTCGGTCCTCTTTTCACCTTCTGCCGAATTTCGAGTCAAGAATGGCAGATTCATACCCCCGTTCCTGACTCGCTGGAGCAACTAGTTATGGAGTCGGGTGGAATGGATCTTGTGTCAGGCAACTGACAAACGTTTCCTGACAAAGACTGATTACCGAGGCCAACTACCATAACAAAGAGATCTTTGTGAGTGGAAATCCTGCGATCGAAGATTTCGCGCATTGCCAGAAGGGTGACACAGCATGGTTCGCGAAGCGAGACAAATATTGGCTGTCCGGAAAACAGCCGGGATCGACAGCGCCAAAGGGAAATGGATAAAGAACCGTTGCGACCGTTAGTAGTTCTCAGTCCCATCCCAGTGGCCCTCACTGACAGCGACACAAGCTGCCCTCCCATCGGAATCAGCCCCATAGGCATCTGGATCAATACAAGGTGGTATCACCGGCATCTAGGCGTAGGGGGTGGGAGGGGTCCCTATGATCTCTCTCGCTCAGCGCTGATCGAAGGAATCCATCTGCACCCACAAGGGGAAAGGAAATTACGGCTCTTCGACTGTTTGTGGCAAGAGCCTAAAGTGAAGACGATCGTTTTTGGCGACAAGCGCCTGCCCATTAGAGCGGGGACAGTTTCCTGGACCCCTGGCACCATTCGTATTGCTGTGATTGCTCCGACTACTGATCGTCTGGGCGAACGACACCGCCACTGACATCTGATCTCTTTACATGTACTGTTGTGCTGGAAAAATGAGACTGTACGAGATTGTAGTCGTCCCCATCCTCATGCATCATCGTCAAGCAATCCTGCTAATGCACCCCTGCCGTCGAGTGCTTTTTTTTGACAGAGGCGGCAAGCCACTTCCGGGCAGACTACGATTGGCTATGATCCCCGGATTCTCCATTGGTACCGCCGGTAAGGTAGTGGCGTCGATATTCGCCGGGTGGAACCTGGTCATGACAAGAACGAGAACAAGAATAGAAAAGAAGAGTTCAAGTCAGGGGTAGTGGCACTCTTCCTCCTCGAGGGCTGCTGGATTCATCAATCACTATGATGAAAGGGAGAAGGATCATCGCAATTGATGTTCTCCGTGCCACAAAAAATGTATCCAAGGGCAAATATCTGCCCGATACGGTGGATCCATCCCGGTAAACTCTCCGACGACTTCCCCCAAAACAGGAAGCTGACAGCTGGGGTTTCGTCAAACAATCGGCTTAATCCGTGCCTCGCAGCGGGTCTTTCGACCTTTTGTTCCGCAATTCCCTTGCCTCAGCAAGACCTAAGTTTGCTGCAGCTAGACCGCTTGAGGAATGTGTTCTGTAAATTCGGTAACGGCCTCATATCCATCAGCCATGCTGCTGTCCCGTACGGAATTATTGATCCGACTACCCCTAGATCCCCGTATCGAGCCAGCATCAGATCTCTTCTTCTCATCTCGCGTTGCGTCTGATGGGCCATTGGCAAGCAACCGGGATAGCAATATTCTACGATCTGAATTCGCCCTGGAACCTTTACCGATTTCCGCGCGCATGGGCCACCTTCTCCTTTCTCTATATGCCTTTTTCTCTACCCACTGAGCAGTAACAGGATTACGCTGCCAGATTGACAGCATACACCACCACTTCGAAGTCGTCCGAGTAAATTGGGTTCATGTTTGCTCCTTGTCTTCTCTGGAGGATTTTCGGACCCGGATGATTCCGCGATCTTCCGAGGGGAAGGGGGTGGGAAACAGGAGACAATGAGGAGACAGTTGCGGAGGGCAGGGTGAACGTACGGAGTATGGAGCACATACAAACATGCTTATTCTCCAGTACATATCCTGCCACATAAAATAACAACATCAAGTACTAAGGTACTCCGTACTCAAGGTCGAAACCACGTGTGTCACCGCACTGAAGGATAGCCCGGCTCGGCCACCTCCTTCCAAATAGGGAGACAGAGGAGCCGGCCCACTGCATTCATCCAACCAGCCCCTTGGAAGACACGTGAAGTGGGCCACCTTTATCGGCTCCAGTCCAACTGTCCCGTCTTTGGTGTACCAAGATTTGACTGGAGAAACCCTGCCCGAGAAATGACGAATGCGACAGATGCCCTGTCAATCATCACGATCAATTCTCTGTCCAGGCCTGCTCCTGTTCCACTGTGGCTGACTGGCTGTAAACTGTATGCATGGTTGACAGGAAGGCCATTCAGGCGAAGGGTGGATGACATCCGCTGATCATCATCGTCACTGAGGACTGTGCAGACCACACCGGATGAGGTAAGCAGGCAATCATCATCCATTCCTCCCCCAAGAAATGTGTAAGATTGGAATTTCGAGGAACGATATCCTCGCGCGTGCGCGCGCTTTCTCTCTGTCTTTTTTAAATCTGGGGTCGGATATTCAAGCCTGATTCCAGGTATTCATTCAGATCCTTTGTTTCCTACGACCTCATCGCAACCTCGATCACCAGACGGATCTACCTCGGGTCCCGTGTTGGTGGTACAGGCAATCAATCCCCGGTTCCAAGTCGCAAGCAAATCCCGAATCTCTGGACGGATCTACTGTCACTACTGGTGGTCGACGCCATGATGGTGGTTGTGGTGATCCGCTAGGCGCATTTCCCCTATCAGGCAAAAATCAGAAGAAGAAAAACCAAAAAAAAAAATCGAGTCGAACTGATTCATCAGCGCAACTAAGCCTGCCCTAGACTGCCGACTACTTGGAGTATATTGTGAGGTTGGTGAATTTTGTGAATGTGCTCAAACCTCCTCTTCATCCACCCATTCAGGCAATTGTGAATTTGGGCAAAGTTGGCGTCCGGGCCCGGAGACTGCGGGACGCAGATACTGCCTCTTCCAGGCCGTTGAACGTTTGGATTCCCCACCGCATCTGCCATGGACCCGGCTACGGTCGGGGTCCACCTTGTTTAGCGCGGACAAGACTGAGGGGGATCGAGGGAGAGCGCATCACTTTGTGCGTGGCATCCAAAAGTACGCGATGTAGGAAAGGTATGCAGGCTGATCCGATGCATAGACGACAGATTGGGTCATACATGAAGAGGGAGCGGTTTCGGGTTATCCGACTTATCTGCCTGCCTGTCTTTCTGTGTGCTTTTCCATCCTGAAGTGGAACCGTACACAATCGGGGAAGTCTTTCATTGCTAGGTACAACCTCGTCAATACCTTGGTAGCGCTTCTTTCTGTTTCCCCTTTTCGATATAGGGAGTATTTTATTGATAGAGTTCGAACTTCAAGCTCATGACGTCTCGGCTCCATTTTCCGTGTCTGTGAAGCTGGAAGCTATCTTGAGCTGAATCGAACAGTCCGTTGAATTGACCTGGCAACTTGAGTGGTGGATACAAAAAGTGGACTCGAAAGGAAGAAGAACAGTAGGGCAGAGGGGAAAGGGAAGGACGATAGTCTATCGCGGAAGTTTTAGCTGGCTGTGATAGGTGAAGCACCCATTAGCAAGGATGGAGACATTAGCACAGTAGCTCTTGACCTCATAACGGTTGTCGATCGGCCCGCCGTGGCTAGCACGATTCCCGTTCTGCAACCTCTCCTCTTCAAGTGGGAGAGTGTCTAGATTTCGGACTCTAGCGTCGCCTATCTGTCTATCGGCCATCGCCATCGACGGGTGAGTCTGAGCGGATCTTGGGGGTGGTGGAAGTGTTGGTCGCTGAGTCTATCAGTCAGCGATGCATGCTAGCTAACAGTCACGGAGATGACCACCCGAAGAGTGTTAGTACCCAGGAGCGTTTAATTAATCGCCGTTAGCCGTCCGTCCCCATATTTTTTTTTTTGCTTCATCTTCTGCTTTGCTACGTTGCTTTTTCCACGGGCGCTCAGGAGGAAGGAAGACTAAACTCTCAACCCCGAAGTCAACCCGCGGAATGATGACACTCTGGATCCTATAATGAACGCTATTAAGGTACTGTCGTTCCGGCCGGAAACAACGTGGTGGGTGAAGTTCTAGTGTCAACGGGGAAGTGCAGAAAAGAAAGGCGAGATATCCACACACGTCTTTCTCCCCATCCAGATCCCCATCCCCTCTCTCCCCCCAAGGCAGCAGCAGTTCTTTTTTGCCGTTCGGGAATTAAGCGCGAGTCAGGCGGGCTTACAAACACAACCCAAATCCACCCGCGGCGAAAGGGGCACTGAGCCGGGCACAACCTGTTCGTCCATTTGAGTAGATCTACGGGCAACAGAAAGACAATGGGTAGAACTTCCTTCGGGAGGGGTGTAAAACAGCCTTCTTCCTTTTCCAGAATTATCGAGATGATGACGGCACTTGCTAATCAATTGTCTTATGTTTTTGTTTTTCTCTTTTTTTCTTCTCCCCTTCGCAGCCGTGGTGCCCACAGCGTTCCCGATCGAATCACCAACACCTCAATCTAAATAAATTAACAGAAACTCTGTTTTTGTTTGCCCGTACAAGCAATGACCACTCGAACTATAAGCCTCGGGTTGGGCCAATATATCGCAATCTATCTCTCAACCCACCACGCCATTTCAGCAAGTCTATATTTGTCATTCGCAATATGATGGAGGAATTCAACGATCTTTATTTCTTATTTTCTTTTTTTTTTTTACCCTTCTTCTTGGGTGTCAGAATATAGTAGTTCCGATAAATTATCATGACCCCCTCTCTTCATCCCACCCCCCCACTGACCAGGAAAAGCAAAGCACACTAAACAAGGCACCATGTAACCTGAACTCCCGATCGATCATGCCAGAAAAGCCATATGGCACCTGAGATATACCTACCTCCCCTGGAAAAGGCTCGATCGCTGCCGAATTACTCCGTAGCTTATATCGACCTAACGGTATGCCCACACCCTACGTACGTGCCGATTTGTAAGATCCATTACACCAAGCTTACAGTACCTTGTTCTGCCTGGGCGAGACCTCTTCGCATCCGAAGATTGGAATGATACCCAGATAGGGCAAAAGGGCAACGACGAGAAACGCCCCAAATGTCGCCACTCCTGCTATTTACGAGATTGTAGAAGAGAGATGGAGTAGGAAGAGGCTCGGAGCTTTCGAGTCATGGGCCATGCATGGTACCTGATTCGAATCAGTCAATGAGTCAGTACAGATCTATTCGGGACGGTGACTTGATAGTTCATGGCCAGGGGAGCGTCAGGTTGAAAGAGTTCCACACAGACTGTTCTCTTTGTCCGTGTACTATAGCTATGGTCTCCAAGGTGACCAAGTCCCATTGGTACACGCCCAATCCTGTCCGTGGCATTCTCTGAACCCTGCTACAGCTAACTTAATGCTTGCTACTCTACCTTGGTGCTGGGTGTAGAGAAAACCGAGTAGCCTGTAGCAGAAAGAGCCCGTTAACAGTCATGCAACCGATGAGCTCATAGATTTCCCCTCCCCCCCAAACTCCCCTTCCCAGAATGTGTGCATACATACTTAGCAACTTGTGATATCACCTTGCTTCCACGAATAGACCAGAGGGGGATCTATATGTGTTCTTCTATAGGGGGAGGGAACGTATCGGGTAAGAGGTATATGGGGAAAGTGCAAACCGAAGTCCCATTCCAATTCATATTAGTAAAATACAGATCAAAGACCACCACACAGACCAGACCCCGAAGAGGGAAAACCGAAATCAAGTTTTCGCTGGGGAAAGTCCTCGATGCTCCTAGACGATGGAGGATTGATTGGTGAATCTCTCTCTGATGTCTTGTTGTCTCATTACTTGACTCGTTGTGGTTCTGAGTTCCAGGCCTTGAGGTTCTGTCTGGTTGGTTACTCCCCATTATGTTACAGACCTGAGGCGCCCCTTGGGTCGTGTCCGCTTTCTGGTATGATTGTCTCCATCTTTCTTGAGAGAAGGGCGATCAAGGACTCTTGCTCCTTTAGGCGTGGGAGGTAGACAAGCTTTTCCTCCGTGCTGGGATGACCTTGTTTGCCATGGGAAATCATTTACACGCGGCATCTAGGGATGACGCTTTTGAGGATGTGACTCATGAGTACCTAAGTCTAGCGTCTGGCCTCTTGGTCCCTGAACCTGTGCAAACGGTGTGACCTGGTCTAACTCCTATGCTTGGGTTTCTCTTCTAGGCCGAGAGCCGGCTACCCTTCCGATGCCTCCGTTGACAACCACTTTCCCCACCGACCTGAGCTCGAGGAGAATACTGAATTATCTTACATGATGCGATTCTCTATCACGAAACTCTTAAACAAGGTTATCGTCTCTTGCCAATCGATGACTGGGAGGAGACCGCCGAGGCCAAAGCTCCAATTCTACGTCATGATACTTTGACGAGCGGAAGCTTCTGCTGAGTTCCAACTCCCAGGCGCCCTGCTCTGCTTTTGTTTGCAATGGGTGAAAACGACAGAGATGCGGCCTGGAGGGTCTGCGCCCAAATTGATACTCAGTCGCGCTTGAGGTGTGCAACAACCCTTATTCTTGCTAAGTTCTCGTGCACGCCTGATCAGCCGCTGATACCAATGTGATGCTAGGCTCTTACACGATCTGTCCTAGTCTCCTCTTCGGATATTCCCATACGAACGTTTCCTCAATTATAAACATATGAGCCAGAGGCAAGATTTGGCATCTGTTGCTTGTCAAACAAAATAGTGACTGCATTGATGGGAGTATAGGCAGAGATGACGGTTGCTATTCGCACACGCACCTTGACTCAGGTATGTTCGCTGCACGCAACATACGGATATTGTCGGTCAGTACGCGCATCCGTCCTCGAAACACCTGGTTGATACGCATCGAACCTCCAATCGATCGCGTTTATTATAGCTTGTATCAGTCAACCATGACTGCGACCTCAACGCTTTACAGATTCTGATACCAGCGAAACGTCAGCATGCAGGCAAGAATCCTAGCGATCCCCATAAATGCCAGCCTGCATGACAGTCTATCTAAAATTTAGGATAGCACACATGATGTGAGGTACATACATACATGTACTTGCAGGGAAGTCCAAGGGACGTGAACCAACCGGCTCCTTTCCGGTGCGAGTGGTGCTGTCAAAATTGCCAACAGAGATCCATGATCAGCAAACATTATCCACAATTTCTGAGCCAACTGCATAAACGAGTTTGACGGGACCGTAGAACAGTTTAAATTTGACAAATCTAATACCTCCCCTTGAATTACCCATCCTCTTACTCTTTTTGTTTTATCGCGTTGAGACTGAGAAAGACACAAAAAAACACGCAGACCTGTCTTGTTTTCTCGCACTTCTTGAGGTCTCATCCAGTAACTCATGGTACCGCGTATGATTACATATACGACACGCATACCAAAGACCCAAAAAATACAAAACCCCGCCAGGACCTTCCTTCGTCAACCATCAAGAACTCTCTTGTTTCCTGGTCCCAGTCAGAACCTAGGTACTGGGTCTTCTTTTTTCTGGTTGCCGCAAATCGAACCATATAATGGCGGTGGATTCCAATCCCAGCTGGTCGGGATCCCAGCCACACGTGGATTGGACCACACACAAACAAACACACCACACCGACTTTGGCTTGGAACTATGAGTAGTGCGCTAACTCCAAGTACCACTTTCGGCCGGGATGGGGAGATGCCACGCCAAACGGGAGATCTGGATCTTTTCCTCCTTGACAAGAGCATGCGATAGTTCTTGATCAACCAGATCAAGACCATCCCTACGTAATCGCCAGGAACTGCATTCGAGAAAGGAAGGCCCGATAGATTAACTTAGATTAAATCGAAGCAACTCCGAGCGAGAGGAAAAGGAAATGAATGGGGCCAGGGACAAGACAAGAGCAACGTGGGCGGCGATTCGAGATCCGAAGAAGGGCCGCTCGATTACTGGAAGTGAACAAACATAATAGATTAAATGATTAATTTATATTTGCTCTACCGGGGGAAAAAAAAAAGGACAAAGTGTTCTAGAGGTTCGTCGCGCAATTAATCTTACCAACGGTACACTCCGGGCAAGTAGTCTGTCTAGTGGAGTCGGGAGAGATTAAACCGATACTTGTATGACAACAACAACAACAACAGCCTCTTTTGACTGCTTCTCTTCTTGATCGTGGTTAACACAGTAAATGAAGGTATAAAAATACTAGTAGGAAAAAAATGGGAATCGGAAGAACAAACGCCCTTCCCCTCTTCCTCCCCTCCAGCGGGAGAGTATAATATTTTTGCAAAGTTCAGTACAGCGATTAAGCTAGCCGATCGCAATAGAAGCAGCAGAATTGAGAAAGAAATCGGGATTTCAATGTGCGCTCCAGGCTGGTTTGGGAAGGGACTAGGCTACGGTAGGCTAGACTCGAAGGGGACCCGGAGACAGAAATAGCATATCCCGGACTTTGGCACTCGACATGACGGACTAGTAGACTAAGTATCATTCCCATATCCCGCAACCGAGGTCCCCGAGATGAGGATTCAATGATATGGGGCCGGGGAAATGATGGATGGGCCATCGAGGAAAAAGAAGGTGGGGAGAGACAATGAGGAAATAGAAGAAGAAGAAAGGGAAGATTGTAACGAAGCGACGGGAATCTACCTAGGAGAACTGGAAAACAGAGACACATTCAGCGCCACCGACGGCAGGAACATCTCGGGAAACTGTCAAGCTCTGTTCCGCGGATTGTCTCAGATGATTTGATCATGGATCAATTTTGTACTCACTATATACCATGAACATGAACCATACATGCTAGATATGTTGAATGGAAAAAGAAGTAGGGAAAAAAAGAATGTGATGAATAATATCTTTACGTATCGGGCAGTGTATATGCGGCTTGCTAGTTCCAAAAGAGAAAGATAAACTGGATTCCCCTATGGTTACTCTTCTTTCGCTCTCTTCATCGATTTCTGCAACCAGAAACCAAAATCGTCACACCAATCTAATTAGGTTGGAAAAGGGACCAGCGGTCAAAATCGTCAAAGTCAACCAAAGCAGCACTAAACCTATCCCACTGGCATGCTAACAGCAATCCACTTGAGAGAGAGGGAGGAGGGGAGGGGTGGGGGGGAAGAAGGAGCCTAGGGAAAGGGGAGGTGCCAACAACGATCGCGATCGGCGACTTCCCCAATCAAAGGAACCAAGATAGAGTAACCCGTCAATGTTCCCAGTCCCCTTCTTGCCGCCCCCCGTTGAACCTCCCCGAATCAACTCTTCAACTCCGCTCACTCGCCGCCCGTTCCTTTCTTTCCCTCCCCGAAAGGAGATTTGTTCTCGAATCCTCACAAAGTTGCCGATACGCGGCGGCTATCTAACAAATCTACATCGAGGTTCCATGGTTCAGTTGCGTCTTTCTAGTAATGTTAACCGAGAATGATGGAGGAAAAACGAGATTTAAGGTTCTGAGGTCGCGGCTGTGCGCGTAGCATGATGTTTGTTTCCTGATCTTTCTTGCTTGGATCTCCTCGGATCTCTCTCATCGTGAGATGGAGATGAGATGACCAAGCTTGTTCTATAAACTAACTGACTAGTTTAACTTACTTACTCGTAAACTTGGTTGATTGACTGAGTATGGCTGACGAACTATTGGAAGGATAGCTGGATAGCTGGATTGTCCCAGAGAGGGGCTCCCACAGCCGAGATGGAACAACTTAGTATATAATGGATACTACCAAGTTCCATACCATGCTCAAATTCTTTTAGCGAACAAGATAGAACAGAACCGATTCCAGCTACTTACTCCACCGATTACTTTTCTGGTATGAGAAGAGGCGAATTTCTCTCGTACTGGGAGGGGAGGCAAAGTCTTATCCACAAGTGATAGACAACAAACCCCGTCCAGAAAGGGAAAATGATATGACAGCTTTGACAGCCACGGAGACTGTATCCATCCTTCTACCACCCTCCCTCTCACTCCTCCCTTTCCCACTCCCCGCCTGTCATTCGCCCCCCCAAATCCCCCTTCACATCTCAACATCAAAAAATTGTTTGGATCTGCGCCATTCCCTTTCTGTGGAAACCGTTCCACCCCGACCCTCGTGCCTTCTGTCCGAACGGGGAGGGATGATTTATTTGCCGGATTCTCGGCATGTCTAGCACAGGACTAGTATGGCTGATGGCTGATGGCTGGTGGCTGGCTTATTGTACCGGATACAATGGGAGGAGAGGGTGGGATAGGGATCCGCGACAATACAGCCGAAGGCGGGTGGAAGCTTTATCGTTCGTTCCTAACCTACAATAGGCAGGTCCCTTGGTCCGCATAGATGAAGAAATCGAGATCCGTTTCTTCTCTGATGTCTTTTTCTTTTTGTTCGTTTTGGATCGGGACCAGATGAATCAGAAGATCCAGAGTGCTAGTCGGTGGGAACCCGTATTTTCCCCGGTCTGGTCTGGTCCCCTTCTGCCCCCGTCTCATTTCGTGCGTGGTGGGTGGGCTCTGTTCTTGTTTGTCTCTCAACTGGGAAAGGGTTCTTGGTATGGCTTCTTTACGTACGTACATACATACATACGTACATACATACATGGTAAGTCGGATGGTTCGGGACGAGGGGATTGTTTTTCTGCAAATTTCTCTTTTCTGAGAAGGAAAGGAGGGGGGCGTATTCCACAGATGAGATGAGAAGGTAATCTTGCTTGGTAATGCTTACGCTCAGGCTTTCAATTCAAAGAGGAGTTGTCTTGGTGGTGTTCAGATCTACTACCGTCAGGGATTGTGCATGAAGCACGGAGGACCGTGACTGGACCCCCGCTCCCTCTTTACACAGGACAAATAGAGCCCTCTAATTCGAACCACGCACTCAGCTTTGTCTTTCTTTGTTTGTTTGCCTTTCAATCAAGATCCGTATCGTAAGCTGCATCTGCGGTATAAGTCAAACCACCGAGTCATGTCTCACCACCCTCTTTTCGCTTTCACATGTATATCTACCCTTTGTTGCAAGCAAGCAACTTTATGGGCAAAGTGCAAAGAAAACTTTCTTATCGCCAGTACGCACTTGCCACGGAGTTGATATAGTCAATCCCCTCTTTCCGCCACGTGTCGGGCTCCATATAGCTTGTAGTATTGGCGTTGAACACCAGATCGACCGGCCGATCCTGCCCGTATGCCTGCCACCGGACCGCCGAGTCGTTCTTGATGCCCGAATTGGGGTCCAGGTCGTGGATGAACGAAGCCCACATGCTGGTCATCAGCTGGCTCAGTTGCGCGTAGGACTCGGGCATCCCCGCGAACGGGAGTCCGTAGTGATACCCAAGACCGGCGAGGTTGTTGAAGACAAAGGCCACCTCCTCGAAGTGGGTAGCCCCAGACAAGGCGTCCACATCCGCGGATCGCACATTGAAGCGGTAGCAGTAGGCCGTTGTGTTGGTCGCCGCCCACGCCTCGCACTGACGACGTCGGTTGGCGTGCATCGTCACGTCCCCTGCGTACGCGGAGGTGCGTTGCCACTGGTACCCTTTGGAAGGAACTCGTCTGGAACCAAGGAACTCCGGAATGCCCAAGGAGGGATCATCAGGATAGAGCTGCAGGATCTGCTTGGCGATGGAGGGAGGGAGTCGGAACCCGGACTGGCCATCTGTGGCAACACTTAGTGATGGGGCATACCTTATTTTTTTTTTTCTCTAATCGACCGAAGACAATAGAATGGAGGGGAAGCCATGCGTACCGGTAAGATATGCATAGAACTGCTGCGTCGTGTTCACCCCGGTGGGCCCGAATGCAGTACCTTCGTCTGTATTCGTTCCGGCGATTATAGGAACCTGGACAAATTCATGGCGGTCGAGCTGGAGACTGCCCCAGTTTGGAATCAAATCACCGTCAATGACGGGGGCGAAGCTGTAGGCTGCTGACCCATAGGTCCCGTTGAGGACGCTGTTCAGTTTCTCGAATGGGACTTCGCGCAGGCATTGCAATGAGTCCCCCACGTCCGTGCAGTTGACCTTTGCCACCAGCTCGTCGTAGAGTGCCTGATAGCCGGTATAGTTGGCTGGACCAGCAGCGATAGTTCCCCCGGACTCCATGATCGCTGCGCGGAAGAGCTTGTCATCCCTGCCCCCGTAGGCTGCGAGGTGGTACCCAACGGACATTGCTCCTGCAGACTCACCCCAGATAGTGATCTTCGTTGGGTCACCACCAAATGCAGCGATATTCTCTTTGATCCAGTGGAGAGCTAGTCTTTGATCTCGAAGACCGAGGTTGGTGTTCCCTGTGCCGCTGACTTGGCTGGAGCTTAGAAAACCCCAGGTTGATAGACGATAATTGAGAGACACTGCAATGAACGGCTTGCCTAAGCGCGAAAAGAGACGTTAGTCAAAGCCAGAACACTTCTGTAAAGGGTAACAAACCAATATCATGCGCGTTGGCGACAACGGAAGACATGTTATAGCGCTGATCCGCACTTGATCCTTGAGCGAAGCCACCCCCATGGATCCAAACGCCCACTGGAAGACTGGAGCTTTCGTTGACAGAAGATTGACGAATGACATTGAGAGTAAGACACGCTTCGGACTGAGTATACCATATGGAATCTGTCTAACATATTGAGTCAGCTTGTGTCAAGTGAGACTGACGAGGCCATTGTGGTGGCATACCCCGTATCCCACACAAATATCCGAATACGCCTTCGCCTCGCGCTCGCCCTCCCAGCTTTCATTCAAGGATTTAGGAACCGTGAATCGCAAGTCACCAACAGGCTGTTGCGCATACGGCATACCAAGGAAGAAGTCCTGCTCATAGTGGCTGTTTCTTAATCCGACGTATGTACCATTGCGGACATGCGCTGTAGGCTCAGATGGCGCAGCCGACGCAACAATGCTCCCGGCAGAAAAACTGAGCAAAGAGACGAGTACCCTGCGCATTTTGAAGAAGAAGTCTGAAGGATCAATGACACGCAATCTTTCACAACAGACCATCAACAGTGCCGCAAGTTGATATTTATACTGCTTCTCCAAGCCAGGAGGAAACGGCTCCTACAACTCGGAATCGACTGCAACTGTCGAGCCAGTCGACCCCGGGCTATCCGCAGTCGCGGGGTATGGAGCAGTACTCTAGATTAATCGTCATCAGGGACTGTTTCCAATTCTGGTTGGACCGCCGGCCGAAATGCGGAGTATTGGGGTCATGGTGATAGAGCACTCAAGCGGTTCAAGCGTCTTCTGCTGAAAATCCCTCGTCTCTATACCCTGATTTGTAAACAATGCCCTCTTTTGATTGGAATATACCTTGGTCCGAAGTATTCCCGAGGTCGAAAACTTGGCGGGGAAAGCTATATGCCGTTGATCCCTCCGCATTTGCCGGGACGTGGGATAATAGCGTGATGCTATTAAGCTATCCGGGCATATAGCGGGGTCCCACTATAATAGCGCCTAGAGTTCATGACCTTAAGGGGCATACATGGAAGATAAGGATCCGCAAGAGTCATGGTAAACCAACGCAAACTCGACACACGAAAAAGAATATGGATTGTGGTCAGGATATTGCACGAAGAAAGAGAAAAACAGTGTGGTGTCTTGACCGCCATCCCGACGAACCTGCAGATTCTTGCATGCTTAGGGTTCACCAACCGTGTGCCGGTCGTGCTCCGAGGAATCGCTAGAGCCCCTCAGCTGTCTCAACGCATCAGCAGCCCTCTACGACGGAGCATGAGAATACTTGAGCCAAACAGTAGCCAATAAGTGCCAGGATCAACTTAAAGCAAGGCAGTGTGCCTCCCATTTGTGAGACATCCTCCCGTTGGATTGCTTGGCTGTGAATCTGCCGTTGCACTGCGGGCCAACCACTTCTTACCATTGGATCTCTTCGAAGGACAAGAGTCACACACCGTAGCACGTCATAGTCACCGAAGCATATGCAACTACCCCGACGAGCAATGAGTGGTTCTCGACATATCGCAGCGCTCCAGTCTGACTCCAGTTCACATTCAGCGCCACTGCGCTCGATCCCTAGAAGCGGTTAAACAAGGCAAATGCCCAATGAAACGTGTGATCAAACTCATGTTTGGCGCGCTTCCCAGCATCCGACAGAGCCCAGGGCAGCTCAGTCAATTCCGACGTGTTCCGGCGGACTCAGCGGGAAAAAAGGAAGACCCGGACTGAAATGAGCGAGTCATCATGGCTGCAACAATAACCCCATTAAGTTGTCAGGCCCCTGAAAGTTTTCAATCGAAACTGTAGCTTGGTGGAGAAGCTTTGTAACTGTACCCTCTGATGACCTACCTATATTGCCATCGATCCAAGACCAGACGGTGCGTCTGACGAGAGACAAGGGAGGTAGGCCGAGAGCTCAAAGTCGACTGGCTCCGGGGTCGACTAAGCCGGGAGAGTGCATATGGTGCCTTTCCTATGACACAGACAAGGTAACTTTCCTGGCAGAGCAACATCGAGCGGGCGGTACGTCGCAAGGCCCGTGACAGTGAAGGAAGCACCTATATGTCTGGTTGACAGCCATGAGAGAGATGATACCAATGCAGCACCTTGCAAAAGGTAGCATGTCAACCGCGAATTTTGGCATTGAAAACCGAGAATTATGCGCTGGGATCCTTTCGCCGCGTCCACCGTGTTATCGACACTGTCTCAACACTCCAAAGAGATTGAATCCATTTTGATCGTCATCAACGGCTTTCTGGCGGCGCTCAGAACGAAAAGCCCCTTCGAATTCGAGAAATACTGTGTGCGAGCGGGAGGAATGTCCCTCTGCCCGCCATCGCCAACTCTCCCTCGCTTTTGTACCATTGGGGCTTTTGTGGAACAGGTGACCAAAATCCAGGATGAGATCGACGAACGTATCTGGGATCCTGAAGTCAAAGTCTATCCCTCAGGCAGCATGGCTGCAGTCTGGGCCCCTTTTCGAGCGAAGGTCAATGGTGTTGTGCATCATGTTGGCGTCGAGCTTTTCGTACTTCATAAAATCAGCAACACCTGGAAGGTGACTGGAGTGGCTGATTCTTGTCGAGAACCGACAGAGGAGGAAAAGATCTGGTTGCCATGAGTGGGTGTATTGGGAGGATTCTAGGAGCTCGAGACGGAAAAGTTCCACGACATTCCAATTGAACAGCATCCGAGGCGGCCCGCTGAAGAGAATGGCTCGGCAGTGAAGGGGAGGGGTGTTCTCTTGGATATTTGCTTGGTTTGAGAGATCCGCTTTCAGCTCCTCGCCTATCTGTATTCATCGCATCGAGCGAAATATAATCTAAACCAGAAAAGTCGCATAAACAAGTATCTAACATCTTCTTTCGTAAACAGTCAAATCAAGGATGATAGAATTGAACCGGTAAACCAGAGAAAACCGAGAAATTTCTGTAGTATTATGCAATGGAATATTGAATAGTGTATGCAGTTATCAACAAAGAGTAACAGCATAAGAATGGACAAGCTATCTACATCTATATGCAAATGTATTTACAAAGTCTGTTCAGGTGTTCTTGCCCTTGAGAAGCTCCCACCCAACAGTACCGTTCCTACCCTCATTCACACTCATTTCGTCCACAGCTTTGACCAGATCATAGCAAATCCGCTCCGAAACGACACTGTCTTGCTTATAGTCTGGGTGTGTCGCAACAAATTCGCGAATCCACTTGGCGCCCGTCCAGAGAGTTCCGTTTGCACGCTTGCGTATCAAGTCAAGGTAGCTAGCCAATGAGCAGCGAGTTTCAACGTCTACATTGACACTGTTGAGATAAGATTCGACGAGTGGGATCAAACCGGGGAAAGAGCCGTCAGCTGAGCCGTTGATGATATCTGAGATGGTCATGAGTTCGTACTCAGACTCCACAGGGGTAAGAGATGGTGATGGAGGTGGCGAGTTTGCAGCGGATGATGTGGTGGAAGAGACGTTGCTTCCACTCGACGAATGAGGATTCGGCCGGCGAGGAGAGAAGGGATCCTTGCGGAAGTAGAACTTTTGATCGTGAACCGCGTTGCGTGCATGCGCAGTCTCCATATTCTCTGCCGTGCGCTGAATGGAAATGTAGAAGTTCAAATCATAGGTCAAGATGGCGCGAGTCACAAGCACGATGAAGATACTGAAAGCGGCATTCTCGAAGTCGGTCATTTGAATTTCCATGGATCGGAACTCAACCCGCCAGCCAATATCATCCTTATCCGGAGGTGGTGGTTTGAAACGCATATGCTGCCAATTGGTGGACTGTAGATTCTCAAAATGATCTGCCTTGTTCAAGTCTAGTTCTTCAAGATCTTCCGAGAAGATGACCAGAGGATCACGGATGAAGAGATGTGCGAAATGCGTGGCCAAAAGATCATCCATTCCATCGTCCATCAGACGCTTCTTGATGTCCTCGTCAATAATCAAGTCAGGATCTAGATACTCCTTCCGCAATCGAGGGTCTTGTGAAATATAAGTCGAGTTCGAGGCGTATCTGGATTTGGGGATTCTCCACCTGTCATTCTTCAGGGGCTGCAAAGAGTTAGAGAGATTGGCATCAGCAAACAGGCACGGAATCTCACAAGTTCACCAAGCTCTTCACGGGTTCGGTCATCCACAGCTCCACTGATCTGATTCCAGCGCACATCCGTGTCGACAAGGAAGCCCTTGTAGATCGGAGTAGCGGCGGTTAATGCCAGCAAGATAGGTCCCAGTGGACTCAATTGATCGTACAGCTTCCTCCCTTCGGTCATATTCTTAGCTTGGAAAGTGATTTGCAAACAGCAACTACCCATGCCGAAAGCCATGGCATCCATATAGACATGGCCATCTTTAGCTGCTCCATTTCTAACATCGTCATCTTCCGGCCATATATGGAGGTCGTAGTTCACAGTTGGGTCTTTGAAAGGCTCGGGTGTGTTCGTGTCTTTGTATACTGGAACGTTCAGTTCAACCTTCCGACCTCTCCTTGATCGGATGTTACCAGCCAGGGTTGGAAACCTGATGTGTGGATTGGCGATCTCATCAGGCACAAACTGAGATCGAAGAGCAGGGCCAGATGGTGGGTAGTAGGGTTTGATATAATCATCCTTGGTGCCCAAACGAGGGAAAGTGGTGAGAGTGATCGGGTGTTCGTTCGGTGCCATATGGGCTTTGGCAACCTCTCGTCTGTGACAAGGATATTAGTAGACTTGCAACAGCACCAGATTCAGCCATTGAGTACTAACCTCCATTTCATGTTTGACTCTACTTTCAGCAAGTCCTTGAAGTCAATTCCCCATGGCTTTCCCGGTGTAGCTTCAAGCATGAAACGGCCGAATTCGGGGTGGAAGTGGGGTGGCTCTTCCCCGTCACTATGACCCATCAGAAGTGTCCGTGATGTTTCCCAGTACACAATTCTCACTGTTCATTGTTTGGAGACTGCGGCCGAGTTCCCTGCTTCCATGATGCTTCGTCTTCAGCGAGCGACTTCAGAATCTCAGCCTGCGCGAGTGAAAGGCGGGCTTTCTTGGCTTCGTCGTCAACAGCCACAACGAGATACTCAACCTGACAAGATGAAAACGTTCAGCAGTGGACTTTTACAGATTATGCGGAATAAACTCTTACCTCGTCGCCCCATAGTAGAGCATTGCGCTCCTTTCCTTTGGCTCTATGCCAGTTCGCAAGTAATTGCTGTCTTTAGTCAGTTACTGCTGGTCAATAGATTCTAGATAGATCCAATTGCAGTTGGCTCACCTCGATTCCCCATTTGCGGACCTGGTCTGCTCTCTTCTTGGCCTCCGGCCAATCCAGGGCCGTCCCAAGCGCGCTTAAGGAACGCGAGTCAGTTTCTGTGCCCAGACAAAAGGGTTCCTATACAGCGTTCATCACATACAGCAATCCCATTTTGTCGCTACTAGGGCGATCGGAAGGCGGGCGCGCTGGTTTCGAGGCAGAAACCTGGCCGTTGGGTCGTTGCCTAGGTAGGTGTGGTGGGGTGAGAAGACGGGAAAATCAGTTCATACAAAAGCCCCGCGGAGATGAGGGGAAACTTTCGACAATTAGACTCCGATCTAGGAGCCGATCGAGTCACGTCAGTCTCACGCAATGGCCCGACTCAAGGCACAGGCGAGATGAACCGAGAACCTGAGTCCCTAAGCGTAAACGGAGAATGTCAGAGGGGGAAAGCAGGCGGATCATGCTGCTTCTTATCAACTCCATGCTGAATTTCGTGTCGAACCTTCGGGGTTGCAGGCTCAATCGCCTATTGGTGGAGAGAAAGCGTCTCTCCATTCATAGCGGGGCAGGAAAAGCATTATCGGTGATTGTCAACCCTGTCGATTTCTAAGCAGCGTGGAGGAAGGGAGCCGGTCAGCTGATAATCCCGTAATCAACGCGCGGCATCTACAGACGTATACTGTTCCTGTGATATACATCACTCTTCCAGTCCAGGGACCAGTTGCATGAAACAAGTTGCTTATGCGATTTCAAAATTAGTGTTGCCTACTCTCAAAGTACAGTCCCAATTTGACGTCTCTCGCCCGTAGTTGACCTCGTTCAAGTGAGAATATACGACTCACCCCCCTTGCTTTTTACGCAATGGGGATGGGAGGCTGCAGAATGAGATCTAGGGTTTCGTGCAAGAACAAAGTAGTGTGGTCCGTTTCCGACTCGATGTTAGCAGGCTGACCTGCTCGAGATTGCTTCCAGCTAGGATAGGTCTGCTTGTCCTACTTATGTTGTGGATTGCTGGCAGTACATCAAGCTGCGCAGGCATTCCTCTCAGCAGCACTTCAGGTAGTAGGCGACCAGCTACTGAAAAGACCATCCATGGGCTACCAGTTCTGGCCCTCAGAAAGTATGGTATCGGCAAGATTGACCAGAAGGATTCCCAACGCCAAAGTCGGTACATGGACAAACAATCTCACAATCTCTATGTACATAACATGCTGCTTCGTCCGTCGCGAAAAACAAGATGCCGTTAATGTCGGAATCAATTGCTGCGGGCACCGCCCTTCGCGGCGCGGAGCTCTTCCATCTTGGCGACGCGCTTCTTGAACTCCTCGTACTGACACTTCTCGTAGCTGTGTCTCTCATCCTGTAATATATGAAACGAGTGTCAGACCTATGCGCCCAGGAGGTAAATAAAGTAGTGGTGGAGCTCAAGCAACGTACCTCGCACTTCCAAGGGAGGTAGTACTCCTGCTGCCGGCAGCGGTTCAAAGGGATCAATAGGCCGGCGCAAGAGTCGCGGTACTGAAGGGGAAGACGAGCATCCGACATTTCCTGGCTGGAGGCGGCTGAGAATAGGTGTCAGTTTATCAATTCAATGAGCAACAGAGTGTCCGCACTGTTCCACCACGCAGCGGGGGCCAATGGCATGAAAAACGTACCGGTGCTGCTCGAGAGCCCAACGGCGCTCTTGACTGACTCGGCAACAGTCATATTGAGAGAAGAGAAGAGTGATGTCGGGGTGGATTTCGAGGACAAGCGACTGGACCGTGAGGTTTGTAGCTATTCCGTAGTCGTCGCCGTTCCTTCCTTTCCGTCGGCATCATGTGATGTCACATGATCTTCCTCCACCACAAGCAGACTAGCGTAGCTAAATCCACTTTACGCGGTCCGACGTACCCAGGGCGCGTCTTGCTTAGCCAGGCCTTCGCGTTTTCGAGATCAATAGTGCAGAATCAAAGCCCGATACCGTTATTTTCAAGCCATGCTCATGTGAATCAAATCTGGCCAGTCACAGAGCTTGAGATTTTAATGTCTCTCACTACTTGAATCAATACTCGGGGAATCCTTGTTGTCCAACTGTGAAGCGGCGGTGTTAGTCGCTGTTGCTGAAGGGAAGCCCACTGAATCAGGACAGCCTAAGTGACGCACATCATGGCGGGGGTTGACTTCTCAAAGGTATACTCTGCTACCTACAGTAATGTAAGTATGAATATCTAGAGTTGACCTTGCCTCTTCCAATTGGGTCATTCAGGACCGACTTCACCCGACCGCAGGGATAAGTTCTCAGCTGATACAATTCACTAGGTACCGGTATACGAATTCAAAATCGATAGTGAAAGCGTGATGCGAAGACGGTCAGATGATTGGATTAATGCAACGCATATCCTCAAAGTCGCCGGGTTCGATAAGCCAGCGAGAACCAGAATCCTTGAGCGTGAAGTACAAAAAGGCGTCCATGAGAAAGTGCAAGGAGGATACGGCAAATACCAAGGCATGTCCCCATCCTGCCAAACCCCTCATTTTCAGTTTCCCTTTCCAGAGCGAGCTGGTTCTGACCGTCCGTAGGGACATGGATCCCACTCCCCGAAGGCCGTCTTCTCGCTGAGCGCAACAACATAATCGACAAGTTAAGACCAATCTTTGACTATGTCGCCGGAGATCGCAGCCCACCACCAGCACCGAAACACACAACGGCAGCTTCAAAACCAAGGGCGCCGAAGAACACGGCCAACCGGAGAGTAGTGAATGTGAACGAGGAGGTCTTCAGTGCTGCCAAACCAGCGCGGAATATGGCGCCGCCCACTTTCACACACGAACAGTTTGAGATGAGCACCGGCTTCGATGACAATGAGTCTATCGAACAAGCGACCCTCGAGTCGTCGTCCATGATAGCGGACGAAGAGATGATGACGATGTCACAGAACGGTAACTTTTCACGCAAACGCAAGCGTGGAATCAACGAGGCACCAATAATGTCTATTAGCGAACAGGAGCACATACTTTATGGCGACCAGCTTCTGGATTATTTCATGACAGTAGGCGATGCGCCTGAAGCCACACGTGTGCCACCTCCACAGCCACCAAACAATTTCCAGGTGGATCGTCCAATCGATGATTCTGGTAACACAGCCCTTCACTGGGCCTGTGCTATGGGCGATCTAGAGATTGTAAAAGATCTTCTCCGAAGAGGAGCCGATGTGAAAGCATTATCGATACACGAAGAAACCCCTTTGGTGCGAGCTGTTTTGTTCACCAATAACTACGAGAAAAGGACTTTCCCTTCGCTTCTGGAACTACTCTGGGATACAGTGTCTTTCAGGGATTGGTTTGGTGCCACCATATTTCATCACATAGCGGAGACTACGCGAAGCAAAGGGAAATGGAAGAGCTCCCGATACTACTGTGAGGTGCTGCTAGACAAGCTGCGTCTCATGTGTTCAGTTGAGGAGGTCGATCTGTTATTGTCATTCCAGGACTCTAATGGAGACACTGCAGCCTTGGTTGCTGCTCGAAACGGTGCTTTCCGCCTAGTGGACTTACTTCTTGCACGGTGCCCACGGGCTGGGGACTTGGTGAACAAGAAGGGCGAGACGGCTGCAATTATTACCCGACGAGCTCACCCTTCCGAGCGCGAGATCCCACCTCCTCCTTCGTCTATCACCATGGGTAATGATCAGTTGGAAGGCGAAGCACTCGGCCTCGCTAATTCTGACACTCAGCCCACCACACTTGCACAGGAGTCATCGTCTCCTGCCACCACTGCGTTGCTTACCAAGATCGGAGTGATAATGGCGGAAGCGAACAAGAAGCTTACCGTTAGCTATGGGAGCTCAAAAGCGAACCAGCAGGACTCTGACGACGTTGCAAACCCGGAGACTCTTTACGAGCAACTAGAGTTGGACCGACAGAAGATCCAGAAAGAAACGGCCATCTTGCAAGCGCAAGAGGCTGGTGAGCGACCAATCGATGTTCAGCTTGAACACTATGAACGGCTGCGAAGTGGTTATGAGTCACTGCTAGAACAAATTCAGCAGGGGCGCTTGAGAGAGCGCATTTCATCGGTAGTAGTGCCTGCAGCGCAGGAGGGCACGACGCCACCCGCCACAGATCACGATAAACTGCTTCGCACGTATCAGCTGGCACGACAACTATGCTCGGCGCAAAAGGCTCGGCGCGCCGCTGTCAAAGACCTTTCCCAGCAGACCGCCGATGCGGGAGTAAGCACCAAGTTTGACGTCCATAGGAAGCTGGTTGCACTCGCCACTGGCCTCAAGGAGGAAGACCTCGATCCCATGGCAGCTGAGCTAGCCGAAACATTGGAATTCGACCGTACAAATGGGAAAGGCGACACGGCTGAGTTGCCAGATCCCGAGCCCCGAGAATCCGCGACATTCCCTTTCCCCGGGACGACCGTGTCTGTTGATGCCTGAGCTCGTCCTAAAATCACAGGGTCGTCTTCACATGCTTTCCCGCCCACTCCGGCGCTACAGGCCCTCCTTCCTCTTCCCCCAATCCGGTTTTTGCTGTCTTGGTTGGAATATGGTACGCCTTCGGACTCTTTCAGGATAGCGGAGCATCTTGGTGTTTCGATTTCGACCCCCGTTACTTTCCTCTCTGTGGAAGTGTGCTCACTCCATACGAATTTCTGATCCTTGCATTTTCCTAGCTCTGGCGGGCAGTTTGAAATTCTGGTTTGCCAGCAGATACCCAATCTTTCTTTGTATTTTAGTTTCATATTTCTTTCTCCTTCAGTCATAACGTTGGCTGCCTTGTCCCCGACTGTGGGGGTGATCGTCGTGAGCCATTGCCGTCGGCGCTCGGCCGATTATGTGCAAGGCAGACCCATTAATACGAAGGCCGCAAAAAGGCCAGTCTGGACTAAACCCTCGATCAACGAGTCCACATGCCGGTTGCCTTGGGTGTTTGAAATAGACGGATTCGCCAGCGGGTCTATGTATGTACATATGGAGCGATTTAGCAAACATAAACTCTCAAGTCGACATTCCGTGCCTTAATCCGTCGAAGGCGTCTCCGGAGTCCCCGGGGCCAGCATCATGCGGTCATTGTACTATTACATTTCTTTCTGGCGAAAGATCAGAGAATCTTTTAGACACCTTACCTTCGGGAAATCCGCCACACTATACGGAGTGGTCCCTCAGCGTGGCGGGGCGATAGCACGATCGTACCTGTCGAGCAACAACATTGAATGAAAAGAACAACCCACCAACATCATCCCACACAAACCCACAACCGCAGCCTAGTCTAGCACATCTCCCATCCACCCTTAGCGCGGTATGCAAGCCACTACTAGATCTGAGCCAAGAGCAAAAAAAAAAAAAAAAAAATCCCCATCCGATCCAATATCCCGAACGGAACAACCACATCGACATCCATTCTGGAGGCCAGCTGGAAATCCTTCAGCCCCTCGTCTCTCGGGTCCGATCGTTGGACTGCCTCCGCTTATCGATTTGAACAGCCGCGTGAACAAAAACCAAAAAGAGAGATGGAGAGACCCCGATAAGGAGCTAAATTAGTATGCAGGATGAAAGAAAAGCGGAAGAACGGAAGAACGAGGATGGAGCCCGGGTAAAGAAGGATAATAATGAAAGGATTGTTGTTATTGTTGTTGACATGCAGAGATGTTGCATTGGTGTCGGGCAACGTCCGAAAATCTATTCGGCTATGTTATGCAAGTTGGGATTAGTTGGAGACCGGTGAGAGATGAATCCAGAAGGTTTGAGAAAGGGTTGGGATTTGGCTTGGGAGCACACGACTACATACTACCTAGGATTAGTTCATGATATATGGTTTACCTACGGTTATTCCGCATGTACCCTGTGCTAGTTTTGACGTAAGTGTAGTGCTGGAACTAGGCCTTCAAGCATACATCCATGATCCCTGTGAAGTGTGAGACATGACATGGACTAGAGGATTCGGAGGCAGGAGAATTGGTGCTATTTTCCAGCATAGGAGAAAGAGGGGGCCTTGACTGTGCTCTTGCTCGAGTGCACGAGCAACTAGATGTGATAGTGCGCGCTTTGAGTCGAAAATATGGGTTTGGACTTGGTGTGAAAGCATGTTCGAAGGTTCAAGAAAAATCTAGAGAGGAAGTATATGCAGGCTTAACTTTCGAAGGACCTGGTGGCGCAACGGTTTAGAATGGGCCAGGGGTTTGGTTGCGAGGGAGCCTCTAAGAAAAGTGAGAGTAAGAGAAGGAAAGGGAAAGGATCTGCTATTGATTACGCTGGATTTTGACTAGGGGAGAGCGGGATGTCGATTTGAGTTTACTGCTGCATCTTCGATATGCCCGTTTACTTCCGTTAAAGGGGAGGGGATAGGAGAGGGGCTCGATTTAATGCTCTCTGGCTTTCTAATAAGCATTGAACCAGTCACTCCTTGTCAAACCGGGCCGGGATTAAACTTCTAGTTCGTGCTGGCACCTGAAACAACGCGAGGCTGCCTACGCAGGAGGCCAGTAACTATAGAATGGTGTTCGAGATGCACCGTACTAGTCTAGATGCCTCGTTGGAGACCTGGATGTCTATTTCGCACTCGACAAGAACATTTGTTGCACGGTACGAACTTTTGCTACGAAGGGTTAGTTGACGAACCGAAAGCTACCAGTAACCATGAACGAGACTCGCTGTCTTGCTCGCATCTAATGCACCGAAAATCTCGGCATGGCCCATGGAACGGGTTGTGAGAGAACCGTAGGTAGGGACGCGAAAACGGTGGATATCGCTGCCTCTCGGATTGCCTTCTTGCACATCATGCAAAGACCCTGGGATTACTGTCATCGACGGACCCGTCACTGGGCGACACCAATGATCGGCAGTGAAAGGAGCTGACTTCATCTGATCGAACAATCTTGGGAAATGGGACTATGTAATACGAAGTTTTTCTCGCTGGCCTCTGACGGCAGTGCACGGGGGACGGCGGGACCACCCGTCCCACATCGGAATGGAGTCGTGATTTTCCGCAAGGGGGCCCGTAAAGCCTACTCAAAGCGCTGTCAAAAGCATGTGTTGAATATATTCAGTGAAAGGTGCAGCCTCAGTGAAGCTGGAAGCCTGAGACACATGCGCGGTTAGGAAGACTCTACCGAGCGAGGACGGAGCGGTGACGCGTTGGGGCAAGTCCGAGCGATTGCGGGATGATCGATTTCATCGGGGAAGGATGATGCTCCAGTCTATATGACGCCTGGAATATGAACAAAGAGTGGGCAGGGACAAGCTTGTTAACAAGCGACTCAAATCAGGTCGCACGAGGGGACAATTGGATAGCATGTAGTGGCCAAGGAAAAGAGTTTCCATACAAATGCTTGGCAACCGAGAACTAGGAGGAACTAGTTACCTTTTCGCGCAAATCCTTTAGGTCTTGGACTCTGAGGTGACTGACGACTCCAACAACAATTGAGCAAACCACCTTTGGGTCGCAGGTCTAGTTTGACTAGCTTTGTTGTTATCAGAAGCACGGAGATTTCTGGCAGGGCAGGCTCATCCAGTCAGCACAGCCTGCTATTCATCGACCTCCGCACCCTCAATCTTCTGTCGCTGAACCCAAGGCACGAGTGGATCGAGGTGGAGATCTGGCAAAGACAGGAAAGCCAGTCATCGGTGGCTGCAAATTCTCGGTAGGTTTGGGAGGTCTTTAGCAGCGACTGGACCGTCCTCAATGCGTGATTTTCGAGCAAGAGAACCTAAAAAGAAAGAAAGCTTTGGGGGGTCAGAGTTGCGTTCCGAAGAAAGGGAGGCCAGGTCCGATCATCACACCCGATCCACCATTAGGGTTGATCTGCAGTCCCCGTTTCGTCCAGTGTCGCGTTGCCGGCGTAGTTTAGTTAGTACGTATAGTGGTTCTAGCTAGCTGGAGCTGCTATATCCCAGTCTAGCTAATTCTTTTCATTTTACTTAGTACATTCTTCGGCCCCGATGCCGGTCATTCAGGGTAATCATTGGAAAGAGATGTTCGGCTGAAGGGAAGAAAGGGGAGGGAGGAGCTTGCATGGAAAGGAAAGCGAGAATGTAATAGGATTGGAGGATAAGAAGGGAGAAGAACTAAATCGGACCATGTCTCTGGATGGAGGATCTGCGCAATGGGGGGAGTGGATTTGGTACGGTCCCATGAATCGCTCATCCAGATCTCTTTTAGACTGCTATCCTACCCAATCCGGTGGGATGAACTTAGGAGCCAAACGAACAGAACAGAATGACACAAAGGAAATGTGCAAGCAAAAGAAGAAGGAAAAGTACAAGAAGAGCAGAGGCAGAAGAAAGAAAAGAACAGAATACCACTGTTAGAATTAGACATACGGCCAAGCCGGTAGTTGGTCTCACTCCCACCTGCATCATTTAAAATCATCTTTCATTTGCCCGACCAGTGTTCATTTCTTTCCCTCCTCTTCTCTCCCACCTGAGGTTCCGACTTGCTTTCCTTTCCCCACCCGGTCCCCGGCCATTGAATTGATCTTTCGCCGCCTTTCCTTTTGCCCCCCCGGACACTCCCTCAATGGACTGACGGAATAATAATCGGGTCCGGTCTCGACTTTCTTTCACTCCCTCCTCAACACTGACGATCATTCAATTCTAAATCTTTTCCCTCTGCAGCTCTTCCACTTCATCTTTGCTCAATCGGTCTTCGGATTTGCAAACATCTGACACCCCAACACTCGCTTCTCAATTTTTCTTAATTGAACGCCCCTCTTTTTAGTCCCTCTATTACTCACTACTTGCTACTTGCCATTCCGATTCCCCACCGAATGCTACACTGGTGAACGTTCCGCAGTCTGGCTTGGAATTTCGGTCGGACCCCTCCCGCCCCTCTGTCTGTCTAATGGATATCTCTCTTCCACCATCCTCGATTCGATTCAGCTTCAATTCTTAGATATGGAGGTTCAGACTCTGGTGTGCGCTCCGGGGAAGCCTCCTCTCCCCGCACAGCCCCAGCATCCCGCAGCCGCTGCTGCGCCTGAGAAACGAAAGCGGGTCCGGCGATGGCATCACCGAGGCTTCACCGGTTGTTCAACATGTCGTCGACGCCATGTGCGGTGTGATGAAGCGTCGCCGTCGTGCAAAAATTGCACTCGCCTGGGGCTTGAATGTGATGGAACACAGGGTCGCATGACCTTCAAGGTCTACGGGCCGCCACCGACCTCCACCGAATCCGCAACCGCGCCCACGAAGAAACGAGAAAAGAAATCGACTTCGCCGACACCAAAAGAGGTGAAACAAGAGTCAAAGGAGGATGGGGAGCCTTTTGAGGCATTGGTAGTGTCGCCAAGCACGGTTTCCGACTTCAAACCTATCAAGTACCGTTTCCAGGAGCCGATCTCCCCAGCCGAATTCATCTCTTCCTCGCTCGATTGCGTCGAGGGCCGCTACTATACACACTTTGTTGACCAAGTCGCCACTTTGCTACTCATATACGACAATCCAATCAACATCAACCCATATCGGAGATACTTCCCTGACCTCGCCCGGTCATCACCGTCCATGGCTAGTGCCATGCAAGCCATGGGCGCACTGCATCTTGCCAATACCTCCAAAGGACAACAAAGAAATAAACACTTTCAACAGGCCATGAGCAATTACGGCGAGGTTGTTAAGTCGTTCAGAACTCGATACACTGAGCCAGATCAAAGTGTTAGGCTCACCGACCTCGCCACTTGTCTATTGCTGTCCCTATTCGAGGTAAGTCCAGTCCGGACCTGTGCACATGCGCGTTCTTCATGCTGATCGGTCAGATGATGGATTCTCAAAACCACAACTGGGCCATACATCTCAAGGGCGCTCGCGAGATATACCGTATCCTGTTCTCCACCAATGACGACCCTGCGAAAGAAGCCAAGCGTCTCGCTGAAATCAACCATCCACTCCGACCATTCCTTGTATCCCTCCTCTCTTACCTCGATGTTGCGGGAGCGTGTGCCACCAGTGAAGGCACGGTAGTTGAAGGCAGCTATTGGAGAACTCATGGTGGCGGCTGGGAGTATAACCTCGGCACCCCTAGTCTGTCTACCGAACCGCCCGCCTACAACCAGCTTTTGGTGGAGCTTCGCCAATGTTGGGCAGTGATGATGGAGATCCAGGCGGCAATCAGTGCCTTTGGAAAAGCCAAAAATGAAGGCGCGATGTCGCTCGAGCAAGAGGACCTGGTCTACCATGAACTGCTGCAGCGTCTCGTTCAGTGGCGTTTGAATGCCCCAGATGCACTACAGAATCTGGGCGAGTTGGATGATACGAGCTTGCAGCAGTACCCTTTCCCGTGCGTTCTCGAATACGCAGGATGCATCGAAGCCTACGAAAAGGCCACTAATATATTCCTACACCGGGTGGGAGCTGCAGGCCGACCTGATCGCCAAGCCCAAAGACCTCTGTTGGATATGCTTGCTTCACGTATCTTAGCACTAATTAACAAGCTTGCCAAAGATGTGGGTCAACTGGCGGTGCTATGGCCTCTGTTTACCGCCGGACACGAGACACGAAACGAACATGAACAGAAATATGTACGACAGACAATGACTGAACTCCAGCGTTATGGTTTCAAGGTACGTTCGAGGCTCGCCTGCTACGACGTTATATGGGTTACTAACAACGACTTCAGAATGTTGACCGAGGCCTTGAAGAGTTGGAGCAAGCATGGTTCAAGCAGCGGACTTTCCCAGAAGGATGGGTTGAATCAATGAACGACATCCGATCATCCATTCTCCTTCCTTGAAGCCTTTCTCCTCACCATTCATGAATATATCCACTCGTCGATAATAATTGGGCACTATCACGCCCGAATACTATCTCGACTTCATTCTTCACGAACCACGGTCGCGTGACATTTCTTGGTTTCTATAACATATTTAGCGGGGAACTTGATTTTGACGGAAGGCGTTTGTCGGAGTTAAAGAGGCGCACGGGTTGGATAGGGCTGGACCCTTGGGTTTGCTACATAGGTAATCTTGCGGGGGTCTTTCAGACCCGGATAGGCAAGCGCAGTGGGGTATATGATTAGCCTTGCCATACACTGCCGAGTATAGACGGCATTCGGGACTTTGGTACTATATAGATGATGTTTTTGACGTATCCATCAGACGGATAGATCTATTGCGCCCTTGATAATGATTGACCATCCATCTTCTTCTGAATAATAATAGAACAGTCAACACTAATGATCTGTTTTCTGCGACGGTCGTACACAACAGATTCTATCCACGGGTTTCTTCAGGCCATCCATTTTCCAGAGGCGGAGGCACATACCATCAAACACAATATATATCGCGAAGGCGAAGCTGCTCACAGACACCCATCTCACCCATAACCTTCTATCTACAGCCACATTAATCATACATACATAGACACAGAAATCCACCCATATTTCTTTCATCATGCCAGCGGAACCACTCGAACTAGATCGAGCAAACCAAACTTTTGTATTTTCTTTCCGGAACAAAGCGTCGAGCGTCCTCATCTAGATGCGCCCGCTGTGATCACACCAATCAGCATAGTAAACTCGGAAGCACAGTAGCCACACCCCCGCGAGAGACGGTGATGTTATTCATCAATGCAATCCACCGGTCTCGCCCTCGGTGGCCTCGGAGGAAGGGCCACCACTACCAGCAGCACCACTACCACCACGAAGCGCACGGCTCACCCCAACCTCCTCGACGGAACTCTGCACTGCACCCTTGCTGTCGATGAAATGCGAGATTCGGTCGATCGGCAGCCAGGCGCTTTCCGGGGTGACCCAGTAGGAGATCAAGGCGAAGATGGTCACTCCGGCCATGATAATCGGGGCATCTATATATCTTGTCAGAGATCGGGAAACCGAGATATAATCGAGATGGTTCAATTTTTTTTTGCAAGGGAGATGGGGAAGGATGTTGTGGATCTGAGGCTCAAGAGGAAGGGGGACCGTACAGTTAAGGTTTGCGCCGGTGACCGGGAACTCATATGGCGAGAAGAGGATGGCAACCACCCAGGCGTTCCAGAAGACGCCGATAAATTGGAACGGCTTGCTGAGCCGGCCGAGGCTCCATTCGGGCTTAGGGAAGCGCTTCGGCGTGCAGAACAGCCGGCCCAGGCAGATCAGGCCGTAGGCCGCAGCGCTGGGCACGCCTGCGGCGGAGACGAGCGAGGTGAAGGCTACATCCGAGGGGAGGAGGGTACATGTGATCAAGGCGGCGACGCCCCAGACGACGAGCACCGCGTTGCGTGGCTGGCCGTTCTTAACTCGCGAGACCCAGTTGGAGAAGGGGAGGACGCCGTCGCGGGCGACGGCGAAGACGAGGCGCGAGGCGGCGAGAATCGCGATGGCGGTGTTCTATGCGTTGTTAGTGTTAGGTCGGGTTTGTTTTGGTTTGGTTTGAGGAAGGGTCATGGGGAAGGCGATGGATGTAAGGTCTTACCAGCCAGAGAGCGACGACGCAGATGACGTTCATGAAGATGTGGCCGCCTTTGCCGAGGACGACGGCATACAGGGGCACGAATGGCTGCGGAGAGCCGAAGGAGAAGAGCGTGTCGGGGTCGGGCTGGGACCTGGTTAGTGGGTTGTTGAGCTGGTGCAAGGAGGTTGGGAGCTTACGGCACAGAAGAGGAAGAGGATGATGGTCGCAAGTCCTCCGATACCGCTGACTACCGTACTCCAGAAGATGCCGCGGGCTGCGGTAACGGATGCGTGCTTGGTTTCTTCGGCGACATGGCCTGATGCATCGAATCCGATCAGGATTCCGGCCGTAGCGAGGTAGGACAGACACCAGTTCCATCCAGCTGGCGCGCCGGTGCCGTTGTAGGTCGACATAAAGGCCTCCTCCGCCGTGCGGAATCCCCATGTGTTGGCGGCTCCGATGGGCAACCAGATGATATTGAGGAAGAAGTCTAAGAGAACAATAAGGGAGGATGAGTAGAAGACCCATCTATAGACCCGTGCTAAGTGAATATGAGTCAGCTTAGCCCGTCTATAAAACACCTCAGACTCAAGAGGTTAGACATACGCGGCAAGTAGTTCAGAAGCGCGGCCAACGCCAGTAAGACCTCAGTGCAGATCCACTGCACGGCGCGGAACTTGACGCTGGAGGTATCTTTAGGAAAGTCGCAGTCGAAGACAGTTAATTCCTGTAGAATTCCGTCAGCCCATGGGAATCAGACACGTTGGAAACAGGCGGCATATACGGAAAGCATGTAGTTCACTGCAGCCTGCGTGTTGCTTGCGCAAAAGGTGGTCCACGCAGTGGTACTCCACCAAGCGACAACAAATCCCAGCAGTCTACCAAATCGAGGGCCCCCAGCCTCTGCAGCCCAGAGGTAGATAGATCCGGCCGATGGAGAGGCCGAACATACTTCTGCAATTACCGCGGCAGTGATGAAAGTGAATACCATGGTAACCAAGTAACTCGTCCTGTTCACAAGCATGAGCCATATTATCGTCAAATTAGTCCACGGGGGTGTTGTACCAATAAGCCAGATTACCACCTGCTGCGATGCCTGTGCTGAATGTGACCCGCACACCTCCGACAAAGTACAAAGCAGCTGAACATTCCAGGTTAGAAAACAGACCATGTTGCAGGCATTAAGCGTAGAGTTCCTACCAAAGGTCGTCGAAAAGTTCTCAACGAGAGTGTATGTCCTATGCAGGACCTGTTTATGTGTATAAGCGGTCACCGTTCTCATGTGGGTCATGGGTAAATACTGACTGGCTTGTAGCCCATTGACTTCTATTGAAGACCATTAGCTTTTGGGTCGCAAACTGGCTTCCTGCTCATGCAATAGGATTCAGAGTATTGCAAGATGACATACCAAGAGCTTTGCATCTTCTTGAGATTCTGCTTGACTTCTGACCGGTTCCGCTTCGACTGGAAGGGTGTTGGGGTCAACTACCAGCTGCGACTGGTCCTGATGAGCCGAAGTAGCCATGGCTGCGATGAAACCAAGGCCAGTTAATCCAACAAGCACTGAATTTCGGGTGCTTGGCTCACGTCCTCTGCTGCAAAACAACGAGGAGGAAAGAGGAGAGGTGCAACGAGATGGTCTGTTTCTTTTCTAGGCGGGTGAAATTTGCTGATAGAATTGCTAGGAACCGGAAACCCCACCATGTAAGCCGCCAGCGAGATCCAACGAATAGAAAAAAAGAGACCAAAAGAGTTTGAGCGGATACAGGCCCAGGCGGCCCAGACGTTATAAGGTTCCGAAAGGGTCCCGAACAATTTTAGTATAAGATTTCATGCAATCCAGCAATCTACGACCAGTGAACGTGCTACCTCCACACAGTGTTGAATTTTTTTCGTTGGTGGTTCGGAGGCGATCGCTGAGGCTTGAGTCCGGAGATGTCTGCTCCGCAAGAGCCGTCAGGTGAGGGAGCAAAGAATTAAAAGCTCAAGGTGCACTCTCCACTTCCAGCCCGATTCCAATCAGCAACTGTGCGTGGCAGGATGAGACCACCGTGGGTCTCAACGAGGGAACTTTAAGGCAGGCCCTAGGTTTGGTAGCATCGTGTTGGCTCCGTACCTACTCGATAGTTCCTTTTTATCCATCAGCATCTAGCAGCGCGATGCTGGCAGTGGGCGCAGGCACTGTAAACATGCATCTTCGGTCTCGAGTCTCCGTTCCAAGCCATGGTGTCTGGATTCCTGACCGACTATGATCGTTCACAGGCAGATAAGCAAGGAAGCAAGGAAAGGAGACGACGACATCATTCAATCCAAGTTCCATGATCAATTCCCAGCGGGATCCACTATCGGTGGAGCCACTGGGAAAAAAAAAACCGTGCGAGGAACCACCGTCCAGCCTGAGCTGCTCCTATGCCGGACTGCGCAATTGGCTTTCTCATTGCTGTCAGAATTTGCAGGACATTTATTGCGAAATCAAGTACTCGGAAAACACGAGGTTCAGCAAAATTCGAAGCAAAGTTGCGGGGTTTTGAGCCTCAGGCATCTAGGCATCCATCCTAGACCTTGCTTGCAACGCTTGCAACTTGTGGCTGACACAGAAGCAACTCCAGCAGCACCAATCGAGAGGATGGTCGAGCGCCCGTCCGTCCAGACTCTAGTATTCTCTCCCTCGATTCGCTCGCTCATGGCCCATGCATAGTCCGCATGCATGATATTCTTCGACAAACGACTGTGGAAGGATGGAATTTGTAGTAGGAAGAAACGTGTGGAGTCGGTCATTTATTCCATACCCTTGGGCGCAATAACATGGACGTCATCTATGCTTCACTTAGCATGTAGATGCTCTGGCATCCAGGGGCTGACAGTTAAATTGAATGTCATTAGAAGCGCATGCGAAGGAATTCTCTTTGCTTAGAAGTCCTGAAGTCCATGAAATAGTCTGAGAAGAGTACTTTCGGAGCATAAACAAGGCTGGATGCCAAACAACGAACAAGTCATCCGAGTCCACCTCCCCGGATGCCAAGCGCCGCTGACAGCAGCTCCATCACCAATGATGGCTCCTCTTCCCCACGCGACCTTCCCCTCATTTTATGCCGACAACCTCGACCGTCACATCCCCCGCGGCAGCGTGTCATCGGGCGATCTGATAGCATAGCATACCATACCGATCATCCGAACCGCAGGCCAGTCGCACACTCGTGGAAGAATGGTCGGTGGTTTTCCCGCCCATCCCTTGCGCGCGCCGACGCTGGCCTCCCCGCAATGCCCATCCGTCTCCTCTTCTTCTATTTTAACCTCCTTGGGCCACTCAAACCTTCGAAGCCATACGCTCTGCCACTCAGACTTCTTGATTTGTACATTTGTTCGTATCTTCCTTGAGTTCTTTGTGTTGGCAAAGTGAACCTTGCGGCTCCTTTATTCACCGCGGTGGCTCCCGTCATCCCTCAGCGTTACACCATCTATGTTGCCTGGGCGCCTTTTCCCGCGAGGCACTCGTCATTGAGCCTACTTGTGGATATGCAGCTTTTCCCGGTTGCGTCATTTGCTACTTAATCTACCGTGTACGACAATGAGTGTGCCCGTGTACCTGCGTGTGGCCTTCAGGCCATGCCAGGTAGCTGCGAGTACCTATCCAGGGAGATCGCTGCCTCATCTCCAGCAGCCAGGCATGTGGCCCCCGACTTCTTCTTGTCTTATCTGAGCTTTGTGAGAGGCTTGCTAATGACCGGAGATCGATAGTGGTTTCATCGATCCGAGTCCCATCGCACGCGCTAGGATGTCATCACTTCGGATCGCTATTTGTCGGAAATCTACAGAAGGCTTCCAGAAGATACGCGAGTGTTGCTCCTGCGTCCTCGGCTATTCCAACCACTCCTTACTCTTCGTTGACTGTCGGTATCCCTCGCGAAATCTTTCCAAACGAACGACGTGTTGCCATCACCCCGCAAAATGTTGCTCTGCTGCTCAAGAAGGGCTTCTCGCGCGTCCTGGTTGAACGTGGGGCCGGCGCGAACGCCGAATTCCTTGATAAAGCCTATGAAGAAGCAGGAGCTGTTATGGTGGACCGGAGCGCTATTTGGTCTCAAAGTCAGATAGTGCTGAAGGTCCGCAGCCCTCAGCTCCATGACCCCAATAATGAAGTCCAAGACTTGCGCCAAGGAAGTACGGTAATCTCGTTTTTGTATCCAGCACAGAACAAGTCACTAGTAGAGAAACTGGCTGCGCGCGGTGTGACCTCGTTTGCTATGGATATGATACCAAGAATCTCGCGTGCGCAGACATTTGACGCTTTGAGGTACGTCAGGTTGTTTTCGAAGCTGTTATCGTGAACTGATCATCTTTCACTAGTTCCATGGCCAATATTGCTGGATACAAAGCTGTTCTAGAGGCCTCCAATCACTTTGGTCGATTTTTGACTGGACAGGTTACTGCTGCTGGGTAAGTGTGACATTCACAATGATGCGTTGATGTACTAACAATATTGGCCATAGCAAGGTAATACCAACATGATAATACTTGACCGTAAGATGTGCTAAGCGACTTCCAGATACCTCCGAGCAAGGTGCTGGTGATCGGAGCCGGCGTGGCTGGTCTGAGCGCAATTGCCTCGGTAAGTACATCCATACACATACACACCAGTGATCTCTCTAGCTGAGAGATGATCGATTAGGCTCGAAGACTAGGTGCCATCGTTCGTGGTTTCGACACTCGGCCTGCTGTCCGCGAGCAAGTCCAGTCTTTGGGAGCTGAGTTCATTGAGGTCGACATACAAGAGGATGGCTCCGGCCAAGGAGGTTATGCCAAAGAAATGTCCAAGGAGTTCATTGAAGCGGAGATGAAGCTTTTTATGGAACAGTGCCGAGAAGTCGACATCATAATTACGACGGCCCTCATTCCTGGGAAGCCTGCGCCTAAACTGATCACCAAGGAGGTAAGGACGAAATCTATGCATGTATCGAACGAGTTGCTTACCTGACTCAAGATGGTGGCTGCAATGAAACCTGGTTCAGTGATCGTGGATCTTGCCGCAGAGGCTGGTGGTAACTGTGAAGCGACAGTTCCCGGGCAATTGACCAAGTACAAGGACGTCACTATCATTGGTTTGTTGATTCTCGATGCTTTGGAGTGCCTGCACGTCTTGATTGACCTTCTTAGGTTACACCGACCTCCCTTCGCGCTTGCCAACACAGTCATCGACTCTGTATTCCAATAACATCACGAAGTTCCTTCTCTCCATGACCCCTCAGGAGAAGTCGTTCGGTATAGATCTCTCAGATGAGGTTGTTCGCGGCTCAATCGTCACCATGGATGGAAGGGTACTGCCGCCAGCGCCACGTCCAGTGCCGCCACCCGCTCCCAAACCGGAGGCTGCTGTACCTGCAAAAGAGCAAGCAGAGTTAGCAACAACACCCTGGCAGAAGGTGACCCGTCAAGTTGCCGTTACAACCGCTGGCATGGGAACGGCTATTGCACTAGGTAAAGCTACCGGGCCTGTCTTTATGGGTAATCTGATGACGTTTGGGCTTGCTGGACTTGTTGGCTATCGTGCGGTATGGGGTGTCGCACCTGCACTTCATTCGCCCCTGATGAGTGTTACCAATGCGATCTCAGGTGAGTCATGCTTTCTGCTCGCCTGAATATAATGCTAATATTTTAATCTAGGGATGGTTGGCATTGGGGGATTCTTCATAATGGGCGGAGGGTATGTGCCTAGCACGATACCAGAGGCCCTAGGAGCTGTGTCTGTCTTAATGGCATTCATGAATATCTCTGGGGGCTTCGTCATCACCAAGCGCATGTTGGACATGTTCAAACGTCAGTGCCTCAATATCTCTGAAGAACAAATTCTGACCATATTTAGGCCCTACTGATCCACCGGAGTATCCCTGGCTTTATGCTATACCAGGTATATTGTTTGGTGGCGGCTTCGTTGCTGCCGCTAGCACCGGCATGGCCGGGCTGGTACAAGCAGGGTACCTTGTCAGCAGTCTTCTTTGCATTGGTATGTATTACCTATCATACATCTATTTGGCTAGCGCTAATCACACTAGCTTCTATCTCTGGCCTGGCTTCTCAGCAAACTGCCAGACGCGGGAACATTCTTGGCATCCTGGGAGTTGGCGCCGGAATCATTGCTTCTCTTGCTGCTGTCGGCTTTTCTTCTGAGGTACTGACCCAATTTGGTGTTGTGGCAGGCGTGGGCTCTCTCGTGGGTAAGTGGATACGTCGACTACCAGATAAGAGTGGTATTGACAGCTTCTAGGTGCATTGATCGGGCGTCGCATCACGCCGACTGGACTTCCTCAAACCGTTGCGGCGTTGCATTCAGTTGTTGGATTGGCGGCCGTACTCACAAGCATTGGAAGTGTGATGGCTGATGTCTCTCATATTTCGACTCTACACATGGTGACAGCTTATCTTGGTGTATTGATAGGTAAGGATGTAAAAATGTCGAGGTTCATGAACGACTTGCTAACCCGCGTAGGTGGTGTCACTTTCACTGGCTCGATTGTCGCTTTTCTGAAACTTGCCGGTCGCATGTCTTCACGACCCACAATACTTCCTGGCAGACATTTGATAAATGCAAGCCTGCTGGGTACTAATGTAGCTACTATGGGGGCGTTCGTGACTATGGCACCTGCCTCACCGGTCATCGCCGCAACATGTTTGGGTGCGAACACCGTACTTAGTTTCCTGAAGGGATACACTACAACCGCTGCCATTGGAGGAGCTGATATGCGTAAGTCAATCTACCGACTAATATAGTGAGCTTTCGAACTAATAAGTCGCAGCTGTGGTTATTACTGTCTTAAATGCGTACTCTGGTTTTGCCTTGGTAGCCGAAGGCTTCATGCTTAACAATCCACTTCTTACCAGCGTTGGATCATTGATCGGAGTCAGCGGCTCCATTCTGTCATACATCATGGTTCGTGCCTGAGTTTGGAATTACCATTTGAGCTCTTCTGATCTCTCCTAGTGCGTTGCAATGAACCGATCTCTTCCCAACGTGTTATTTGGCGGAATTGCCGCTCCCCAGCAAGCAAAGAAAATCGAAGGCCAAGTGACTCAGGTGACGGTGGATGATACTGTCGAGGCGCTCTCAAACGCGGAAAGCGTGATTATTGTACGTTTGGCTTTTTCTGGCTTTGTACTCTGCTAATCAGCGATAACAGGTGGTCGGATACGGCATGGCTGTCGCAAAGGCGCAGTATGCTCTTGCTGAGATTGTTCACATGCTACGCTCTAAAGGTGTCACCGTGCGATTTGCCATACATCCTGTGGCAGGCAGAATGCCCGGCCAGTGCAATGTGCTCCTCGCGGAGGCCTCCGTACCTTACGACAGTACGTCCCCTTTTTTTGCTTCGAATCCTCACAGCCACTGACTTGCACAGTTGTACTTGAAATGGATGAGATCAACGACGATTTTGCCGACACGGACTTGACCCTAGTCATCGGCGCAAATGACACTGTCAACCCGATTGCTCTAGAGCCCGACTCTCCTATCTCGGGAATGCCCGTGCTGCATGCATGGAAGAGCAAAGAGGTGATCGTGATGAAACGTGGCATGTCCAGCGGATACGGTAGGACATAATCATATGACACCACAATCCGTATATTATACTAACACTTGGAATAGCTGACGTGCCGAACCCGATGTTCTTTATGCCTGGTACTAAGATGCTTTTCGGAGATGCGAAGACTTCATGCGATGGTGAGTATATTGGCACACGCTCTTTGTGTTCGGCATTGTTCTAACTCTTCGCAGCTATCAAGAGCGCCATAGAAGCACGTAGATAGATGCGATCTGGCGATGGATTGGAAATTGCACATGCGTTGATTTGGACTATATCATTCTTTTGGGCTGCGTACCATCTGCTCTGACGACCATATCAGACAATTAATAATGATGGACCCTAGCGTAGGGAATCTTGCCAAGAACTAATGGATATCGATTTACTTGAGCTTTGAGCCTGCCACTCATACCAATTCCGTCATGAACAGGATGTCCGTCCGAGTATTCGTTGGGGTGATCTTGCTATAATTCATACAGCAGAGGTAAAAGATGATTCAGGTCATGTTCTCGAAGATTGGCTTCGCCACATCTGCGAGTATATAGCATAATGTATAAGGGCCACAATTGACATCTTATCATTACATGCCTTCATGCCATACAGGGTCAAGACAAGAGTATAGATACTCACAAAGCTTCGGCTTATGCGATGCTCCTGGACTCAGCAAATCACTTACCAAACAGGATATTACAGAATGAGGACAGAAATTGGAACTGTAACCGGCATGCGGGTATGCAGACAGCAAGGGCCATTTCTCCAACATCTTTGAATATATTCTTGTGGTAAATGGTAAAGGTTTGTTTGCATTCATCAACTGTACCGTGGATCGGATATGCTCCCAGCATTGAGCTTAGTACCTGGGTGGAACTCACCTTGTTAACTATGCGGCCTTGGTGTCCTACTTTCATCTCTATTCAATGGTCTCGGGGTCTTATCGTCGTCTCGATCCAACGGCCTTGGCGTCCTATCGTTGTCTCGATTTGGTGGCCTTGGTATCCGATCATAGTCTTGATCCCACGACCTCGGTGTCCGATCATCATATCGATTGCGCGCGGCCAGCTTTCTCCGGAGCAGTGAGGGGGTGCGGTCCAACGCGCGAAGGACGAAGCCCAGCAATATCATATGGAAACACTCACCACTTCCCGTGTCGCTGTAGCGCTCCTGAAATAATGTCGCCGTGAGCAGATCCGGAATCGGCGCGTCGCGGCCTGGGCCCAGACGACGCTCATACTGGTTCGCTTCGTCCTCGAGATCCAGGAGCAAGAGATGCTCGTAGTCAAAGAGAGCAACATCACATAGGCCCAGCTCGGATGCGTACTTCCTGGCCTGCTGTGTGAACGGGACGGCGTTGTCGCGCAGGCCCTGCGTCAGGACGTGGCCGTCGGCCGTTAACCCGGGCCCGCTCGGCCTGAACCAGCCGCAGTGCTGCTCCTCGCCGATGGCACCGAAGAAGTCGGCACCGCGGATCATGTTCGGCGGCTTGAACACCAGGGCGGCGACGTCGACGGTCACTTTGTTGTAGAGGTGAACGGTCCAGACGTATAGCGGCTCGCCCCAGTACCCATGCTTGAAGCAGCCGCACAGCCGGCCCATTGGCCATGCCCCCCAGAGCATCACCTCCAGACTTGGGATTAGGTTTCGCTCCGTCATCATTCTTACATGCTTATCAGTCGCCATATCCAACATCTCGAACGTGGGCATCTGCCGTGCAGCGAAGTTGCTGTCGTAGCCGGTCACGGCGGCGTAGCGTGCGCGGCCGAGGTTCAGGAGGAGTTTCGGTGGGCACCACCTTACGACTTTGTAGGTATGGCCATCCTCGAGCGTGGAGAGTGGAGGCGCCGTGACGGGCTCGTACCCTGTTAGAGTCTGGCAATACGGCAGGGAGGTATGGAAGGCTCGCTCGATGGACTTGGACTTGCCTTGCGTCTCTGTTCCTAGAGTCTTGTCGGAAGAGCACCTATCTTGTTTCCTGTCTGGGTCAGTCTCCGGTTGCTTATCATGGGACTCCATTGTTGCCAAAAGATGGTTCTGTTTGTTTGTTCTTACGAGATGAGTTTCTCGTTGGTGAGCTTGCGGTTCATATTATAGTCGTCTCTAAGACGGGGCCCATCTGGGAGACTTTATTCTAGTCCGATTTTCCAGATTATATACTAGTACAAACTCTGTTAAAGCTATCAATTAACAAAGGCTTTGACGGAATTTATACTTTATATTCGACGATGTCCTTGCTATGCCTGGACTTTGACTGGAGACGGATGTGTGAGGACAAAGAAACACGGCTGAAGGTGATCATGAATTTGACAACGTGAAGGTGAGCTTGCAAAGGTCCGCAGATGGACGATTCTTGAGACCTTAGAGCACAGCCTCCGGTGGCGCCCTCCCATGAATATCGTAGAATCTACCTTCAGAGCTTTGTTTTACCAGGTTTAGACTCGAGTATTAGGTTACCGTTGAAGACCTTTCAGCCTCCTGGCTTCTTGCGTCTGAATAATGAGTAGTCGGGTATACCACTCATCTAAATATCATGACCTGAACGTTAGACAGACTACACTTACATCGACTGCTATTATCTAGTCTTCTTTTATCGAGTTCTTCCCAGCAAAGCCCGCACATAGTGATGAAGATGTTGTGGTGAAGGGAACGGTGCTTTGAGCGCATCACTCGGCCAACTACCGAAGAGATTGAGGCCATCTTAGCGCTGTCAACGTCCTTTTCGCCAACGATAAACCAACTAAAGACACTCACTCCACACCCATAAACCATCATTAGCGGCCGCTGCCGGATGTCCAGTGTTGATCTTCATTTGTCCGTGTACTGTAGTCTACTCCATGAGTCCGTATAGCGATAAAGCTCCGAGCAAAAATAAGTGCATCAATCCTCCGTCGCCAAGAAAAAAGGAAGAAAAAAAATCAACTTTCCTCCCCTTTCCTGCCTGCATTACGCTCCACATCATCATACGATATCGACATCCACCATCATGACGACAAGAATTCTCTCCTCCTGTTTATTCCCTGGATACCTTTTGAAGTCGATGTGTATCAGTATGTGGGAGGGAAGTGTATATATGTAAGGCTCGGCATGAAGGGTAAGAGGAAAAGCGAACCCCTCCTCCCTTCCCCCTCTTGAAACTAATTCCACCCCTTGACTCCAAGATGACGCGAATCTACATTCTCTCCTGGAACCACAAGCAGGAGGAAGAATTGTATCAACTCAACTCTACAATTGGATTATTCAGTTGTGGGGTTTATTTTTTAGACAGCGCACAACTCTAGGTGAGGGAGAAGGAAGTTGCGATATCGTCATTCTTCAGATCTCGGCAGGGTTTAACCAACCATCACCGTAGCAGTCATGCAATGATTATTTTCCCTCTCGGGTCAAAATTTTTATAGTGCGTAGACTACTGCAGTCATTATGCTTGGGGCAAAATCAACCATCCACAGACTAAACTAGGGGAGTCGGATAGACGACACTAAAGGGCTGAATCCACCTGTCATTTTCCGTCGCTGTCATTTCATCTCCGACTGGTGATCCCCACATCATTAACGTTCCTGCGTGGGATGCAAAGTGAGGCGTAGCTAAGGACGTTATTTGCAACGGTCTGTGTGCGATGCACACCAAATTATGTATACTATGTGAATTTCACATAGTATACGTGAATAGGGGTCTTGAGAGAAAGGGGAGAGAGGTTGATACGTAGTAGCCTTGGCCATCGGATCCGAAGTGGGGGAAAGAGAAACGGGGCTTGTTGTTGACGTCCTCAGATTGTACAAGTGTACAGTACGTTATTAGAGATCAGGGGGTTGGCCCGGAGAGACGGAGAAGTCTATCCCGGATAGACTTGACAGTTATCTCCATCCTTTGTTTGTTTTCGTACTCAGGGAAACAAGTGAAGAGACAGTTGGTCTAAGGGATTATCTCGGAGATGTCAAGGAACAAGTCCAGCAAACCGGGCTGTCATAGCCGGGCGGGTAGACCCCACTTAGGACTATACCATCATAACGGGTTTTCATTAAGAGTCTAGTCTAGGGAGGAAGAGGGTAAAGGAAGGCCGTTGGCGGCCGAAACGCTCGGGAGGTCTCCGCAATCATATTGCACCGTTGTGAAAAGTGGAAAAAACTTTTTATAGCACGGCGGAGGGGGGGAAAGCAAAAAATAGAAGTGAGGTTGGGTGAAGATTTTTTTGGTTCTTGCTTGCTTGCCTGGCCGTCATGTCAACGGGGCTCTATAGAGCCGGGATGGTGCCCCTCCCCCTAAATCACTCTTCTGCCTCAAAAGCTTGTCAGGGATGAGAGGCGCATGTCATCCACTCTTACCCTTAAGGTATATCTCGACGACAAGAGTGCGCGCGCGCCCGACTTAAGCGGTGAAGAAAAGGGTTGGCAAGGATCTCCATGGGTCACAGCGCCCTGACTGGAAGACAGTGGAGCAGATCAGCAGTAAAGCGTACACACAGACGGGTCCGTGTTCTGACAGGCCTTTCTAAGGTACTCTGTACCTTCCCGGTACCTCTTTCATCTCACTCTTGGTTCTTGTTATCTTGGTAACCTCAAGTTGGAACTGGTGGCGTCCTATAATTGCAGAGAATTTGTCAATGTTCGCGTTTCAGGAGGACGGACGTTAGCTGCGCCCATATATAGAACAGCTGAAACGTCCAGTCGATAGCGTGCGGTTACAGACCGAATCTGCCCGGGCGCTCAGAGATAAAGTATTCGAACCTGCCCCAAATCAAGCAGCGCAGTGGCTCATCCCGTCCATAATTCCCCGACAGCTCTCTATCGCTTTGGCCTTGACTATTCTGTCGTGGGGGAATCACCCGTGGAGTAGCTGGGCAAAAGAGTGGGGAGGAGAGAGAATCCTGTTTCAACTGGAGGTATCTCTATTCAAACAGCGCCCGGGGCGAGGAACACCGGGCGATGGACGGAGAACAGGGACGATAATCGTTCATTATTGACCTCGACACGATCTTATTATGGCAGAAGAGACTGTCGCAGCGGTTACTGAAACAATGAAGCTTCCTTGTAGTCGTCGACAACGCCCGGAAGGATCCAATGGATTGCCCTATGGTCTAGGGTCAGTCGACGGGTAAGACTACGAAGCTCAGTCTTGGGGAGGCATCGCGCTCCTGAGTAAAGACAGAAGATAGTCATCTGTCGACGTCATGTCGCAGGTTCTGGCCGGAGAAGGAATGTGGCTGGGTTATATGCAGGTGATAGGTACGATGATGTATATCAATAGGACCAGGTGGGAGATCAGGCAGGACACAGCGCACGGAATGATTCCAGTATTTTTCTGCTAATTATAACAGGACCACACGAAAGCCAGACTGGAAAATTTTGAGTCAAAACTTACTTTCAATGATGATCACCTCGCGCGCAGAAGCGCTGGGGCTGCATTAAGTTTGTGTTGCAGTAGGATGAAGGATGGCGAGGCCAGCAGGGGGAAGAGGGAGAAGAGAGAAACCCAGAGCTAAAAATATAGTTAGTCTGCCGAAGCACGGTCGTCACTCCCTCCATACTGCGATAAGCAAGTCCTCCGTGCTTGCGGGCAGTCATTTTCCTCTTAGACCAGCCATCTGCAACAGTATCATTTAGAATTGAAATCTCTCGTACCTGTTTACCTCCCAAAAATTTTCCCCTTCCTAGTAAACAAACAGCTACTACTGCACGAACTCGTTGCTTTTTTCTTGGGGCTGATCCGTAGTTTGCTTAGTCAGACGAGCAAACCAAGAGGCAAAGTAATTTGCCCCTGGCCCCTCCTCCATGCCATTCGGTTGTTTCATACTGCAACCGCCGTTTGGATGTGTTCCTGCATGTTGGATACGGTTCAGCCGTTGACGGATTGAGGGGAATGGGGAGGGAGTTCCTGGATCATCTTACGAGTACCTCTGCGTCTTTCTCTGGTTCGCAGCCTATGATGGAGACAGGTCGGAGCGTCGCATCAGATCAGGGTCTATCATGCCTATTTTCGGGCGATCGTTATTCGACGGGCGGTTTATACCGAAGATTATCCTCCAACCTACCACAAGTTTGACGGGGGATCGTCGATGATTCGAGCGAGGATTTTCCCGTCCGTTCTGAATAAACTACTCTGTATACTGTCTTGATGATCCTCCCGGCCTGCAGCGTTGGTGGTTCCTTGGATGATAGCTGGCAACGGGTTGCGATTTCCTTATTGATAATCGTCTCTTTCAGCAGAATAGTTGAGTTGCGGCCATTCTCTATCTTATTGTCTGTACGACATTCATCTGCTCCCGGCAATTGAAGCAAGTGGTGGCAATGCATGGCTTGCTGCAAGGATAGGCTCCGTCGCTGCAGGGAGCTTTGCGTCTATCCACAGTCTCCAGTCGATATTGCTGGGGAAAGAGTGTTGAAAAATCTCCCATTCGCCGGTCGGGTCAGTCGGACTTGGCGCCGCATGGTCCCAAAAAGTGGGTTGAGCTTGGTGGCAGTGGAATAGGGGGTGACCATGCAAAAAATCATTTTCCTGTTATAGTTGAAAAATTCTGAGCACGAACAAGTTCGAATGGGAAAATGGACAAGGCGAGTCGGTGAGGAACTCCGGGCGGGAAGAGGCTTCGCCTTCTTTGGGGTCTGGTGTGTTTGAATTAAACATGCTCCACTGTCCTGGAGCAGCGGCGTTGACAACGCAGGGTTCCTCAACGGCACGAACGGGACAAAGCGGTTGAAGATGATCTGAAGAATCTCAAATCTCTGGTGGTGGTGGTGGTGGTGGCAGCCGCATCAATGCATCTACTTCCAGTCGAATCAAGGTTGATGGCAATGCGTCTTCTCCATCAAGTGGTGTCAGTGCACTGTGTCATTTGATAGACCATTATTCAAAGCCAAAATTGACTGATGTCCCCCTAATCGATGCCGCTGCCTCGAGGCTAAACAAAACTAGAAACCACGAACCCCACTAGAGGTCTTTAGTTACGGTGGGCCCGGGCCAAAGCTCGATCAGGCCAGGGACAAGGGAAGAGTTTGTCACTATCATTCAACACGCAGTGCGTACGTATGTTCAATGCATGAGGAAGTGCTGGGAAAGTAAGCAATTAGGGTTGAAAGAGATCCTGCCGGTAGTTTAGGAAAATGTGGAGGATAGGGAAAGAGAGGAACGAACAGGAACAGCCAAGGATGGTTCACGAATCAGATAGAAAAGCCCACAATTGAGACTGGGACATTGAGGAAGCAACTGGAATCAGTAGTCTAATGGAAGCACTCACTGAGCTTTAATCCACATGGCCATACCGGGCTTGGCATGAGCCGATTCCCATCATTGGTGTTTTCCCCGTTGCAGTAATCTAGATGTGGCCGCCATCGATGCGCGCCACTTTCCTCTTTCCTCGCCCCTCAAATCCAAGGCATTCAGGCATACACTTGCACATCCCATCTCCCCGATAGCTCACGTTGATACGTCCAATTTGTTAGCGTTTCTTCCACCCTGCACCCTCCACCCTCTCTTTCCTCCACCCCCCTCCCTTTCCTCATGGTCTCCGTGAACTCAAATTCAGAAATCATACTTTTTTCTCATTGAATAGTCGCTATCGTGGCGCCTGACTCCTCCACATTTTGGCTCAATCTCGTCGGTTATCATTGCTTTTCCGGGTCAGAATGGTGGTGGTGGTGGTGAGGAACAATACCCCGTCTATGCAAGGGTTGGCTGAACTGTCCCTGATCTTTCACAACTCCCTGGGGCTGCAGGAGGGTCAGGCAAGGATGAAAACGTAAGCACTACCTTCATTCTCTTTCCGCATCCTGGATTCTCATCATCTTGTTCGCCCAAGTTAAGTCAAATGTGCCTGAGTACCTGGCTAGGTACAGTACTGCCTGCCGCTAACGCCGAGGTACAGATCACTAGCGCCAACCAAGCAGGATAACAAGCAGGATAGGAGGAACGAAAAAGAGAACTTCGGTCTCTAAACTCACTCCGTCCTAGGTCTTCCCCTGGTGGCGCACGTGTCATGCAGCATTGCTTTTCCTGCAATTCCCAATGCCCTCTTCTGACTTGCTCCCCTCCCTCCCCTCCCCCTGGTGGAGCTCTTGGTCCGTTCACTCCGGAAGTTGTGTGATCGGATGGCATTCGGTGGCTTCGTTAAGACAAACCTCAACGGAGGGTCACCAGCTCCACTCCGTTTCGAGCATACCAACCCGTGTGGTCCATCTAACCCTGTCCAGTCCCTGTCTGGTATATTTGACATTCATTCTCTTCTCCTGTCGGTTGTCGGCTTCGTTTGCCTTCTCTTATCTTCATACTCTTCCCTCTCACGTTCTTTTTTATTCTCTCGTTCCCACTCGCTGTTTGTTGTGTACATGGGTAGGCCCACTAGTCAACCTGCCTAATCTTTCCTTATTATTGAGTGCCAGCCGGGTTTGGGGGCTTTAGTACTGTTCTCTCCGTTTAATTCTTTCTCTTCTCGACTTTCCCACTTCTTAACAACATGTATCAGACGGCAGCTCCTCTCGATCTGGATCTGGACTATTTGAACCAGCAACTTCTTCCCCGACATTACGAGTCCGAGGAAGAGGAGACGTCTGAATCGGAACTAGGATCCCATGACCATGCATTCTCGCCCATCAAGACTTCCGGTCCTTTTGATTCAGACATGAGCGCGGATGAAATGTCTAATGTCAACTCCCCGCAATCACCCTCAGACAAGACTGCCTTCGCCCGTTTACTATCCACCTACCCATCCACGGGCAAGACTTCGAGGCCGGTCTCATTGGACACCGTAAGACGGAGCAGCGGTACGACATTTGTACCGGAGAGTTACATGTTTGACGATGATGACGATGTGATCATTGAACTGCCTTCGCCCGACGACACCTCTCCACTGCAGCCTCCAATCTTCCTGCAACCAACTGTATATCAGCCTTCCCAGTCACTGCAACCTCAGCATTGCTCACGGTCATCTTCACCTTGTTCTATTTACTCCGTCGACGATGCGGTCGACGATGCGGCCGACGATGCAGCTGACGATGCAGCTGACGATGCGGCCGAAGATTCAGTTGACGACACAGATGTGTGTGTGGCTGAGCAGATCACCATCGTCGAGCCTATTGCTAGACCTAATCTAATTCTAATTAGCCCAGTCACCGATGGGCCGGTGGTAGATGAACCTGAGCCTATGTCGGCCATCTCAGCGACAACTGAACCAGACCAGTATCCAATTGGTCAGGGACTATACTCTCTCAATCAGGCAGTCAAGTCGCAACCACTACTGAGTGAGAAACGACCCAACCCTGCCTTCCACTTGAAGCGTGGTAGCCTGCAGTTACATGGTCGCTTATCGAGCCAGAACCCTCGACGAGCTGAAACCGACCCTTTTATCACTCCCCGAACTCTAGCAGATGTACCCGAGGCTCCTCAACCAGCAAACATGCGCTCGCAATCCATGGCGTTCAACCGACCACAGACATCCGCCGAACACGTCATAAATCGTGGATCCCAAGGGGGTCTACTCCGTCGACCTCCCTCCATGCAGAGTGTCCAGGGGGGCTATTCGCCATTCCCACCCCGGGGTCAAGCGTCAATCCATGCCACCGATGAATCTCACAGCCGATCCGTCTCCTTCTCCCACTCCTTTGCCAGCTCCGATTACAGTCTGCCCTCCTCACGGACCTCGAGCCCTGTACCCTACTATTCATCGCCCACCTTCAACCGACACCGATCAGGTTCCACGTACAGCACATCCAGCATGCCGGGCACTCGAGGGTTTCGGCCCCCAATGCCCCCTTCGCTTATGCACGGTTCAACGGCATCTAGTGTCTACTCAGCCAGCAGCCTGCGATCTGAAGTGGAGAGCGTTTACAGCTTGGACCCACGCGATTCCGCAGCGTCGGATGCCAAGTCTGCCCGACGGAAGAAGAGTTTTCGGTATAGCCGAAGCGCTAAAACCGACAGTGCGGAACCAGCCGCCAAGAATTCGAGTTCAGGTTTCATGGGATTCATGCTACGAGGCAGGAGAAAGTCAACCATCCAGAAATAATGCCTAATTCCTCCGTCTGATTACAACAAAACATTCCCGACCTAGTGTTTCACCTTTCCTTTCTTCTTCTTCTTCTTCTTCTTCTTCTTCTTCTTCTTCCTCACGTCTTTTTTTTTTTTTTTAAAAAGGTTGTTCTTTGCGTCTCTGCTTTGGCGTCCTTCGGTTAGCGTCTGCTGGTTTATGGGGTTTGTTGGTTTTTGTTTTTATTTTCGGTCTGTACGTTACTTAATCTGCCTGGTGCGGTGATTTTCCTTGGTTTTCTCATTTTCTGTTTCTGTGGGCCTTGCGCTGGGTGATTTGTGAATGTGCGAGTTGTACCCATTCCGACCCTCTCATCACCCTCTCTTTCTGTTTGTTCGTGGGTCACCGTTGTATGATAATCAATGCAACCTGATGGCCTTCCTGGAGTGGGTCATAACTACAATGTCAAAGTGACTGAAAAATATAAGATTGTCAGTCCAATCGTGCTTGATCTGCGCAATCTCTCGCATAACCAGTAGAAGTCGCCAAAGACGCGATGTAAGAGAAGCTTTCGTCCCACCGGGATAGAGATCAAATTTGGCAGCGATGACAAACCCGATCGTTCGCAAACTGAGATTCGAAGGGGCACCACCCGCGCGCATATCGGAGATCCCGGCAAGTGTTCACCTGGCAATCGAAGGGAGTCCACATTCAATCTCTGAGATTCCGCGGTGCAAGCCGCGCAACGGGAGCAGTTGATTGGTTGCCGGGTTCAAGTGTTTCAGCTCAGCAAGTATAGACTACAAACGATGGAGAAGACACCAGGGGGACGGACGGTGGTTCTGACTCGAGTCAGTCGATGGGGCGGAACGAAACTCGGTTCAGCTAACAGGCAGCAAAAGAAACTGATTCGTTTGTGGCATTCGACACCGGCCTGCCATTTGGAATGAGCGGGAATTTCTAAATCTGTAGCTCTGATTCAAATCTAAGCGTCCGCTTTCGATCTTAACTGGTTTGCTTCGGGGATCGTCGGTGACAAATCAGCCCTCGATTCCGTTTGTATGTGGGCGAATTTTGTGTTACTCTGGTGTCTATTTACGGTCCCGGTTGTACAGTGCTACCCCGCAGCAATAGTAAGAGGGAGTGAACGGATCAGGCGAGATTTGAGCCCATTGGTAGGGAGTTGAGAGATAAGGCGACTGCGGAGTACCTATTGAGAAGATCCGCTGCTGGGTTTCGGGATATAGTATGCCCAGATTGTGATCGTCGCCGGATGTAATTTCCTGTGCTGCCGAATGTTTTAATCTGGATTTAATATGCTGATATCACCTGTACTCCTGAAGAAGGATCTGCCGTCTATATGCCGGGTGCTATGATCAAGGCTAATTGAGAAATAATCTAACAGGGCGGCACAGCACATCTATCTTTATTGTTGCAATTAGGCACTCACTCACATGCAGCAAATTACAAGAAAGCAGATTGCAGAAGCACGGCAGACGAAGAAACTTGCTTACATTCTAGCCCGGGCTAAAATGCAACCGAGATCCCTTCAGGTACATTTGCGGCTTCGCTTATCGAGAGGACTTTTTTAGACTATTGAAAGTATGGATGCTGCGGCACGGCAAGCCACTTTTGCTCAGTCCGTTCGTTCCCCTGTCGGTGATTGGCTGGGAGCGGAAGCGATCTTTAGATCCACGATCTGTTCACGGCAATTCAAGCCGAAAGGTGCCAGGTGCCTGGCTTGAACCGATAACAAATCTCGCTTGATGAAGCGCGATGGATTAGGGACGGATAGGAAGTCTTGATCTTTTGTTGGGACGTGATCCACGGGAAAGTGGGTTGGGTGATGGTAAATCATGAGGGGCTGGTGCACATGTTCTCGGCTCGAAGAGGGGAGCGGACTCCACGGGTGACTGACTCAGGGTTTCGGCAGTTGGTGGCCATGAGGTTGTCAGTTTGTTTTCATGTTGTTGGGACATGGGATCGCTAAGCGAGGTGATGGCTTTCTTTCAATATCGGGAGTTGAGGATGATGAGTTTGTTGAAATGGGCGTGGCTTCGATTATTCGCAAGTATGTGAGCAAGCATGTTGCCATGCATCCACTCTAGATCCCCTTGCGAGTGTTTAGTTCGGATCGTGCTGTTGAAGCATCTGGTGAGGTTTCGGCATCGTAGTGGGAGCCCGGGCGGCTGTTCGACACTTTCCTAATCTGGCTGTATGTGCATCCGTCGGAGTATAAACCACTCCCTCTATCCCCTCCTCTACCATTGCTACCTTATGCTCTTCTCATTTCCCTCATCTGTTCACCAAGTACAGCCCATGCCTGCAGAACGTCTTCCATCCTCGTTTCAGCAGAAACCGACTTTCCTATGGTCTTGTTGCTCTGTGAATCGTACATGTCTGGGATGCTCCGTAATGTGTTTACAACCATCATGCGAGATTCTTTGTTCTCGGACTCAGCAGATATGCATCACTGCTGAGGTCGCACCACTCGAGGTCTACGGGCGCATGCTCCGCCTGATGGAGCAGAACGTTCCCAACAGACATTAGACTTCTGTAGAACTTTCAACTTAACATACGCTGTCGCTCTATTATGATGATGCGAGTAGTATTGTATCCCAACCACAGTCTTTATAATGAACACATGACGCGCGCTTTCATCATCGCAGCGTGATCCATCCCCAACGCTGCGGTACGACAAGTTACTCTCGTTGCAGTAATCATGGCCAATGAGTAGCGAACTCCTTCGTGGTCAATAATCCCCAAGAGACCAGAGCGTCCTAGAGAATGTGAATACCGGTACGGCCATATTTCATCCACAATATTGACTTTCTCTTCTGACCGATAACGTCGTCATGCGTAGGATGCCTCTACAATGACCCACCACAGCCTCTCAAATACTCTCTTCCAGCGACTTGACGCTAAAACTACATCAAACGTTGCTTTACATGGCTTCCAGGGGTGCCAGTACGGAGCACTACAGTAAACAATAATAGTACCGGTCTGACCGGTTTGCCCGCCGAAAGCACTACGAAGCCCATCATTCGTGCGCGCTGCGCCGTCTTCTCGAAAGATTGTCCGGGGGGGTGAGGAGGAGAAGAAGGCAAACGAAGGGGGGGGGTTTATACTCCGCCGTCACATGACGTTGGTGCTCACTCCTGCTCGATCGGGACGCTCCCCATGAGGACAGAGTGCCTGACACACTGACGCATGGAGAAGGTGCGACTGCAGCCGGCCGCGGGCAGAAGACGAAGCGAGTCGCAACAACCGCGTAGCTCTGGCCGGCAGGACACCACGGTCTCTCAGGCCCGACAGCTTACGAGCACTCCATCTCTTTACATGGTGGTAGAAGCTCTCCACTTCCATAGACTTGTAGATAATGGCAAGCGGTATTATAGCAGCGTGGCGTGCACCTGAGGACACTGGTGGAAGATCGGACGAAAGCATTCTTTAAAGGAACGACGCCCGGCTAAGTTCTTGACGATGGAATTATTGGCAGCAGAACGCTGAACGCGGAGAGAAAGAATGAAGAAGACAGTAAATTCGCGCTGTGCAGACTCATCTCTTCGTTCGACGGCCCGCATCGGCGTTGCTCGATCGCAATATGCCCGGGGGGTGGAGGTGCGTATAGCGTCCTGCAAGAAGAAATAGCACTGTTTGGTCAGAAGTAGTATAAGATTATAAGAGCATCTGGACCTCTGGACCGTAGCATCGCTCTGTCGCCAATCGAAACGGACGACACATCCTTCCCACTGACGTTTCGAAGTAGGCTTTGGTCTCAGCAGGCACAGGTCTAACGACGATACGAGAAGGAAACATCTAAACGTTGACAGTTTCTCTTGATACTCGGAAGAGAAGTTCATTCTAGCCTCTGCATTTGCATTCACAGTACAGGAAAACCCTGAAGGGAGAAAAAACCTATACTAAGGCCACACACTGTTCCCGCACACATCCGATTGCCGAACCTTTGTCGTCACCAGGAGATCAAGTTGATTCCATTCGCCATTGCGTTCTCACAACGTTCATTATCAAGGATTTGTTTCGTTCACAGACTGGTCTTCCTCGCATCTGTCTCTGGGATTAGTGACTGAGGGATCTGATTCAGAGTACGGCGGCCACTTACTAGTGAATCTGACATAAATGATGCAGGAGTGCGTACCTTCTTCTTCTATGTCGGATTCGGATCAAGGCAATTTCGATGCCAGCCAAGACTTACCAGCTAGTGGAGTCGACCCAGGTCACTAGATCCAGAGATGGCACCTAGAGGGACGGTTGTCTGCATATCGACACCCGCGTTAGCAACAGCTCTAGCTCTGGTCAGTATGAACCGGATGGTTATCACACTTACATTCTGTTTGATTGTTAGTGATCCAGTGTTCGACCGTTAGCAGATAATCACAGCAGAAGTTGGACTCACAATCTGTAAAAATTAGTCTCGTTCAAGGTCCTCGAAGAGTGTAGAGCACTTACCGGGCCAGTGGGCTTCAAGGGCGTCAAGAGTTAGCATTGAGTAAATCTTTTATCAAATGCAGTGAGACCTACAGGCTATGGCGTAATTAGCATAGCGGAAGAAATCCACAAAAATGCGATGTACTCACAGCGTAGTTTATGCGCTTGGCCAGAGCAGTGTTGCATTCGCTGGCTTGCAAGATCCTCGCACCGTCCAGAAGCTGTTGAGCAGCCTGAACCCTCTCGGGATTGGTGCTATTGGCCTTGCTGATCCCCTGTTGTAGGGTAGCAATCTGCTGCTCGAGTTGAGTGCAATTGACGCCACCGTTGGTAGGAGCGGCATGTGTGATCCAGGTGAGAAGCGCAGCGAAAAGAACATAGAAGCAAGATAGAAATCGCATTGTGACGATAGGATTCTGAAGACTGCCGAACTAGGTAGCGTATGGGATAGGAGATCGTGAAATTGATGAAGTTGCCGGTTTTCAATCTTGGGAGGAATCAACTCGAGGATGAAAGGGCCTTTTATGTCTTTCCTGAGACCCTTCTGTGGCCGACTTGAGCGGTGCCTGAAGTGATCCTACGGGCTTTGGAGGGGGGAATCAGAATTATGACTTCATCCCATGTCCGGCGTAAATACGCTATAGAGGATCGGCTTCAATGATCTTGAGAACCTTTGCTTTTAGTTGTATAATTAGTGCTGACGGCATTGAGAAGAAATTTGATATGAGTCTGTACTAGACGAATGGTGTCCTCGTTGGAGTCATAACCCCAATCAAGACACCTTCAACCAGCAGGACGCGTAGGCACGATGATCATCGGTAAAATTCAATTCTTCTTCTCGCCGCTAACAAGGCACAATTCTTGACACGGGTCAGATATGGGAGCGTAGGGTCAGCCATGTGTTCGGGATTTATGCTTGTTAGCGTCTGCCAGGTCATTATCACATTGCATAAACTATCGATACTGCTGACGATCATCCTCTATAGAGAGCAGAAAAAGGAAGATTATGGGTGGCCTTAGAACCTCGTCACCATCCATCCTTCAGAAATGGCAGTAGAGCGATGGTGCAAGGCAATAGTAGAATGTCTATCCTCTTTCAGAGCAAGCCTCTTTCTGGGTGAATCTGCTATCAGAGTAGGACGATATGGTGAAAACAGCAAAACAAGTTTCGAGGCTGATGAATATTCCCGAGGAGTGCTCTCATTATAGTGAGCCTAGAGTTTCGACCTTTCGTCTCTATCATGCTTCGGTGTCGCTCGTGGTTACCGGCTCGGAGTAACTTCAGTATTTGCGCACAGGTCAATAGCAACTGCAAAAAGCAATGATCGCTGATGTCTTCGGGCCACCCCCAGGACTTCCGTCCACTGTAGCACAAATACGCAGCGCGGATGGATCCTGCTTACATACTGATATTAGCATCCCTAATCTCATCCCAGCTTAAAGTGGACAACCACTTTGTATTTCGTCCAACTGACGGAGTCGTCCTTTACCCGCTTGTTCGCCCTTGACGAGAGATGGGACGAGATGAGATGAGAGACGACACAATTATGGCCGTCACGGTTGTCAGTTTGAGATCGAGCCTTCACTCCTCAGTAGCCACTCACTTGTCTCCTCCCACTAAGCAGTCCTCCCATGGGCAAAGAGGGGGAGGGGGGGGGGGGAAATGTCATGAAAACCAATTGCACATTTCAAAATTAGTGAAGTCCGAAAGGTATTCAAGTATATACAGGTAAGGAAGGATCAATGATAAGAAAACACACATAACCATGATTACATTTACGTTGACCTCCCGTTTATAGACAATTCAAAAAATGAAACATATGTCGAGATCCCGCAGCCAGCGGAGCAAAAGAGACAGCACGAAGCAGAGTAAAGCATGTAGAATACAGGCCGAAATAGTCAAGCCGTTGTCTTTGCTCGACTGATTCCAAGAAGATAAAGGGTAGAAAACCTTTCCCCAACGAACATAACTTTGAATTAGCTCTGCGCCACCTCTGCAAAGCGGAGAAGACGCATGCGTGGGTTGGCCGAGAAGCGAAGACGACCATTATCATCAAGGTCATTCATTAAATAGTTGTAAGTTTTGGCGACCGGGTGAGTCCCGGCTTCAGAAATGGTTGGTTGTTGGCTCGCTCATGCTCGACCCGACAACAGGCGATGCGCGAAAATTGACTGTGAATGGAATGGGAGGCAGGATTTGCGCTTCGAAGCCGATATGCTGAGCGGGTTGTCCAACAAGTGAAGACATGTGCCTCCCGAGACGGTGTCACCGCTTCAGCGCTTAGGCCTTGCGGGAGCGAGTGACAGGGCCGTTGGAGCGACCAGTGGACACCGCAGCACCGTTCGACTTAGCTTGTCCGTTGGGAGTGGCGGGAGCAGACACCTCAAACTTAGCCATGTCGATAACAGCCTGTCTGCCGGTGTTGCGACGAGGACGACCAGTCTTGGCGGCCTTGTTGTAGGTAGCGACGTAGAACGAGATAAACAAGAACAGATAAGAAGTGATGACGGCCATTCCGGAGAAAGCGGCGAATTCCTCTCCAGCGCACTGTCCCATGTTGGGAGCCCAAGGGAAGTAGGTCGAGGAGAAATAGGTGTAGGAAGCAAAGTAAACGAATCCTGCGCGATTGTCAGTTCGAGTCTCAGGCGACAAACACGAGACGACAACTTACCAAGATCGATGACGAACTGAATAATCTGGAGACGAGTGATCCATTCCTTCCACCAGATGCGAATACCCCGAGCGCTCTGAAAGTAGTACCAGTACATAACAACGTGAACCAAGAGATTGATGTCAATGACCACCCACTGAACAGCAGTCAAGCCAATGAGCTGGGTGTAGCAAAGGAGAGCGGTGGCACCGTGGTGGTAGGTGTGAAGGAAGGTCAATGGCTTCTTCTTGAGGAACAGGAAGACCGTGTCAAGAAGCTCAAGGTACTTGGTCAGGTAGTTGAGCTAGCGCAAATAGAAGGGTTAGTTTTGGCTACCGGGTCGAAAGCTGTTGCGAGACTCACGTAGTACAGTACGACCAGGGGTTGTGTGAATCCACCCTCGTGCGTGCAGATAGTATAGAAAATACCGTGTCTCCAGAGGGTAGGCAGAAGTTGTTCAATGAACAAGGCCAAGAGCGTTGCGCTAATCGCAGTGAGGTAGAAGTTGTGGATCATGAATAGCGTGTTGAGCTTGAAAGCAGGGCGGTCCTTCATGAATGCGCGACCACCGAAGATGATGACATAGTAAGCCACGAGCATCACGGCGGTTTCCTTGAATGTAGACATCGGAGTGACGCCCTCGACAAAACGGAACTCGCTAGCAGGATATCCGACAACAAGCTCGAAGGCCTTGTCGAAGATAGGCCATAGGTGAATGCCAAACGGCCGGTCAATGGTTGGCCTGGGTAGGCTCTGGAGAAGTTCGGCGGCCATGGTGAGCGAATGAACAACGTCCTAATCACTCAATTGTGCGGGCGAATTGACTGGAGGTCCTGAATGTCAAGGCCCTTGAAGAATTTCTTCTTCTTCCGCTCCCAAAAACTGCTGACAGGCCGGTTGAGGGGGGTGCAAGCAGAGGAGGAATAAGGGTCACGGAGAATGAGGGAAGGGGAGAGGGAGCGCAGCGATTTAAAAAAATAGGAAGAAGGAAAAAGAAGGGAAGAGAGGTACGGAAGAAGAAGAGACGGGGCCGTGAAGGAAGAGGTCGAAGCGGACGAGGTGGAGCAGGACTTGGTCTCTCTTTTGACTGCCTGTTCGCAAGGAGAATCCATCCGCGTGTCTTCTTTTTTGGACTCCGGCGCGTCCGCTGCGGCTTAAAGGGGACTAGCGCAACCTCGGCCACTGGTAAAAAAAAAAGGGGCGTCCGCTTAGGGCCCGACGATCATGTGCCTTCCGTGTTCCGGGTTCGCCAACTACTGGTTCCTAGCACTGATGTTTGTGTTCTTGTCGTGCTGTTTGCGGCTGGTCGTGCTGGCAGGCTTCGTAGCAGGAGAGGTTGGAGGGTGACTGAGGTTCAAAATTTGAGAGAGCATTTCCGCCGGTCGTATGTCACTTCTTGGTCACCAAAATAATCCATTGGCTAATTGGTCGTCATATTTACATGGGGAAGCGACCATGGACCACGGGCCATCTTCACATGCTACTAGGTATGCTGACCATTGATCAGACTGGTGTAGGCAGATATTAAATTATGATTACTATTCTAACAAAGTAAAATGTCTCAATCGATACGACCTCCGTCGGATAATCCTGGCAGCTTCATGAAACATAATCTCAATGCAAGCTCATCAGGGTTGTGCCAAGGATCCTGGGGTTACCATATACCTCTGATTCGGAATCTGGCGACCTGTGTATCGCTCATGAAACATGTCCTGGTCAGTGCCATGACCCCAGCGCTAGACTTCAAGATCCATAGGTAATTCTCCGATCCTCGATCTAATGTTTGCATTTGCTTCTCAAACACATCATTCAGCGGGGTACCTTGATTGACTCCTGTGGAGGGGCTGAGACATGGGAGTGTCCCGTCAGAGTATATATTAAGGAGAAATCATCTCGAACGCTGAGGGCACGATTAACAATGACGGATTTGAGCTTAGGCTCAAAATTGAGCTGACTGAATGTCGATCAAATTGTCAGGACTCCAGCCGTGCCAGGAGATCCATAGATGGGATATTGGATCTGGACTGGCTGCATCCATCACCACAGTTTTGCAGTCTCATATCAGACAGATCTGGCTTGCACAATCTCTGCCTGAGGTGGTACTGGTAATCTCCGGGGCAAGCCCGGGCGCGGATCTGGATGCCGCCCACGGGATCTGGTCAAATAGCCAATTAGACACTAAAGCCCGCCTACCGCCTATGCTCCAATCATAGCCGGCAGATAGAAAGCAGACTCGGGCTTTGGGTGCCCATTGAATGACAGCATCGTGGCCTGAGGCATCAACGAGCCTCGGGTTCGACGGGAGCCGCAAAGGAAAAGCAGGCGATTATCAATGACGGACGACGACTGCACAGGCGGGAGTTGAGGCCTAAGGCATCAACAACCTCACACCACCCGCAAAATCCTAGTGCAGCCCGGCTTAACCTCTTGACTTCGACTTCGTCAACACCTCGCCCGTCTTGCTCTCCCCTCACCCACTCAATTCGTCCACCTCCACCACCCACCTTCTCCTCAATATGTCGCCAGTCTCCGTCTTCCGTGTCGCAACCCGCGCCGTCCGTCCCTCCGGCTTCATCAGAGCCGCTCAATTGCCCCGGGCCCGCGTGCAGTTCCCCATCGCTCAGGCTATCAGCCGCCCCAGCTTCAGCACCTCCGCTCAGCGCTACTCTGGCCACCACGAGGACGAGACCTACGAGGAATTCTCTGCCAGGTACGCAATAATAATGTCCCGAGCCATTGGAGATAATGCAAGCCTGCTGGTCCGGACTCGGTCGCACTTCCAGCCGTATCCGAAAAGCTGCCCCTTCTGGTACCTTTTGGGATGGCATCTCCTCGCTTCCTACTTATGACCGTCAGCAAACCGCCTCTAACCCGCCTGTTGATAGATTCGAGAAGGAATTCGACGGTGTTCAGGATGTCTTCGAGCTCCAGGTAAGCTGATGTCCTCGCTCGCGTCATCCACTCCCGCCGCCAGCCATGATAATCAGCCCAGCTGCCATTGGCAGATCGGGGGGGGGGGGGCACCTTCGCCCAACCTATATCAGCCGAGCTAATGATTTAATCTTTCCATTGCAGCGCAACCTGAACAACTGCTTCGCCTACGATCTCGTCCCCTCCGTTGAGGTCCTCACCGCCGCTCTCAAGGCTGCCCGTCGTGTCAACGACTTTCCCACCGCCGTCCGTGTCTTCGAGGGTGCGCTATCTCCCCCTAACCTCCCCTTCTTCCCAATTGACCCTATGACCGTCGCTCCGACACACCCAGAAGTTAACTCATTATTCATTCCGTCAAAATAGGTATCAAGGCCAAGGTCGAGACCAAGGAACAGTACAAGCAATACCTCGAGGCTCTTGAGGCTCTCCGTCTGGAGCTGGGTGTCCCTCTCCGCGAGGAGCTCTACCCCGAGGATCAGTAAACGCAGGCAACCTTCCCTCCCCCTTGCCTGCGTGTCCAGATTCCCCATCTCGTCGTTTTTCTTTGTCAGGCAGTTTCAAAGATAGGAAAGCTGTATACATACTCTAGAGTGCAGTTGGAATCAAGTTGCTGAATGTCTCGGGTGGTCTTCTTGTCTTCGAACCAGATCCCTACCTGCTTCCGACTTTACTGGCTGTCGGGGAAGGGGTTGATTGGAGGGTACACGCGTGCTTTTCTATACCAGTGCTGCTTTAAATCTTGTGAGCATTTACCTGTACTCTGTATTATTGGGGAGAAGTGTGAAATTCAAAGAGGATGTTCTTATTTCGTGTGTTGCGTTAATAGTGTAATTGGATAGAGGGTAGCCAGGAGTTGACTTTGTATGTCTTGCGCAGGTAACATGGCCATGTGTCTCTTGTTAACTGCTTACATTCGAGCGCCTGGAAGCTGGTGAACAACCATTTAAGCGCAGTAGCCAGAAGTAGGTATTCAACGAATACTTTCCCAAGGCACCATCAATGGCATGAGGCATTTGCAAAATAAAGTTATAGGTACAGTAAAGGCCGTCCCAGCGATATCGAAAAAGCATCACAGACCTGATGCGATGAACCCCGAGAAACAGCGTTAGAAGAGAAACCAATCCCTGGTAAACGCCGCCGAATGTTTTTGCAACAATTTCTCCGTCATCAAGACTGGGTATGTAATTGTAAGGTGAAACATGTAAGTTGTGGCAAACGCGCGCACTAAGATCCTGTACATATAATTGATCGGTATGCTCGGATGACACGGAAAGAACTTGTGCGGAGAACAGACATCCTTGGGTAGGTTGTGTAAGCATGGTGTTATGTGTCAAAACCAGCAATGCCTGTCTGTTCATTGCACAATATGCGGGACATCCATATATAGTGAGATGAAGGAACAGCTTCCTTGCGCACTAGATTATGAATGGGAATAAATCATATCGCGCCGTCACGTCTAGTGCATTCCGACATGCTTGAAATAGCTGGGTCGACAATCTTCTTTGGCCAACCAGGGTTCGCCGGCGTAGAACTTGGCGGGAGTGCAGCCAGAACACTTGGGGGAGGTCGGGCAGTTATAGTAAGGAATGTGGTTGTATCCGATGTCTCGGAACCTAAAGAGACAACGTTAGAGCTGATACATGCTGCGGACACGGTGGGAGGCCATCAACTCACCAATGGACCTTGGCCTTATCCGCGAAAAGACCCAAGCCAATGGAATGCACAGGAGCATCACCCCAGCGCTCGTAGAAGAAGCCACCGGCCCGATCCAAGTGCTCAAAGTAAGCAGAGTATTGCTCGCCTCTGAAAAATTCCATGTCACCAATTTCGAAGTTGGACCAGAAGTGGCATGTCGAGTAACCTTTGGCGGCTTCCGTGTGCTCCGGCCGAAGTTGATCATCAGTGAGCCAGTTCATCATGTTGTTCTTGTTCAGATAGGTTGGGTTCGCGGCGAGGAACTTCTTGGTCTCGGGCCAAAGGGACGGGATACTCTCAGGAGCATCAAAAAGGTTGATCGTGAAGCCGTAGGTGACATTACGATCCTCCATGTAACGGAAGACATCATAGTCGACATCGCAGAAGAACTTGACCTTGGGTTCGACACGCCAGTAGTACCGATACTTCTGAAGAGCGGGATGTTGGTAGAACAAGCCACTATTCCACCGGCACATCTGGTGATAGGAGATCTTGTCACTGTACTGAATTCCCTTCTCCTTCAGCAACTCCGCGGACTCGCGGAATAAGTCCATGTCAATCCATTCGGGAACCTCCCAGTGTTCCTTCGGTACTTGCTCTACATTTGGAAGTTAGAAAGCTATGTTCAGGAGCCAGAATCCCCCGGGGCTGTTATACCGTAGTAGCACTTTGCCTTCGTTTCGGCCTGTGTCAATCTCTTGAATTCTTCCGTGAAAGGCTGGTCATTGAAGAAGATCCAGGGGTAATTGAATTTGCTGTTCCAGGTACGCTCAAGGTCACGGATTGTCGGAATCAGTTCGTGGAGTTCTTCGTTCCGGACAAGAGAGATGAGGGCTGCGTTGGTACGGGGTGACTTGGAATTGTCGGGGCTATAGTCGCCGTCGGTCACACGCCACAATTTTCCATCCGGCTCGCCAGTTGCTAGCAGAGAGAAGAAAAAGTTAGAGAAAGAACACGCGGACGAGGCGAAGTCGTTAGATTTGCGCGGACGTACGATCTTTAAGAGGGTCGGAGGTGATACCCTCGTATTGTTCTGAGGACGACCCCTTACTGATCATGGTGGGTGTCTTGTTCATCTGAAAGATGAGGAAAAGGACGAGGATGATGCACGAGGCACCCAGCATCCGAATGGGCCTTGCGACAGCCATTATGCCGGTCTGCAAATCCCCACGGAAGTAAAATGGAGGGAAATTGAGCGACAGGGGAGAGTGAAGCCGAAGGGGAGACTTGTCGCTATCGCCGCCTCCGCCGCGAAGCCGCCATCGAGCCGCCATTCCATGATAGGCCTAGCGTGGGTTTGCTCCGATCAATCACCTCTGCCGCTTGGCCGCCGACACTGCACCACACCAGCAGCGCCGCGTAACCAACTCAACGGCATCGAATTGTCGGGGCGTTGAAGAGGACTTATTCTCGTCTTTTTTCTGATTCAATGTACCGCTACTCATAAATAAGGTCTTTAGGCTGAATTGCCTATGGTTTGTTTACCATGGCTGTTTCAGCCAACGTGAGCACGCTAATAGAGCAGCTTATCGCGGCCGTCGCAAAGGCTGACGCAAAGGCATTTGGTTCAAACCCACTTTACTCCCAGAGTGGGTGCTAACATGTCTTTTTAGGACATACCGCGCTTTGCAATCACTAAGCGTCGTGCGGAAGAAACAGTCAAGGCTGGCGCTCATGGCCGTACAGATCAGTTTGCCGTTGCCAAGCAGCTCGATGGACTGCAGGAGAAATTCCAAATCCTCAACAGGGATGAGCTTGCAGATGCACTTCGTACCAGATTGCTAGAGCTCGATGAGCGTCGGAGCTCATGGGCTCCTGAGTTTCTGTCTTTGCTACTAGAGCTTGCGGATCGCCCGGCTCAATTTTCACGAGTGGATCAAATTGCAAAGTCAGAGCCTCAAGAGGAGGTCGCACCTCTTACCTGGACCGAGTTGGATACGGCGGGTTCGGCATTCTGCGACGAAGATATTTGGGAAGCCGTAGACTACGGAGCTGACTCTTCCGACGAAGAAATCACATCACTATCATTGTCAAGTGACGGCTATCATCTGCGGTCTCTTCCTCAGACTTCTATAGCACCAGACGAGGATTTCGTGATCCCGGATGATCTACTAACATTGGGCGATGACGAAGATCTCCTAGAGTCGATCAAGAAGGCACAATACTGGAGAAAAGGCATTCCTCCACATGACAACCACGAAGTAGTGTCATCTTTGGTCTTGACAGAACTTGAGGTTATCCGGGAAACAATTTTCATGCTGCAGGGTCTGCCCACGTCTATGTTTCGACGACTCAATGGTAGGGTGGAAGTAGATCGGAGCTATACTATCGCCCATTTATCGACTGGAACACTGTCTTCCACCTTACGAGCCTTAAGCTCGGTCGGGGCTCAAATCGATGTCCTTAGGTCGTTCACCCGGCTGCCGCTGACTATCCCCCATATGCAAACTTGTCAACGTGGACTAGAAGGTTGTCTAAGTAAATTTGACATTATCCTCTCGGATATGCAACGCCAATATCTGACTCCATCATCAACTGTTCCTGTCAGTCTTCTGCAGCTTTTCGAAGATGTGCGCCGTGAGTCCAGGCTTCTCTTGATAGTGTCAGATCTTGTCTCTAGGCTTGATTTGGCGAGAGTGGACGCTTCCGTACGGTGTCTTAATCTCCTCTACGATATAGTTTGCTTGACTCAAGCGACTGGGGACGACGAGGGGTTTACGACCCTTGCTCAGCTATTCTTCTCATGTTTCGAGACCTATGCCCGCCCCATGCGTCTATGGCTGGAGACAGGCAAATTAGAAGATTCGATCGATTATGGATTTTTTATACACCACCAGCAGAAAGAAGGTGATCTGAGGACACTGTGGCATGATTGGTATACGCTCGATGAGCCCTCACAGCTCTCGTCCGTGCCGAAATTCATCCAACCAATCATGGAAAAAGTTCTTAAGACTGGCAAAAGCATGGTATTTCTACGTCACTTGAACACGACTCTGGATGATGAGTATCGCAGTAGAACAAATGTGACACTGGAGGATGTGTGCCCCCCGGACTCTCCCTCATTTTACCTTCCATTTTCTATCTTACTGGAGTCTGCTCTTGACAGGATGGTCGAGGAGAATTGCACCGCTACATCCGCTTTATTGAGAAGTAAATTGGACCAGCAGTGTGGTCTGTGGGAATCGCTTCAGGCCCTGGAGTACATCTACCTGTGTCGAGACATGAGTATCTCTGGTCCGATTGACAGCAAAGTATTCGACCTGATTGATAGAGGAAAAGAGGTATGGAGCGACCGATTCCTCCTCACTGAGTTGGCACAAAGTATCTTTGGGTCGGTACCATGCATTGATCCCTCACGGCTCATCGTACGATCCTCGACCGATGTGCTAATCAGCGAGAGAAACCGCGGCCGATCAATGAACATACTCAATGTAATCTCATTTGATTACATTCTTCCGTGGCCTGTCGCGAATATCATCCCTAAAAGCGCCATCTACGACTACCGGCGGATCTCTACATTCCTCATGCAAATCCGCAGAGCGAAGTATGCCATACTGAAGCAGCGCTTACAGCATAGTAATATTCAGGACAAGATCCAGGACACAAGGAATAATACGTTGAGCTATGCGCTGCGACATAACATGCTCTGGTTTCTCAATGCTCTGTACAGTCACTTGACAGACTTTGTCATATCAACATCAATCGCCTCGCTACGAAAGGCTCTGTGTGCTGCCAAAGATGTCGATAGCATGATAGAGGCTCACTACACCTTCATGTTCTCTTTGAAAGAACAGTGCCTACTCTCGGCAAATTTCGAGCCCCTCCATCGAACCATTATCGCTATTCTCGACCTCTGCGTCCGCTTTGCAGATGTTCAAGCTACACGTTACGGAAACAGACAGTCTCAATTCCGGACGACTTTCAAGCATACAATTTCTTCGACCGGGTACCGCAAGACCCGTGAAAACGTTCATGATGATGAAGATAATCTAAGCGACGAAGACGAGGACGCTGCCTCGGACACCAATGAAGACGAAATTGATGTCTCATTCCATGAGCCAAATTACCTAGAGCAGATCAAAGAGATCAAACATCAGTTTGAAAGGCTGGTCGCTTCTGTGATAGCTGGTCTGAAAGGTGGGGCCCGCGTTGACGGTCAGTTGAGCTGGGATATGCTGGCCGAGAAGCTTGAATGGAAAAAGGCAGGCGGACCAATCATGATGACCGGGCCTTCTGGCCCCTATTGATGGCAAGGATGTTGCCTACCATCATCGAAAGAGAATGAACACAGAGCTCGTTGCCACATGCTATTGCAAAGCAGAGCATTAAGGCATCCCGCATTGTCGATCGCAACAATGACCTTAACTAGTTGTTCTCTTCCGGAGCAAGGCTGTCATCTAAACTGCAAAAGCTCAACATATCTTGGGAGAAATGAGACGCTTTCCAATTGACGCCGAGTTGACCTCCGAGCGCATTATTCAGTGCACAGGTAACGGAGTCCCATAAAGACTGGCACGAATCTGGAGGGCCACAAATCGCGAATAGAATCCAGCTTGGCCCACCTCTCCCCCCATATATCACAGACCATGATTTAAATCGATTGAGTTAGCTCCCAACAACCATGTAGACCATTTACCAGAACAACGGAGCACAAACTGCACATACGGCCTATCGGAACGTAAACAATCTTCAACTCTCCCCTCCGCATCAATGCCCCAATAGTCCCCACCGCGATTGTAAACGTCTTCTCCGAAGAACATGCGTACAGAGTCACGAAGAGTAGCCGTGAAGCGCGTCGCAAAGATCACAGCATCGGCTTAAAGAATGCTCCCATCAGCAAAGCGTGGCCTTCTTGTACGATGCAGTGAGTCTCTCAGAATTGACCTCGATTTGCCTAATCGTCAGCGAGGCTCGTACCTTTCTAGACATTCTTGAGGATTATACTTACCTTTCCCCTTGCAATCATGGCCGATGAGCCGTTGTGCACCGCCTTCAGGCCGGTACTTGCTCTCGCCATACTGCGTCTCCGACAAATCTCTTGGGGGAAGGCTGGTTGAATATGTCGGAGTATGATATGGCGATCTCGCGGGCGTCAGTGTTTTCTGGGATGCCTATTGTTGGTAAGGCGCAGGGCAGACTCAGGAGGATGTTGCAGGGGTTGATGTCTGCCATTTTCGTGGCACTTACAACAGACATATCTGGATGAGCAGTGGTGGGCTTTATGTGGTTATATATTTCCACTGCCTGCACTAATGCAGCTGTTGGTACATACTGAGCTCGTTGTTAGCTCAGTGTTTGTCCGTGCTAAGCAGCATCTTGGTCAGCTGCCATCATACAGTAACAGAATGGCACAGATTGAGGATACGAACAAGGTCTTAATTGGGCTAGGTAGGCTGCAGAATGTATGTCAATGAGAGGCAGCACCCACAAGAGCAGATGATCGAATCTCATTGCATGTAAGGGACTCTTACCCCATGCTAAATGCGATAGCAGACCGTCGGTCACAGCAAGCATGTCCGGGCTTCAAGATAAGTGGTGAAGTCAGTGAGCTGCCTGGCGACGTGAAGAAGAACAGGTAAAATGGACATGGTTGATTGAAGACAGGCTTGGAGGCATATAACATAATGCACTATATACAGGTCATTGCCGTTCAGGGCGGCAAACAAGAGACAATAGCAGTCATCGCATCATGAGAGAAACATCAAGAACAGCATCCCTAATTGTACATCCTCAGGCCTCGGAAGACACCTCCATCTCCGTCGTCAGCGGGACGAACTTGCGAGTCTTGAAGGCTTTCTCCGAGTACTTGTCCCCCATCCCGAGGAAGCAGTTGATCTGGCTGGGATGAATGTACTGCAGCACGACCATCGCACCGAACATCAGCAGCGCATCGAACACATAGATGAACGCCTCGTGCTTCATGAGGTACCCATCATACCCCTCCAAGTATTCCGCCACCCTGATGATAGAACGAACGAAGACCAAGACGCTTGAGATATAGAGGGCAGCCATGTGCCGGCGCCATACACCGGACAGCTCCATGGCCGTGCTGGTCGGGTTCTTCCTCATGCGCATCTCGAAGACAATGGCCGTGATGATGAAGAATCCGAAGAAAATGATCTGAACAAATAGACCGCCGATGATGACATGTTCTCCAGTCGAGGGGTCATTCGAGTTGCTGACCATGAGTCCGGCACCTTGTCGTCGGTAATGTCAGTACACTGTCTAATGCTTTCACTGGGGCGAGGCGAAGAGCATGGAGAACATACCGGAAGCCTGCATGAGGAATGAAAGCACATCGCCCGTCACGAAGATCTTGGTCATCCAGCTCAATCGGATGACCGCATATTGCTTCGCGTGGATCATGCGAATGATTCGACCAAGGGTCATGTAGATGCTTGCTGCCAGGAAGGCTGGTGCGATTAGGATCAGGGCGCTCTGGATGATGTAGGGGCCTTTGGTGAAGTCGGGACTCTGCAGGGCTGACAGCAGGCGGCCTACGTATCCTATCGTTTCCACTATAGGAGGGCACGGTTAGCTTCTCCAAGAAGATGCATAAATGAGAGAGTTGACTTACGAATTCCTCCAATGAAGAATGGGATCATAAACCATGACCGAGTTCGTATCAGCTGGTAGAAGTGCAGCACAGTGCTGAGCCCGAAGAGAACCACGAAGATGCACGCCGCTGCGCTAGACGGCGCATAGTAGTAGAATGTGAACTCCATTGACATTGTGTTGGTTCTTTAGTACCGGAAGTACTGAAGTGGGAGATACGATGTTGACTAGATTGCAAAAGAGAAGAGTAGGCAGAGAGGACCTCGCTCTGCTTTTATCTCTCGACTCTTCGCCGTACCAGAGATAACATGGCAATGGACGCGACATCTTTAAGGCAGAAGCAATCTCCATCGCGGCGAAAACGGAGGCAAGACAGATGGCTGGGTCAATTCTCTGTGGCAGTGTGAAAAAAGCATGCTTCGTATCTCGTTGCACGCTCCCGAATAGGCAAGGAGCGGTTTGGGAGTCGGCTAAGGCTTCGAAGCTTATCCCCGGTCGCATTTCGTTTTCGTACCCGTGCCCAAAAAGGGTTAATTCTAAGAGCCAGATTGTTCCTGACAACGCAGATCTCCAGACCAAACCCGTGGTACTAAATTTAAACAATTACATACATTATAAAAGACACAAGAAGATTCTGCTATCGTTTACATGGCCTCTTGAGATCTTTGCTCCCGCTTCGCGAACTCATCCATGGGCGTCAGGTTGGCCTTGGCCGGCCCCTCGATGCACACTCCATCGCAGCTGAACCGACTGCCATGGACTGGGCAATCCCAGCTCTTCTCGGTATCATTCCAGCTCAGTACGGCCTTCATGTGAGGGCAGATGGCGCTGAATTTATGGGCCTTGCCCTGGTCATCTTTATACACGGCAATCGGTTTGGCCGGGTTCTCCTTCATCACACCACCGGTGCAAGGCGCGAGATCCTCGATGTCCTTGATATCGGACTGCATCCACCGCTTGTACTGGGCATTAATCTGGATATCATGCTTGAGCATGCTGGGCATCGACTTGCCGATACTCTTGAGACGGTTGGGATTATACAGTTGAGCCCAAGAATTTTCCACGCCCGTGATCTCGTCCGCAATCAGTTTACCTGCTAGTACACCGTGAGTGAGTCCGTTTCCGCTGTCACCAGTTACGACATAGGTGTGATGCTGGCCCTGGTTCTTCCCGATGAATGCCATGTAATCAACAGGCTCGTAGATTTGACCACTCCACCGGTAGTCGACCGAGCCAGCCTTGGTGAAACGCTCCCGCACCCAGGTCTCGAGCTCCTCAAAACGGCCTCCCGTGTTTTCCTGGCCGACCTTGTGATCGCAGCCTCCGACAACCAAGTAATCGTCCTTCTCATCACATTCCGTGAATCGGATATACTTATACGCCTCTGCCTCATCATACAAGAGACAGTCCTCGATCGCCCCCTTCGGTACGCGAATGGCGATGCAGTATGTGCGCATGTATTCCATTTCCGCAATAACACTCAGCTTCTGCAGCGGGACGCAAGTGGCCTGGACCACGTCGGTAGCAGTGATAGTGTAGCCGTTGAACGTCTTCACTTGGACCAGATCACTCTCCTCGGTCGACATCATGCGGGTGCGCGTGAAGCACTGGAAGTTCGGCTGCTGGCGCAGCCACTCCAGCACGCCGACGAAGTACTTCGTCGGATGGAAAGTGGCCTGGCCATTGAAGACGGCGGCATCGCGCTGATCGGGCGCTCCGTCCCAGCCCTTCACGGCGAGGCCTTCGTGGTACGAAGCATTGAGTCCCAGCTTTGTGACCAATTCGACCTCCTCCTTCAACTCCGAGATCTCTTTGTCGTGTTTGGAATCGCCGCGGGGGTATTGCGAAATCTCGTACGCCGGCAATGTGCGGTACTCGCAATCGATGCCCAGGTTCTTGGATATTTCCCCAACGCGCTGGATAGCCCAGGTGTGGCTGTCGGCCGCAGCCTTGGCGCCTTCGAAGCCATGCTTCTTCTGGATCTCAATGTACCCGTCGTCAAGCGCGTTCGACAGGTGACCGCTAGTCCTGCCGCTTTCCCCGGAGAGCACATTGCGCGCTTCGATCATGGTGACCCGTTTTCCACGGTTGATCAGTTCGTACGCGGTGGAGATGCCTGCGATGCCGGCGCCGACGATGCAGACGTCGGTCTCGACGTTCTCCTCGAGGGCAGGGAAGTGCGGGTACTTGGAGTAAGGCATGTGACGAACCCAGACAGGGTCCGTCTCACCGGAGGTGTTCATGAATTGGTGCGTGTGGTCCGACATGGTGGCCAGCTTGCGTGAATGGACGGGAGCTGTGGTACTGGTCGAGTATCGGGAGACGGTGAAGAGCAATTGGTAATTGACACGTTTGAAGGCACTGTGCCGAATTGCTCTATGGCATGTCACGTTGTAGAGGTTCAGAGCTTGAAGCATGGCCAGAAGCAATGCAGAGAAATGGATGTAATTTGCTCAACGGTCCTATTGAATGGTCGGGTCAGCAGAAAGAGTATATAAGCTTGACACTATGCTCGATCGCATCATGATGACCTAAAGACAGAATCAACCAATCTATAGGCTGGGGTACAACCCAGACACTGGAGTGGGTGACACAAACATGACAGCTGTGAAAGTCTTAGGTTCTGACCGCTGATTGCTGGGAAACATTACATTACCCGGAAACGAGTGAGCAAGCAGCTGGATTGCCCTCATCTCCGCAGAACAGGGTTATGCTGGCCAGACCCATGTGGAGTAAGATCTTATCGAACTTAGAGTTAGCTGTCTGTGAGTGCATCTTGGTTGGAGGAGAGTCTGCTGCTATACACCTATTGTCCCTTGGCCTCCAGGACTGCGAGTTGGTCCTTACGAGGCGCAGCTCTGTTGGGTGGATGTGCCCTCAGATCAAAGCAAGAAACCGGAACCCGTACTAGCCATTCACCATCCAAGAAAATAGACATTGGTATCAAGGTTCATTTGAAACCATCGTTCTCCATCGGACTGCTTCGTCTTGCAAGGAAAGATTGATAATGGAGGGCTGCGATAGGCTCATGGCCGGACGGGAAAAATGACATCACAGTGACGAGCTTCACCAATCAGTCGTGACGCCATTTGCAATAGCCTCATACACTTCATAGTGCTGATCTTATTTACCCTTAACCCTTTTGATCCCCAATTACCCCTCGGTGATGAATTGAGTAACAGTTTACTCCAAACATCTATCAGCTGCTGCAACCGACTTAGACAGATTTCCGAATTCATCGTGCTTTCCACCATGCCCCGTCGTGTCTCGTTCTCGGAACCCACCAAACCGCAATCCGAGCAAATGAACGGACCAACCAAGGCCACCTCCATTAAGACCACAGCGCCCAAATGCCGTGTCACTATCCAACGACCCCCCGCGACCTCCATCTCCACCATCGACAACCCGGGCCTACCACGCGGGAACGCAGCCATCTCCGCCGACAAACCGCACGGCGATGCCGACTGGCTCAAACGCTATGGTGAATATGTATGTATGCCTCCAAGCCATCATTCTATACCCAAAGTACACAGGCAACCCACCCCATACCTCCCCCACAACCCCGCCCAGAGGGAACCCACCTCATCCATACCCAAAACCAACTACTAACCAATCACCCCAAAAGACCCCGCTCCAACAACACATCCTCTTCTGGGACCGCGACCACGACGGCCAGATCTACCCGTGGGACACATACAGGGGATTCCGCGAACTAGGCTTCAACATCCTATTCTCGATCCTCGCCATGCTAATCATCAACCTCAACTTCTCGTACCCGACGCGGCTGGCTCACTCGTTCATCCCGGACCCGTTCTTCCGGGTGTATGTGGATAGTATCTACAAAGCGAAGGTATGAGCCCCTTGAGCTCCATTTCTGGAATTTGGAGGATTACTCGGCTAAAGGAAGGGAATAGCATGGCTCCGACAGCGGTACCTATGACTCGGAAGGGCGGTTCGTTCCGCAGAGCTTTGAGAATCTGTTCGCTATGTATGATCGGGATGGGGATGGGGCGTTGACGTTCTGGGAGGTTGGGCGGTTGATGCATGGGCATCGGTGTGCGGTGGATCCGTTTGGGGTATGTTCCTTTCTTCCCTCCTATTCTTTGTTTGGTTTGACTTGACATGGCATGGAGTTGTCGGCGTAGGGAGGGAGGAGAATGGTGTGGTGAGATGGTGGGCTAATGTGCTGTGCTGTTTATAGTGGTTCGCGGCGTTGTTCGAGTGGGGGACGACGTGGTTGTTGATCCAGCGGGAGGGGCGCATAGAGAAGGAGGATTTGAGGGGCGTCTATGATGTATGTTCTTCCCTTTTCCTTCATCCGATCTTTTACATGATGGAGGTGGGAGGGAAGGAGTGACATATGCTGATGATTCGTTCTGTAGGGGTCGCTGTTCTGGAAGGTCCGCGAGGAACGGCTGTCCGGCTCGGGATGGAAGCAGGGGTTTGGACTTGGGGGCGACGGGTTCATCGGCCCGGTGAAGGTGTTTTAGACCGGTGTCTAGATCGGAGGTTTGCATAACGGATTACATTATAGATGCTAGACTTGATAGGTTGGGCGCGCTGCTTTTGGCTTCTATATGCCATCAATCATGATAGCTGGCCCTACTGTTTACGTCATACTCTACGATAGAATAGATGATCGTTGAACAAGAACACATATGCATAACGCTAATCACAACGAGGGTATCTCATAACACACATTGAACGTTCAACATTCACCATATACCATCAGATCAAACCTCCATCACCCCCTTCGTCTCCTCCTCGCCCCTGTTCCCTACTACCACAGGCGACGCCGCCAACTTACTCCGCGCCCGCAGCCACGGCCCATACATCTTGAACACCACGGGGATCGGAATCAGCACCGTGGCGATGCACCCTAGCAGGGTCCCTGCCCACTGCACGCCGAGGTTCTGCATGAGCTGCCGGGAGAAGAGCGGGAAGGCGCATCCGACGGCCGAGCGGAGGATGGTGTTGGCTGCGATGGTGGAAGCCGCTCTGTGGCTCTCGTTAGCATATGCACAGATGACCAAACCATGAATATGAGGAAGTAAAAGGGGAGGGGAGGGGGGGGAGACATACAAAGTCGGATAACAATCGACGATGTAGTTGAAGCACTGCAGGAAGATGCAGAAGATGCCGAAGCCGGTGAGGACGCCGGAGGCCATGGGAACGAGGTAGTGGATCTTCGGGGTGTAGCCGGTCCAGCCGAGCCTGTTTTATCAATCAGTCAGTCAGTATCAATCGATTCAGTATAAGGAATGAGATATCCGGCAAGATAATAAGTATATTATGTAGGGAGGCATCATACCAGAACATTCCCCCGGCAAACGCAACAGCCCCGACAATCGCCGCGGGCAACCTCCACTCCGGGACTGGGACATCCCCATTCGCCGCCAGCTTGCGTTTATAGTCACCCTGCAGGAAGAGGACGAACACGCCGCCCATAAGCTCGCCCAGGATCAACCCGACAAACGCCAGCCCGCCGACGCCAGCGTTCATGCCGTAGACGCCCTGGAAGATGACGGGATACGCGCCGAGGAGCGCGTAGATGAGCCCGTAAATGAAGCTAATGTACAGTGAGATCAACAGCAGGATGGGCTCGGTGGCCAGCATGGTCAGCGGCCGCGTGAAGTTGTTGCGGACCATCTCCGCCATGTCGACCTCGACTTCGTCCTGCTTGGCGTGGATGCCCCAGTTGCGGGTCTGGCGGCGGAGGAGCGCGGCTTTGCGGACGAGGATGACGGGGGCATAGGTCTCGTCAAGAAACAAAACCACCAGGGCGAAGCCGAAGAAGACCATAATGGACGGCAGATAGAGGGTCCAGCGCCAGCCGAGGTCGCTGATGGCAATGAAGCCGCCGATAAATGGCGACGCGAACGGCCCGATGAAGACAGCCATGCAGAAGATGGACATCACGATACCCCGCTGCGCGTTGTTGAAGAGGTCGGCGAACACGGCCGGTACAATCGAGATCGGGCTGGCTGCGAACAGGCCCCCGAAGAAGCGGCCGAGCATCAAAGTTTGTACGTCCTTGCCGGTGGCCGAGGCGATAGTGAAGATACCACAGCCGAAGAGGCCGACTGATAGAGGCCAGCGGCGGCCGATGAGCTCCGAGGCCGGCGCCCAGATGGTCGGCCCGGCGGCGAATCCTAAGACATATAAGGTGACGCCCAGCGTGCTGACTTCGGTGCTGATGTGGAACTCGCTGCTCACGCCTGTCGAGGCGGCGGAGAAGATGGCACTGGCGAAGGAGGCGGCGAAGGTGGAATAGCAGAGGATGGCAACAAGGATGGATCTTTTGTTCTGGTCAGTATGAGAGCTTCCAGGGTAAGGCTTGCTGCTTGGGGTGCATACCTCCGCAAGATGGTCCAGTTATACGGATGCATTGGATCCTTCGCACCGTCAAACTCGACCACATACGTCTCTGGATCTGGTAACAGAGGCGGATACTCCTTCCCAGCACCCATGGGAAGCCATTCTTCACGAGGGACCGGAGGTCTCGTCGACCCTACAGTAGCCTTCTGCTGTAGTCTATATGTGTTGATGCGGGCTAACTCTAACGAGTCGGGGTGATGCTCATCGTCCGGGTTTTGTTCATCGAAGGAAGACGAGTAATCATCGCTGGTGCTGTCCACTGGTGTCGTTTCGGAGTAGTATTTTTCATGATCGTGGTGATCCATGGTGTGTGAATGCTCCATTGTGCCCCCGGAGTGTTGAATGTAGTACTATGGTACCTTCGACGCTGACGACCAGAAGGATAGAAAGGACCAGGGCAGCTTAGGTAGGTCCTGATATATCTACCAAGTCTTCTACTCCACCACCCCCAGCAGTGTTTCCACTTTTTTCCATCATATCTGGACTACTGTGATGAATTTTCAGTGCTCCGCCGTGGTGCCATGATATCCGAGTGTGCTAACATGTTTTATCACACCCGGTTGTTCGTCCTGGCCGAGACTTGCTCTTACTTCACTGCTCCATCTCTTTCCGCTGCCCTGATATGTCTTACTCCAGCCACATCTCCGAGGGGAGCTTGTTTAGCCATTGCCCAATCAGGCTGTCCGCTCCCGGAGCGGAAGCACGGATACTTTCGGCAGTGTGGCTGGAGCTAGGCACAGCTGCGCGGCAGTGTGGCTATAACCGACGGCAACCGACAATATCCGCGACACTAGTCTGTAAAAATTTTGATCTATAACGGTGGTCCGCTCATCAAAATCTGATTGTACGCGAGATAAGAGCACGTTGCCCCCGTCGGGCAGCGGAACCTCGGAGGATTCAGGGCCACAAGGTACTGCAGGCGCGGTTACCCTCGCTATTACGTCTGTCAGCCACGCGAAGGAAGCCTGCAAGCTGTCCTGTCTAGATCTTTCGAGATTGAGAATAGAAATGCGACTTCGCAAGATTGTGAGGTTGTGTCATACATGTTTGCTATGTGTTGTTGACACAATGTAGAACATACAATAGAAACGAAGTCACTAGCAAACGGGCATCATGCCACATTTTTCCGGCCACCTATGACCATTTCATACACTCGCTACTGCCACATTCTTGACTCGCTCTCGGGTATATAGTGATCCTGATGCTAAAAGCCCGAGCCAAGACAAGCCTCGGAAATGCCCTAGAACTCGCCTGGGCCCTTGCCGAAGTGGCTCCCGGTCGACACCTTCAACCACGGCACGGAGTTGGCATCGTCCGTGTCGGAGCCAACCGTGTTTCCCCACCAGTTCAGGGTGATTTTATTATAAGTAAGCGCAAAGAAGATAATGATGGTCGCTAGAGCAGTGCCCGTGTCCATAGCCGCCTGCAGAAGATCTATATGTTACACGGTTAGCTCCATATCCGACGTAATCTGGATTTCTCTCACAATTGTACTTCTTCCACCAAAGGAAGGCCCGTTTGCGGATGAGGTGGTTGAATAGGTATCCGAAGATGAACCACAGAGAGTATTGAGCTGTACAAGTCAGTCTTTCATGCCTGATCTTATCCAAGCAGAGGTGACGAACTGGTGTTGGCAGGCGGGATATTTCCCGCACCGTTGAAGAAGATAGGCACATTGATGTACTTGACCCAGCTGTTAGGGTAGCGACGGTAAATGAGCCATACGATCACAGTCGTCACAGGCTGGATATGGAGGTTAGCCGTGTCGATCCTCGAGTGCTCCGCTCACTTACTCCGATGAAGAAAAAGTACGTAAGCGAGCTATACACCTGCCCAGCCTGGAACATCCGCTGCGGGCCAATTGTACCCCAGATCAGCGATGCATTGTACATGACCTTGGCGCCTGCACAGGTGAATCTCTGCTTGTTGTTCGGGTCGCACAGTTCAGGGATATTCCCCATCATCCACCGGAACACTAGCGAGACATTAGCTTGCTTTCATGTATGGAGTGGCACTGGCACATACCGCCGGTTTGGGTCATGGTGGCTAAGATGCTGGAGTAAATTTGAGCGAAAAAGAGAACTCGTGGAGGGATTTTCTAATCAGGTTAGCAATCACGCTTCGGCCTTCCTTGAGTGTACTCACCATGTACTGTCCCAGCTTCAGGTCTTGAGCGAAGTCCATCCCATGCTTGACCGAATTATACCCATAACACTTAACCATCATGTTTGCGATCGGCTTCCCGGGCCAGGCATACCCCGCAATTAATTCAGTAATGATGTTGAGAAAGACACGTTGATTAGTGGTCCCTTCCAGGATTCCCTCGGGGACAATTAAGAAGACGCACATGCCGCAGCACACAACAATGAATCCCCACACAGGAAGACCGGTTTCCCAGTATCGCACGGTGAAGATCCCCAACCCGGCCGTAACGAGGAACAGTACTCCATACCAAATGTCGGGGACTTCACGATACGCGTGCATTAGACGTCGATGAATATCCTCACCGCCATGGCGGGAGTTCTTGAATTTGGCCCAGATTTCGGAGCCATTATACAGATAGGTATGCACAACGACGGCCGTGACAGCGGCAAAAGAGAGACCATATGTGAGCGAGTAGGACATGGAAATATACATTGGCGAATATGACTCGTACTTGCTAAGCACAAAGTCCAGGTTCTCGTTGACAACTCGAGAAACATTGTAGGACTTTCCAGTGTTGTCGAAGGTTGAGGACGAAAGCAGGGGAAGGCTGTGAGGAGAATTAGAGAGCACTATAGTCTCAAGGGGCGATGGCTTTCCTTACTATGCGCTATTCCAGACGTTGGTATAGTAAAGAATGGGCGACAAGAAGAGATAAAAGAATACCACGACTGCAAAGGCATTGCAGGTGATATAGAATGGAGTCATGAGCGGATACCCTGCGTAATTGATTTGAGTCCAGTCGAAACTGATCGGAAGCAATCCCAGTCCAGAGTTCATCTGATTATGTCAGTGTCTAACCCCGTTCACAGAAAGAATAGAATGCTTACTCCAAAAATGGTGTTCACCTTCTGGTTCTTAGGGGCAATCCAGGTCGCAAAGGCGAATGTGCTCAGACTGGTCCAGATGTAATCTGGAAACCAGAAGATCACAAATCCGATTGCAGTAAAATAAGCGAAGAAACGATAGCGGCTCATTTTCCAGCCATTGACCGTTGCACGACTTTCCGGCTCATGAAGCGCCCGGAACAACACTGTCGATGACAATGAAGACGGCCAAATGAGGGCAGCTGGGTAGACGAGCCAGCGACGTGCAAGCCCAGCAAGCCCAAACCTGTTCGTTTCAGACAGAATCCCCATTGAGCGGTGAAAGCAGCTCTTACCCTAGCATCTGCGATGTCAGAAGGTAGATGAACGAAAAGCCTGCTCCAAAATCACGATTCCAGTACTGTGGCATCGTGATAGCAACAAGGGAACCAGAAGCATATGCCGTGCTGGCACTGATATTGACACACTGTTGAACTTAGCACAATCATATCCTTTGAAGCGACTAAATGGTTGCATTGTCACCCACAATAGTGATTAAAGCATGCTCTTTTATGCTAAACCTTCCGGGGTTGATGTCGAACGACAGTCTACCCAGTGGAACCCTCCATCGGGGCAGCTTCTCCCATGCTCTACCAATTGGGTAGACCAGGAGCTGGGCCACGACATATTGGAGAGTGAGCGATGGCTATTGTTGTTAGTTTCCCCCCAGGCACAGAATGGGGAAAGCCTGACTCACATAACGCAGACTGAAGAATTGATTGACGGCCGCAAAGACCATGACAAACACTGTTGTCAGTATCCAGGCACGCACCGCTGTAGAGTTTCAGTCAGTGTTCAATGAAAGCCCGAGAGCTTTGCTCTACTAACTGTTGCATGGCGTGCTAGGATCGTCCGTGTTGGGAACGCAAGCAGCCACTTCTGGAACTGCGCGACATTTGTCCGTCAGTCTTGCATGCTTAGACTCAATTGTACTGGTCGCACTCGTCAAAGTGACTTACATGGTGATTGATCTCCATCGACATTCCATGTGAAGGCCTCGACGGCAGTGACTTCTCTGACCTCCGCCACGTTCAGCTCTTTCTTCTCCTCATTGCGCTCCAGGCTACTCCCATCGCCATCTACCCCTGCCAGGTGTGTCTCAATTTCATCCTTAGACTTGCTGCCGACCACAGGATCCGAAGCCATGGTAGTAACGGAGTGTGTCACGGCGACGAACCGAGGTGTGTCGATATGCGGCCGAGCCGGCCGCCAGCCATTTATAGGAGAGAAGGTGCACCCGATATCTATTCGCCACCAAGCGCACACCGCGCATGTCTATCGTGCAGCGATACAGTAAGGAGGGTAGCAGGGAGCGATGGGTGGGAGGCGTCTGCACTGCTTGCGATAGACCCACCCAATATGGCAACAACGCCAAAAGCACACCATCCGCCCTAGTCATTCCCTGCCGCAACACAGCGTCTGGCCGGTGTGACCCTTACTTCGTGCTTCGGGGCATTTTCCGATCCGTAAAGCCAGAATGAAGAGAAATTTGCACAGATTCTAAGCCCAACGGGCTTATCTGTCTCTCGAGCCAAGTTTAGGATATAGAATGTTTGATATCGCCCCCATCGTGATTGGTCCAGTGGAGCAAGGTAGCACAGCTGACACCAAGTGGGTAGAGCTGTGCATGCAATCGTTAGTTGAATGACATTTCAGGCTTTTTTTAGTTCGTTCCAACTTCAAGCGCTGCGCTGATAGCACGACGAACCACGAGAGTCGCACACTATCGAAGCGGAGTGAACTATGCCAGTTGCCATCAGACCACCATGCAGCCATCAATTATCTACCCCCAGAAGGAGGAGGAGGCATGCGTCGACATCGAGACTTTCCGCTTGCCAAGAGAAGAACTACAGCCCAGCGGATGTAGCGTCGCCAGCCGTCGTGGCAACAGATAAGCCTGTAGCCAACTCGCGATGCACGGTTTTTCATACCCCGCTCAGAAACCACCGAGTCTGAGGGGTGAGCGATAGGAACCTCAGCTGGATGATAGTAGTTCACGCATGTCAGATGGCCATCGAGGAAAGAGAAGGGTATTCTCGATGCTTACAGGGTGTCAAACGTCATTGGGGGCCTTTGTTGCGTAAGATAGTTATTCTGCCCCATGGGATCTGGATGAGATGTTGCTGATTATTTTGCACGTCTCCAAATGGCGTGCTAGGGATATGAGGGTGAAGAGTCACTAGACTGATTCGTGCCTCCAAGACGAAGCTAAATCAAAGGTTCGACCGGGTCGGCGAGAAGGACCAATCAGCGAGCCAGGCCCATGGCTTGGGCCAGAACCTCCGGACCACCCCATACTAACAAGCCATATAATACTGTCTGCTTTGTTCAACTCTAAAAGCTGTCTTTGAGTGACAGGACGCTATCAGCCTTCTACAACTGGCAGAGAGCCAGCTTGACAAAGTCACGCTGGCGCCTAGCCGTAGATCAGAGATTATGTTTCCGTTATCGGCCTCTCCATCGTCCAGTAGACATGGTCAACACATTTCGCTTGAAGGCCCCACCGAACGTGGGTAAGGTCGACCATTCAAGCCCGTCTTCTCGATAAAATAGCGTGAAGGCTCATCCTGCGGGGTTTGTTTATATATGCCAGGAATATTTGCTTCTTCTGGCGTTGGTCCCGGCTAGGAAGGAGTACTCGTCAAGCTATACCTAGTACCTAGTGTGCCAGGTGTCGTCTGGAAATGCCGTTTCTAGAAGAGAGCTGTGGTCCAGTTTCGATGAGCTTGGGCTGTCTCATATCATTTCAAAAGCATTGACTTCAAGTTGATAATGACAGGGCTGACAAAATCTGCATCCAATCGATGACACAATCATAGTCTGTGGCTTTAGCACAGAGCATATCGACTATACCAGAACAGTAAATCGTTTGTATGTGCATTATGTATATGATGTTATGTCTGGGTTATGTGGACAGTGAGGGGTTAGTAATGATGTGCATCAGGGTCGAACAAGAATAGTCGTTCCATTATGAGGGATCCAATACTTCGATTTTTTACCAGGCTCTTTCTGACTCGGGCCAAAGAATTTATCTCCTTCGTTGGCAAAAGAAATTGGCTCGCAGCGCTCTCGTATATGACAGACGGCCTCCCGTGGGTGACAAGAGAGCATGCATGCGGGCTAGTCCGCAACGATATGCGTGGAATAAAGCACGGAACCGGCAGTAGCGTCTTGAGCTCACAAAAAGACCCAGTACCTTTTCGGGATATGAGGCTGCAGGGTCTCCTACTACAGAGGTAACTTTCAAAAACAAGAGTGCCGACCGTTGACAGCCTTTTAGAAGAATATGCTCGGGTTGTTCTTCTTCATCTGATCTACGGAGATAATCTCGGGGGTGAAAGTAGCGCAGTGGGGATGCCGCCGCGGGCGTCGGCTGAAGATCTGGAATTTGCGGTTCGCTTGCACGGAATTCGAGTTGTACTAGAACTAGAATCCAGGATCCTTCAGTGGCGAGCCTGCATATTATGTAGAAATTGACGGATCCTTGCTCACCTCCTTGAATCGATTCAAGCATCTGTTGGTTGCTTGGCTGTCCGACTTTATTCTTGGCGGCTTGTGTCTAGTCCGCGGAAATGTCGATGCCTGCAAGCAAGATGAACACGGACAGGGCAACAATAAGGGCTTACATAGACTATTCATGATGTATTAAGTCTCAGCCACGATCCGTATTCGAGATTGTATTCATATTAATGTTCTCCCTTATGATATTGTTTAGCGGTTTCCGAGTGGGGTTTGTCATCCGGAGTTAGGTGACATCTCACTTATCTCCTGCGGAAATAACCATATAACCATACAAGGCCAACCAGAAAGGTGAAGAACATTATGCATGACAGTGTATATAAATTTGAAGGTTCCCTCTCAAATCATGCCTCGTCTTCAAAAATTGGAACCTCAGCATAATAAACGCCACCGACAACAGCAATGGCCAACAGCGCAGATCTCAAGATCGTCTTCGGCGCCATGACCTTTGGCAAGCCTGGTACGCAGATCCACCCACCAACACCATCCCTATTCCACAAAGACCCCAGCAAGTAACTAACAAGATGACCAGATACCCTCGGCGCGCGCGTCTTTGACACGGCCACCGCAGCCACTATCCTCGACGTCTTCCAGCGCCACGGCCACCGCGAGATCGACACCGCGCGCCTCTACGGCCACGGCTCCTCGGAGGAGATGCTCGCCGCCCTTGACTGGCAAACCCGCGACCTGATCATGGCCACCAAGCTCTATCCCAACATCAGCAGCCACGTGGCAAACGTGAACAGCTATACCCATAAGCCCGAAGACGTCCGACGGGGGCTCGTAGACAGCCTCCGAGCCCTTAACACCACGAAGATCGACCTGTTCTACCTGCACGGCCCGGACCGTAGCGTTCCCTACGAGGACACCCTCCGGGAGGTCAACCAGCTCCACGAGGAAGGCCACTTCATGCGGTTTGGCCTGAGCAACTTCATGGCGTGGGAGGTGGCGCAGATCTGCGAGATCTGCGTGCGGAACAACTGGGTCCGGCCGACGGTGTACCAGGGGGTGTATCATGCGCTGCAGCGCAGCGTCGAGGCGGAGCTGGTCCCGTGTCTGCGCAAGTACGGCATCGCGCTGTATGCGTTCCAGCCGCTGGCGGGCGGATTCCTGACCGGCCGGTATACGCGCCAGCAGACGGAGTTTGAGGCCGGGTCGCGGTTTGATCCCAAGATTGTGCAAGGGGTAGTGTCACGGGGTCGGTACTGGAATGATACGTATTTTGATGCGTTGGAGCGGATCCAGGAGGTGAGTGGGAGGTTTGGGTTGACGGTTGCGGAGGTGGCGCTGCGGTGGTTGAAGTATCACTCGGAATTGAGGAGGGAATTGGGCGATGCGATTATTGTCGGGGCGAGTAGTGTTAGGCACTTGGAGGAGAACCTGGCCGACCTGGAGAAGGAGCCTTTACCGGAAGAGGTTGTGAAGGTGGTCGAGGAGGTTTGGTTGACTATCAAGGGGGTCGCACCCAAGTATTGGCACTGAGGAGGTTTACGGAAGTGATGATACGAAGGCTTGGCTAGATAGCGTTGCATAGCATTCGATAGCATGGAATGATTCTTTATGCAGCGGATAATGAAGCATCTCATGTGCTTGTCTCAATATTCAATCAACAAAGCCCAACCATTCGCCTAATATACAGATAAATTGTGGTGTCATAACAGTCATATTTATTCTCCAAGACTCAATTCTTGGGTTGATGGCTCGGTGCCCGACCGACTCTATCATCGCCAGTTTGTCCTCCACTCATAGTCTGAGCTTCTTTCAGCGAGTATATCTTCTCATCCTTGCTGGGTGACTGGGCTCGGAAGACGAGGGCGGCGCCAGCAATCACCCCAACGATACTGAGCAGGGCGATGTTGCGAGATCTGCGCAGTTTAACAATTAGCATCAATGCTTATACGCACACCATCAACCATAATTCATCAAAGTCGCCTACCGAACTGAGCCGGGATGCCCGTTCGTGAGAGGTCCAGACTGTGCTACCATGATGAGACTTGATGTAGAGCTGGCTTGATAGTTCAAATTTTGATGAGAGCGATTGTTCACGTAACTTGGTGATCAGTATTCAATTACTAAAAACAAAAGAATCAATGGGGAGAGCCAGTTGATGTTATATGTTATGGCCAAGACTACATACACATGACGTCAAGATTGTCCGTCGGGAGCAGTTTCGTTCCGCCGGATGGCATACAGAACGGATCTGACTACCGTGGGATGCGAGCTTTGCGTCAGGACGACGTTGCCATTAACCCTGCGTGGTTTGTCTCACCCTGAGTATTTTGATACAAGTGGCGAGCGCGGGGTTGACGGTTGCAGTCCAAACCTGAAATGATTCCCTTCGGCACTTATCCCGGAAAGTATGTTGGATAGGCTGGAACAGATAAGGTCAAGTCCGATACACCGTGTTCTATGCCTTGTAAACCGACATAGAAAGTTGATGTGTATATCAGCCATGCTCTCGAGTTCACATTTTTATCCTCAACAGGTTTGATGAGAGCCATGGCCACAAGTGAGGACTCTCCGCTTGGAAAAAGATGCCAATTGCGTCGACTTTTTAGTTCTTCGTTATGAAAACGAACTCACTCATTTATCAGCTATTTGCCTGCTGCAGATGTCATCTGCAGCAAAGTGCATTCTGTATGTATAGTGTACCTGTGAGGAGTGTCTTGAAGCAAATCTAAACACACAGTGAACACAGCCGAGACAATTTGAGCAGCGGGGTCTGGACTGGGCCAGATCGAACCCTCCACAACTCCAACCCCACGAGATAGCGACTCACGACAAAGCTATTTCCCCATCATAACCAAACTCTTAACCTTGGCCACTTTCATTGTGGAAAAAAGCAGCATTGACAATCCCGCCCGGCGAAGCTAAACCCAGCCGAGCTCCGCATCGGAACTCCGCAATTCCAACGTCATCGTCTCCGGCCACTCGCCGATCGATCGCGGTGGTTTTCGAACCAAACATCCAGAAAATTCCTCCACACCAACTCATTCTTCTTGTGTCCTTCCCCCGGTCAATTCCTCCAGACTACACCTTTCATCAACAAAATGGCAAGCACAACATCAAGTTACCTCTTCGGAGGCTCCAAGTACGTCAACTCACTCTCGCCCCTTTCAAGATCCGCCCCCCCACTAACCACAACATCCCAACAGCCCCTGGATCCCAACCGACTGGACCTCCTCCGACGACCGCGTCCGCGGCGGCGCCTCCCACTCCTACCTAACCATCACCTCATCCTCCAACGACCAAACCACCGCCCGCTTCCACGGCACCCTCGACATCAAGACCCTCGGCGGCGCCGGCTTCGCCTCCCAGCGCACGACAACCACAACCAAGGAATGGGACCTCTCCCCCTTCTCGGGCCTGGAGGTCCACATCCCCCGCGGCGACGATAAGCGCTATACCCTGAACCTGAAGGACGAGATCCTGCCGAGCCGGCCCGACGGCCGGGAGCGCAGCTCGCTGTCGTGGGAGGTGGACTTCACGGTGCCGAAGGGTGGGGGTGTGTTGCGGTTCCCCTGGAAGGAGTTCCGGCCAACGTATCGGGGGAGGGAGGTTGAGGGGGTGGAGCCGTTGGATCTGGCGAGGGTTCGGAGGGTGGGGATTATGGTTCGGAGGTGAGTTTCTCTTGAAGTCTTTCGGTCTCTGTTCGAGGAATTTGAGGGGTAGGAGTTTGCTGACCATTGGATGTATAGCTTTTTCGGAGATCAAGAGGGAGAGTTTGAGATGGTCATCGAGTCGATTCGCGGGTATTGCGGGAGGGAGGAGATGAGGTATAAGGATGATGTGTCGAGCTCTACTACGTGTGTCGACGATGAAGAGGAGTTTAACGAGAAGTGGAACCAGGGCGAGATGCGGAGACAGGATGCGCAGTGGATGGCTAGTCAGAGGCCCTGGGACCGTTTGAAGGCTATGTTCTGCTGTGGGATCTAATCTAGTAGGGACGGGCATCCTTCGAGACACGAACCAGGTTGAGGCAGGATGGAACGAAAATAGAATAGAACGATGAGACACTCAATGCATCCCTTCGACTACAATCAAGCTTTTACTCTACAGCACCGCACGCACCATCTTGTCCGCCCTCTCAACATAACCCTCCACCAAGCTCACCAACGCCGCCTACCGCGCCTCATCCTCCCCGGGCAACGTGACAGCAGCATATCCCTTCCCCCCACGCAACCCATGCACCCACGCGGTAACAATGAGCCTCCCCTCCGCAACCTCCTCCGCAACCCTCTCCTCGAACACCCGCCTCTCCCCCATAACAAACAAAGGCGACAAAACGGCAACGACCACCAAACCCCTGCGCACAAAATGGCCGCGCAGCAGACCCAAATGATACGACCCGGTCACGCGGAGATTCACGTCGACAACGAGCTGCCGCCCTGTCTCATCGACCATGACATCTGCCCCGACCGTCCCGTAATACCCACACGCATGCAGCTCATCCGCTATAGCCGTGATCGTGCTCCAGTAGCGCTCTCTCAGCGCCCGCTGCGCTGGAAACGACACCCACCCGCCCCGCCACTGACCCTCGGCGTTGAATTGCTGGCGTGATGCCGCGAGGAACACCGCCCGTCCGGTCTGGGTGACGAAGAAGGTCAGCCCGTAGGCTTCGCCGGGGAGGGAGGAGCGGCTGCAGGACCAGGCTGACGGGGAAGAGGTGGGCGTTTTAGCTATGGGTGACGTGCGGGAGGGAGGTGTGAAGATGGCGCGGAGGCGGGTGCAGGCGGCGCGTCGGTCCGGTTCGGTGCGGATCAGGAAGGTCCCCCGGCCAGAAACGGCGATGGAGACTTTTACAACGAAGGGGAGGGGGTGACCGCTTTCAATTGTGTTGAGCATGCGCTTGATTTCTTCTTTGATGGCTGTGGCGTCTTCGGGGTTTGATAGGGGAGGGCCGGGTCGATTATGGTAGAGGGTGGGGTTGGGAGGTTGGAGAGCGCGAGCCAGCGTTTGCTGCGGCGGTGGTACTGGGTTTCCGGGGCGACGATGTGCGGGAGGTGGGCGAGCTCGACTTGGGGGACGATGATGGCGATGCGCGTGTTGGGCGGGAGGTGGATCTCGGAGGCGTTGCGGGGGAAGTGGACTTGCGGTCGTTGGGAGGGGTGGAGTTGGGAGTAGAGAGTGAGGATGTCGATGATGGGTGACGATTGGAAGGATTCCTGGGCGGAGGGAGGGGTAATCGGTGGGAGGGAGTCGAAGAGGATGACAGGCGCGTGGCCGGTGATGAAGGAGTAGCGCTGGGCGATGCCGCACTCCAGGATAATCTGCATGTTGTTCGATACGGTGGTGTTAGGGAAAGTGATGCCGTAGAGGAAGTGCTCGGATGAGAAGGGGTTGGGCGTCTCCCGTTCGGCCTGGCATGGGTATGGGTACGTGGTTATGACGCCGTGATGGGCGCCATCGGTGTCGAGCATATAGAGGTCATGGAGGGTGGTGTCTAGGAGTATGGACATTATATCGAGGGCTGCCACAATGGATGAGGTCTAAAGAATTGATGCGGGATGCAGGAAGTCTGATCGAGGCCAATGATACGCAAGGTCTCTCACAATGCTTGAAGAGGTGGCGTTACATGGGATTTCCTACGCTGTCAAAATTAGATCATCCGCGTCAGGTAGCGTCATGAAGGAAGTTTGAGCCGACCTTTAGTTTCACCGGGGCATATCGCTTGCGACGTCGGAAAGATTCGTAGCTACTCGATATGAACTTCCCACCGCTGGGTTCCCAGCGTACCACAAATGATGTAGCTGAAACATTGACCTTAAAGAACTCGATCGGCTTCTGCTGCCTGAGCATCGACTGTGCGGGCAGATATCGGCCGGTTATAGAAAGGATATTGCAACATCGGTGGTACCCGGTCTATAGTAAAAGCGATGCACTCGACAAGCCGCGCATATCAATTAAGGGCCGTTGAAAGTATCTAGACATGGATTGTGGTTTCTAAGATCGCAAATATGGAAAGTTATGATCGAAGTGCTTCTCCTCGTGTAACTACTTGTACAGTGTAAGTATCAAAAGAATGTCGACGGAGTATTCTCAATAATGAATATATATTATCATTAATTAGACTTATCAGGTCATCACACATAAGTATCGCACATCACCGATTACAATCCGAGAGCATTGAGGATGGCCTTTCCAACGCCAGTAGCACTAGCCGGGTTCTGGCCAGTAATCACGATACCACCAAGACCAGCAACATTGGAGACGACAACCTTCTCTCCCCAGGGCTGCTCGGCTTTGACATACTTGCCACCGGAGACGCGGTTGAGCTCGTCCTCCAGCATGAAAGGCATGATGGGGCTAAGGCCAACCTGGTCCTCCTCGGTGTTGGAGAAACCGGTGACGTCCGCACCGGCAAGCAGGGGCTCACCAGAGGGAGTGGTAGCGTTGACAAGAACAGCAGGACCGTGGCAGACGGCGGCGACGGGCTTCTTAGCAGCAGCGAACTCCTGGATCAGAGCCAGGGAGGTGGCGTCGCTGTGGAGGTCGTACATCGCTGGTTGCAATCAGTAAATTGTCAATCTACACAGTGGCAGGACAGGTGACTTACGTCCGTGACCACCGACGTAAAAGATGGCATCAAACTCGGAGACCTTGGAGGCAACATCGGACAGCTTCACAGTGTTGGTCCAGAGGGCCTCCTGCTCCTTCAGGAACTTGGTCGAGACGGCATCGTTCTCGAACATCTTCACGGAGCTGGGGTCGAGAGGGGCCTTGCCGCCCTTGGGAGAGGCAATGACCAGCTCGGTTTTCTCGTGGAGAACATCCCAGGGATGAGCGAATTCGGGCTATTGCTAGGTTGGTTACATTGAAGTCGATCATGTTGTGGATGGCGGGGTACTCACCAGATACCAACCGGTGGGGTGGTTGTTAGCAGGGAAGTGGTCCTGGGAAGTGAGGACAACGAGAACCTTGGGAGCCATGGTAGAAGATGTATATCGAATCTGTGACTAGTTTATAGCGTGAGTGACCGTAATTTGGCTCTCTTGAGACTTATATAGATAGAGCTGGTGCAAAAATGGATGACATCAAGAGCTTAAGAGAGATTATTCAGCAGGAGGAGGAGCGGGAACCGGGCGGGGCACAGGAGACTTTCCTCAAAATCGATTAGTCGGGCTTGGGCATCGGATCGATTTTGGCCCGTGTGGATTCCCTCACCTTTTTTCATCCTCCGATTCGAAACGTGCCACTGCGTTCGTTCAGTTTCCAGAGAACATTGAGCGAAGTGATTGGCTATAGCTTTTCTAGTATTTCCGAATAATGTCTTAAATCCGGGGTTCATGCAAGCTGCTGACACCGCATGGGTTGGTCCACCAATCCCAGGATAAGCAGTCGAAAACCTTGAAGACAAATTTTCGGGCAAGCAAAATGTCTTAACATGACAAAACTACACCCTCTGGCTATTGTGGACAGGCACTTGACATGGGCTCGCTTGGATTGACCGTAAGACAGCAATTGAGTAAAGTTTCCCGTCATCATTAGGACTTTCCCAAGGCATAGAGTATGGGCAATCTCGCATGAAGACTAGAATCGATCTGATTCGAGGGCCGTCTCCAACAAAATTGATATACACTGGGCGATAGCTGGTAATGAGCCTTAAAACAAATATCGAAACTACCTATCATTCAGAGGGGTATTGACTGAATTGATCGATGGCCGTCTCAACTGCTCGACGACAGAGTGGTAATGTGATAAATAGTCTGTAGTCCAAGACGATACATTATCACGGATTCCAAATGAGGAAGACGTCGTCCTTGCACCGTCCTGTTGTAAGTGCCATCACGTACCTTCCCAGAGTAAGCACATCATTACGACAACCCGCTCGGCTCTATCTAACCCTTACTCAAGTTCATCATCAAGAGACAAGAAAATGCATATAGCCACAAAAGTAGTGTGGGGAAAAAAAAAGTAATTCCGATGCGGGGAATCGAACCCCGAGCTGCTGTGTGAGAGACAGCGATGTTGACCATTACACCACATCGGACTTTGTTGAAACATGGAGCAAATTCTATATTAATATACTTAATTTGGTCCATTAATCCTGCGTCTGTAAAGTACTCTTGTACCCTGCTGCTTGGCTAGCTCGCAGTCATAACTAGCCATGTTAGCCATTCTCTACACCTAATCTATTCAAAAAGCACTATATATTATGCTTATAGTGTGGTAACAGTCATGACTGTTATCGTCGTTGCACTACATCAGAGACCGCGTGGCCGACGAGATGATATGTAGTACTGTAAATCAGACGCTCGAGCAATGCCACCTAAGGCAGAAAATAAAGTATGAGAAGTTGTATTCTATAGATTGCTTTACTCTCTTTACTACTGCCCTCATGCTCACAGATGAGCCAGCACAGCATCTGCACCGGAGACCTATGCTGAGAGTTAGTATCAACCCGAGTTTGTCCCGGAGAATCTTGGTTCGCATTGTTACCTTGACGCCCTGCTCGGTCTCAATCTGTGCATAGGTCACCTTTCCGTGGTCGATAATGATCGCGAATCGACCAGTGCGGCCACTGTTCGCCCAGCCGATGGAGTTGGCGAACTTAGCATCAGGGTCGGAGAGGAAGAGCTAGAGCTGTTAGTGTCTTCTCTGGGGGCAGCCTATCCGGTTCGGGGAGCACGAACAATATCATCGCCCTTGATGTTGTTGGCCTTTCCCCAGGCACTCATCACAAACGGGTCGTTGGAAGCAATGACGGCGACTACCTCCACGCCTTTCTCTTTGAGCTTTGGAAGATTCTGGATGTAGCCCGGAACATGGTTGATGGAGCAGGTGGGGGTGAAGGCTCCTATGAGATTCCACTATTGGTTAGTATATATCTTTCCGCGCGGAGAAGAACATGGGGTAAATCATCTCGCACCCGGGACGGCAAACAGAACAACTTTCCTGTCGGCCCATTCTTTTGAAGCGTTGTAGGCGATGGGAATTCCACAGGCTGAGATCTCGCCGCTTTCCTCGGTCCAGGGGATGTACCTAGTGATTGTTTGTTAATTGGGCACTATTGTGATACCAATCCGTACGAGCACATACTGGAACACAACGTCAGCGGGGAAAGAGTCTCCGGGTTTGAGGGCCATGGCGATGATGGGAGAAGGCTGGTGTTGGTTGGGCAAAGTCAATGAAGGAGGGGAAGAGAAAGAAGAGCTTCGAGAGTGCGGGGTTGGCCTTAATAAGGGCGCGAATGCATCGATGAATCAGTGGCTGTTGATGAGTCGTTTGCAGCTCGTCATTCCGATGCGGTCAAGCGCGAGGACCTCGGCGATTTCCGCACCCCGCATGAGATTCATCAACTCAATTACTTAACTAAATACAGACAAGAACTGGTAGCAATCTAAATCGGTGTATTATTCATAATATGCAAGTCTATCTACACAATCATTCCTCATCAGTACCCCTCCGCCTCGTCAGATAGCCCGCCCAAACTGTACGGGCTTTTCCACAGGCACTCCCAGCGTTTTCGCAGCGTTCATCACCCACTCCGGCTCACGCAGGAACTGGCGTGCCAAAAACACCAGATCGGCGCGTGGGAATGATCCAGACAGCGTGGCCTCCGCTGCGCGAGCTTCATCAGCTCCTTCCACGATCTCCTTGGCCTGCTCCGCGTCGGTGATGTATCCAACGCTGCCCACGAGTGTCGGAGCTCCGGCTTCTCGGATCGCCTTGCGCACATGACCCGCCAGGTCAACCTGATAGTTCTTATTGAGGACGATCTTCTGATCCTTGTGGTTGCCAGCGGAGCTGACGTCTACCAGATCGATTCCAAGCTCCGGCAGGTCTGCAACCAGACGAATGGTGCTTTCCAGATCCCAGGAGCCAGACTCGGCTGCCACGGCCTGTCCATCCAACCACTCGGTCGCACTCACTCGCAAGAACAGCGGTGTTCCACTAGGTATCACCGCTCGAATAGCCGCCGCGACCTCGCGCACGAGTCGGGTGCGATTCTCGAAGCTCCCACCATACTTGTCCGTGCGCTTATTGGTAACAGGGCTCAAGAACTGGTGCAGGAGATATCCATGCGCCGCATGAATTTCGAGTACATCGACTCCAGCTCGGATAGCCACCTCAGCGCTCGCAGCAAACGCCTTGACCACCTCCTCAACTTCCTCCGTGCTCAGCGCCCGTGGCGTCCAATGCCCCTCGCCTGTGCCATCCCAGATATGTTCCTTCCCACCTGACGGTCCAACGATATTGGAAGGCCATCCGAATGCGTCTTCATCCACCTTCAGACTGGGCTTCCCGGCCTTAGTTGCCAACCAGGGAGCGGCCACACTAGCCTTGCGTCCGGCGTGGCCCAACTGCAATGCCACTTTGGCACCCTGGGCGTGGCTGAAGCGTACGACCCGCTGGAGAGCTTTGAACTGCTCCGAGTCCGGGGCAGTGTCCCACAATCCAGCATCGTTGGGGGAAATGCGACCGTTCGGTTGCACGGCGCTCGCTTCGACAAAGACAAGACCGGCTCCTTTGAGGGCGAAGTGGCCGAGGTGGGCGATATGGTAATCGGTTAAAGCGCCAATAAAGGGGGAGGAAGGGTCGGGTTCAGCGGAGTACATGCACATGGGCGAAACCACGACACGGTTCTTCAGGGTCACGTCGCGGATTGTCAGCGGGCGGAAGAGCGTCGGTGTGGCGGCATCGCGGGGTTGGACGGCCGCACCGGCATTGTTGGCGGGGGTGTAGTAAGGGGTGTGGTCGGCCTTGACCACGAGAGTAGAGGGGCTGCTCATGGTGGTTCTGAAATGCGACTGTAAGGGATTCTGGCAAGTAAAGCAAATATCATGGTGGGTTCAGGCAGTCAATTGATTCTTATATCTGCGTCTAGCAAGCTTTACAGAATGGCGTCAGAAAAGGTTGGATGATTTGCTGACAAATGCGGTCAGGGCGCATGCATTATTAATTAACTGTCGCAGGGACACTTTGGAAAACATCTCCTTGGAGGTAGAAGCTTTTAATGGTCTTCTGGGTCAGTTACTGCGCGATTTTCTTGATGTCCCACATGAGCTTCTCCAACACTCCCGTCCGCGTTGACCAGATTGAATCGTGGTCGGTGTCCGGCACCACCACTGATTCAAAAGACATCGCCCCTCCAAGATCAGCCTGTGTAAAACAATGCTCAAAGTATTTCTGGCCCTTGGGTCCAATCATGCTATCCTTGTCTGCGAAGACAGCTTTGAGCTGTAAAGCCTCTGTCTGTGGATGCTGCTGTCTATGTTCTTGTTCCGACTGCACCAATTGCCGGATATAAGCCGGGAGATCCTCACAAGCCCCCCACAGCCCCTGCGGTCCTTTCTTCAGACAAACCACCGCCTCATCATTGATGCCTGTGGAGTTTTCTGAGAACAGATACTCCATGGTCAATTTATCGAGGGTTTCCACTGCTTCTACTGACATTCCGTATGTAGCAAGACATCTTTCCGACCCTTCTGGGTCAAGGCTTTTCCCGATTCTGGGCAAGCTGGAAGACATATTCGATAGGAGGCCCGCACTGGCAACAAAGGCTGGCGCTGCTTTGGTCACGGTGAACGCAATGAGCTTGTTCCAATGATTCAATACTCCTTTGGGGAGCATCTGAGCCATTTGCATGGATAGGACGTCGGAATGCTTGGGTTCGACCCATGGGGCTAGTTTGTCAGCGGCATTCAAGGATCAAGCCACTGCGATGGATAATGCAGCTCACCAAGAAGCATTGCAACCGGCTTCTGTGGCCATAGCAAGTTTCTTCTGCGTACAAGCAGATTTAGCAAGTAAATAGTGCCCGCGCTGTGCGAGATGGGCACGACATGCGGGATTGACAAGTAGTCCAGCAGTGCTGTTACGGTTTCCAGCCAGATAGTGACCCTTTGCTCGATGGGAACAGGCGTCGACCCGCCCAACCCGGGACTAAGCTTTTTAGCAATTGGTCTCACAGTGCAATGAGGACGAATGGGGCACAGGCAACCCACCGATCGATCGAGATGATCCTAACCCCGATGACATTCGCTAGATGATCTTTATGGTAAAGCCAGAGTCGATTACCTGCCATACCAGGTACTGCCAGAATGGTAGGTACCGGTGCTTCGTCTGCCGTCTGACGCGGTCCGACATCTGCATACGTCACAATCAGAGGGCCATGATCCGCCGTTGCAGGCAAGACGAATCGCTGGTGGAAGCGTTTCTGCGCCGTGAACTCGGCTAATTCTGTATTGGTTGCCATGAGTGGTGCGGTAGACTAATGTCATCTAGGGAATTGTCCCGAGGATGAGGGAATAATGAATTGAGGCTGCCTGGTAGGGACGCGAGACCACCATTTACTTCTTATACGAGAAGGATTCAACAAAGGCTGAGCCCCCAGGATCCGTAGCTAGGCTGCCGTAGCCGGCCATTCACGAATCATAAGCCACAGCTCCATCGTCTGATACCCTGCGCCTCAATTGCCTCACAACTCAGGGGCCGAGAAATGATCTCACTAAAATATGCCATACGAGACCCGAAGGGACGAAGCGAGGCTCATTGCATCATGGATGTTGTCGACTGTGATCGTCGTCGGGTAATAATATTGTCTTATAACTAAGCCATAAAACAGCGAGAAAAGATCTTAAGTTATGTTTCTATAGGGCTCTGAACTATGCAAGCATTCTCAGCGGCAAGTACTGTACATGACTAGTACTCCATCACAAAGAGATTTGCAGCTCTGGACTGCACAACATGAATGAAGAAGAGCACTCCTGGGATTCGGCTTAATGGTTAGAACCCGGGCGCGCCCGGCTGGTAACCCCACCAAAAAGCCAAGAAGCGGGAACGTCCCATCAACCGAATTAGTCGCTAATCTACCGATTGTAGATCAAGATCCTCAGCCCAAGTACGATTGTACTAGATTTAAAATTGCTCAGTCAAGATGACCGACAGTAGGTCTCGCCTACATATTTTTCAAGTGCGAAAGTTGCAGTGACAGACGTCTAATGGACTGGTTGATGTGTTCAGGAGATCTAGTTGGCAAGAACACCAGGCAAGTATTTGGTATCTTGATACGATACGTCCGCTACCAATAACAAATCGAATGAAGAACCTGAAACCGGTGTTTCGATAGGCCAAGTTCCCTACTGCATATCATCTAGTCTATGTCAAATCGTCTTCTCCTTGCTAGTATCATTGAAGGGCTTCAATCCAAAGTATTTCCAGACACGAGCACTGTCCAGCTCTTCTTTGCTCTTGGTGGAAACGATCAACTCGGCAGACCCGTCACTCATATACATCACACTCTTCTTCTGTGCATAGTTAGCCCTGTATCCCAAAATATTTGTGAATGACTCACCAAGCCGAGCGTGAGCTTTGTTGCACTCTCCCACCAATTCGGCCGATACACGACCAGGCGCTTGCCTTTGATTGCTCGCACGATATTCCGTGCAACGACTTCCGCTTGCTGGAGTGCTCCACGCGCATTCTGCACTGTATTCACCTCAATCACATCTCCAGCTGCATAGATACGGCTGCAGGCCTCATCCGCCAATTGCAGTGAGGGTCGTACCCTGATATGCCCCGACTCAGTGACTGACAAAGGTGATACCTTAGCCACCAATCCCGAGTTTGGCCTTTGCCCAACACATTTGACCTGAACTCATCAGCAACCAAACCACACATGAATTCAAGATTCCAACCCACCAAGCAATCACATTTAACCACCCCACCAGACTTCAACCTAACCTCCCCGGTTAAATTGTGATCACCATCTACCACTCTCTCCCCCAATAGCACTGTCACTCCCAAGCCCTCCAAGCCCTCCAACGCCCTCCGGCTCAAGCCCTCCCCGTACCCCCGATTCAACAGTCTCTCCCTCGAATGCACCAGTGTCACATTCTTCTCCGGATACCGTTCCTTCACATCACCGGCCATCTCCACCCCAGCCGCCCCACCCCCAAGCACAACCACATCTCTCGCCGCACGAATCCTTTCCTGCTCACCCACCAACACCTTCATTCCCTCAACCTTCGTCATCACCCCAACTCGCGACGGTAACCCCGAGGCAACCGCCCCCGTCGCGACAACCAAATACTCAAACTCAATCTCCTCGCCCGATTCCCCAAGCACGACCTTCCCTTGTCCCTTCGGTGCATCTCCATCCGACACAATGACACTACCCACTGACCCGTTGACCCAAGTATACGCCCCCTCCGCCACAGGCGCAAGATACCCCTTGTACGGGATGAAGGCTTTATGCTCGTGGCCGCCCACGACACTGAAGCGGGGCAGGACCCATGTCAGCTGGAAGTGGGAGTTCCGTTCGATGATGACAACGCGATAGCCCGTTGGGACGGTGGAGGCAAGGCGGCGGGCGGCGTGGTAGCCGGCGAAGGAAGCGCCGATGATGACGATGTTTTTGGGGTGAGGCACGGAGCGGTAGGTCAGGCGGTGGAGGCGCGGGGTGAGCACGAGGGAGAGGTGGATGGTTAGTTGTTTGAAGGTTAGGCCCAGGGCTTTGAAAATTAGGAGGAGGGTGGAGAGCATTTTGTTATTCCTTGTGTTTTGTGGTTGCAGAGTAGATTGTTGTGGGGATTCGTTCCACTGGATGAGGGGTTGACATGGGCTGATTTCGGCTCAAATCTCTTTAATCTCAGGGTAGGAAAGCTGGGACTCCGGGCTATATATCCCATGTTCATAATTAGGGGATGAAAGGAATCCCTAGCTCCGAATGAGCTGATCTAGATGGACTCCGGTGCTGCGGCCTGCCTGGTGGAACAACCGGACATCTTATCTGATCCGTTCCGGTGATCGCGAGTTCCACTGTTGGGCCGGACGGGGGATGTCGCGGGCTGGTTATTGGCTGTGCTATACGAGGTGAGCGCTGATAGGTTGGCGGGTGCAGGCGCCAGGAGTCAATCGTGGACACGGAAAAGAGTTCTCGGGGCGGACTTGGGGGCTTGTTATCTCCGTGTTCGGGGAATTGGACGAGCCCTGGGGCTTTAAGGCTCAGTTCCAGGGCCTGGGCTGGTTTGGAACGAGGTAGTGTTGTGTGAGAGTGCAATTCCCAAAGTAGAGTGGCTGATTATATGCTGTCAAGTAGTAATAGTCCGTCCCGTATGATCGTCGAAGCGATAGATAGTATGTTTCGTGACTAAGAACTTCTTGGGGAGAAAAGATAAGTAGTTGAAATGGACGAGAAATGGTCTTTGGCATACTCTGACTCAGGTCGGCCATTTCGTAATATTATGCAGTATTATGAGCATAAACCCAAAACTGCAGGTGATCGTGCTGGCTTGGTGCGTTGGAGGATTCATTGTCAAGTCAAATCACCTGCGGGAAGTATTCTTGGGCAAGGGATAGGTAAGTCATGCATTGAAGACTGTTGCAAAGTGAGACTAAGGGAAGACTACCTAAGTCTGGTAATAAAAATATCTCCGAGAAGACGTACTGTACGCGCCTTATTCGTCATCTTCGCGAGCCCCTTGCATGAGTCGGAACTAAAGAGGAAAGAAAGCCCCAGGCATCGTCCGGCGTGGAATGCTCTCAACATCCCCGCCGTGTTCTCAAGCAGCTGCTTGACCACCCAACCATGGAGGAGAAGCTGTTAGACTGTCTTCTCCAAAAGATCTAGCTCAATAGGTTCGGCCTATTTGAGAATGATCTCGAGGTCGAGCTGAAGGGGAATTCCCCGGAGTTACATCTGAAGTACAAATCATATGGTTCATCTTATAAGACAATCACCTCCACTATTGCCCTGCATATCAGACGTTGGTCACTCATCCCTTGTTGAACCCTCCAAGTCACGGAAAAATATTTGTCAAGCTTCAAGAGCCACTTCTTTGAAGCTTCTCGATGATCACCTGCCGCGTCAGTCTCAGGAGGACGAAGCCTACAGCAGTCACTTCGAGCGTGACCTAGCAAATCTTTTTAACCTCGGAGGACACGCGGTTATGACGTTCGACATCACCAACAAGGGGTGATAGACTTGGCTGCTGTGCCGATCGTCTCAGCATGGCTGGTGAGAAATGTAGTAGCAGTATAGCCTCCATCAGGCATGACCTGGGGTATCTTTCCCGCAGAGCTCTATATGTTCCCTGTGCCCCATGCAATGCTCTTTGCTAACGTCCGAATCCGACACCATGACAGCAAAAGTAACGGCGGTGGTTTCTGATTCTATGGCTATGGACGCATACCTGCTCAAGAATCAGCTTGCGCTAACAGCGGACGGTCAGTACGTCCGCTGGGGAAAATTCAACAAAAAGCAGCCGCGGAACTGGTCGTCCAGCCGAAAGACCTTTGACAGTAGTGTCATATTTCTTCTGGATACTTTTGCGTATGGCAACTTGTCGCTTCCTAACGACGAGATGATTGCTAACTGCCACTAGTACTGCTACAAGCACAGCCGGAGTAATTTCTACCTCTCCGTACGTTTGAATGTTGCTAATGAGCCTAGGCATTAGCGGCTCAGAAAGCCCAAATCGAATACCACATCGCAAGCACGCTGGCAACTTTTATCTTTGTAACATTGTATGGCTTCCCTTTACTGCAAGAAGTGTTCGAATGATACTAACGACACAGATTTCTCGTGGGCCAGATTTTCGGGGCCATTGTCCTTCCGCCCTGGTCGGAGTCGTTTGGCCGCAAAAACCTTTATATTATCAGTTCTGCGGGGAGTACAATTTGTTGCGTGGTTATCGGGGTGACGCATTCGCTGGGCGCGGTGATACCCGCGCGTATAGTTGCAGGGTTCCTTTCGGCGGTTCCATATACTGTTGGTGGAGGTAGCATTGAAGAGATGTTTGATTCGAGGGCGAGAATATGGGTCATATTTCTGTGGACCATTGCTTCGAATTATGGATTACTGCTTGGGCCTATCATGAGTACCTACATATCCGCCCACCTGGATTGGTATGTTCTGGTGTTTGATGAATGTCACTCTACGCTGACACTGATGTTTCCTTTAGGCGCTGGGTATTTTACATTTACGCCATCATATTCGCCGTCCTCACTGGTCTATTTTTTATCATCAGAGAATCACGTCCGTCCCTTCTCCTCTCCCGCGAAGTCGCGCGAATCCGCCACGAGACAGGCAACGAGACCCTGCAGCCGCTCAACCACGACCACACTCCGGACTTAAGAACATTTATCCGTATTTCGTTGTTTCGGCCATTGCAGTTGTTCTTCGGTGAATTACTTATTTTTATTATCGCCATCATGATAGCCTTCGCATTCTCCTTGGTCTACATCTTTACCGAGGCCCTACAACCAATCTACGAGTCCATGGGATACACCACCGCCCAGGCATGTCTGGCATTCGTCGCCATCGGTGTTGGCGTGCTCTTCAGTACCTTCACGCGGTTTCTGGACCACCGGATCTTCGATGCACGGAAGGCCGCCAACCAACCCGTGAAGCCCGAAGACAAGCTGTACGGGCTGGTGATCGGAGCTCCCATCTTCGCTGTGGCTCTATGGTGGTTCGCCTGGACGATCCCGCCGCGCATCACGGATCTCCCGTGGATCGTGCCGACCATTGCCCTCGTGATGATCGGATTTGCGCTCAACGAGTTCGACACAGTGCTGTACGGGTATGTGTCGGATAGCTACTTGAGCTACGCGGCCAGCGGCACAGCGGCCATACAGTTTCTGCGGGCAATGACGTCAGGTATATTTCCATTGTTCACGCGTCAGATGTTCGATGGGCTGGGGGCGAATGTGGCAGTCTCGTTGCTGGCGGCGCTGGCGACGGGATTCTGCGCGGTACCGGTGTTGTTCATGTTCTACGGGGAGCGGATCCGGGCGCGCAGTCGGTTTGCCCGATTCAGTTTGGAGGTGGAGGAGGAGTTGGGGACGACTGGATTGGAGAGAGAGAAATGATTATGGGGGTTGGCTCAGTAGTATGCAAGTATATAACATGTAGGCGGTGGCACGTGGAGATGGGTGTAATGATTGGGATCAAAAGGGAAGATATCATGGGTAGGTAATGAGGTTGTCGTTATAGCTGAGTGATGAAGTCATGTAATGTGTCATTATGGTTTGAACAATGAAAAAAATATCTCCACTATTCAAGAGAACTTCTTTCCTCTCAATTGAACACCTAGCCCCTCAAGACCTACCTCCACTACTAGGTAATCTTAACCTACAGGCTCAAACTTCCAATCCTGCCCCTCAACCTCAGCAAACCCTCCTCCCTCCAATCGGTAACAAGCATATGGCCAGGTTCAGGCGCAAACACCAAGCCCTCAATCTTATCCCCCGCAGCCTCAACAGCCAGTTGCGGCGTAACCCCACAAGCCTACACATTTCCATCATTAATTCATATTAGCAATCCAAATTGACACAGACAAACGAGAACCTACTAAACCAGCCCCACCCCACAAAGCCTGAAACCCAGGCTTCTCCCCCGAGGGCTCCCCCCTCATCCCAATCCCAAACCATAATACATACGTATTATCAAATCCAAGGAGAAGCAAACAACAAAGACCCGGGAGAGGGAAGAAATACCCAGAAAACAGAAACCTCCTCCTTCTCCACAACACACCGGTCCCCAAAGTCCGGGGTATCCAGATTCTCAATCCCCAGTCAACCGAGAGCCTCCCATCCCCTGTCGATGGGCTCGCCGTGGGTGGCCAGGAAGGGCCGCGTCAGGGCGCGACCCGCTCCACCTGGTCGGCGGGGTAGGGTCGCATGGAGAAGACGGTGTAGCCGCCCGTGAAGATCACCGCCGGATGGAGGGGGATGCGTGTGCGGTACATGGGCACCAGGGTTTTTGTTGTTTGGTGCCGTCGCGGGAGGGAGGCGGTGCTTAGGGCGGGTTCGAAGGAGTAGGAGCAGCCAATTACCTAATAGGAAGGTCGTGTATTCTTTTGATTCTGGTTTTGAGGAAGGTGATCGAAAGGGGGCAGCTGGGGGACAGGGCTTGTAGGGGGGATTGTGGGGTTTGCGGTGGGGGTGGGTGTGTTTGGGTTTGGGGTTGGCGGGTCAAGGTTCAGGCCAAAAGGGGAGGAGAATGGTTGGTGCGTGGCGATTACTTGGCCGTGCTTGTAGACACGGTATAAAGGGCAGTCGGTGCGGATGTCAAAGTCTTCGCTCGTGGTGATGCATCCTTCTGGCTGGATGAGGTGAGGATTGCCTGGGATCGGGGCGATGCCAAGTAATGGGCAGGCGACGGGGTTGCGGAGGCAGAGGTCGTGGAAGTCTTGGCTGTGTTTGGCGGGGAGAATCAAGAGGTTGGCTTGTAGGTAGCCTGGGGCCAGGCCGGCGGTGTTGGTTATGAGGTTTTGGCGACTGGAAAGGCGGACTTGGTGGCTGGGGAGGATGGTTATAGAGATCTCGGTGATGGGATTGTTGGGCTGGCGAGAAGTGTTACTAGGGAGGTTGTTTTTAGTCATGGTTATGTTGGTTGTGCTGAAGATATTGCTTGTCTGGTAGATGTTTGTGGGTGGACATGTTTATAACGTGCTGTGCAATTGCTTCGACTGACTCGACAAGCGATAATTCGAGTGAATTACCCCGTATCAGTGGTATCGGCATGTGGGCTCCGATATGCGGGATGGCGATGATAAGCATCGGTCGATCCCCGCAACAATCCCATCGTCTCGAGGCAGTGCACCAATGACATTGTTGATATCTCCACCGCTTATCAGGCTATCGGACCGATGCAGTTGTAACCGTGGAGAAAATCATCAGTCAATTGTCGGTGATTGGCGTGGGACTTGGAGATAGCAGGCTTGGAGACATTCCCCTCTTTATCGTTGTCGATGTCACTCTGACAATAGCAAAGTATAATGCTTCCACGGTTCTTAACGGCACCCCTGTCCCAGATTCACCTGGATACATGTGTAAGTCCTCTAAAAGCATCACACTACACCAATTGGTCGTCCCGATGTCTCTTGAACGACCCGATAATATCCCCTTGGACCGTAAACAAACGGCCCAGAAACCGTCGCCCCAGAATGCCACCGAGGAAACCAGTCTAGGTGATATCGATGATGTGGTTCTCGACCCGGCCAAAGAGAAGAAGCTGCTGCTCAAGCTGGACTTCGCTTTTGTGCCCATTATCATGTTGACTTATCTGTCTTGTTTCCTCGACCGGAGCAATATCGGTATGTGCAGTTCCAGATCACTTTGGTCGTCCATCTGATTGTCCCCAGGAAATGTCAAAGTGGCCGGTATGCCTGAAGACATCGGAGCCTCGGCCAACGAGTTCTCCATTGCCGTCTCCATCTTTTACGCTACCTATGTCTTGCTTGAGTCGCCGTGGGCGGTCGCCATGAAAAAGCTGACCCCTCGCAACATTCTCACGGGCCTGTGCATTATCTGGTCCATCACCACCGTCTTCACCGGCTTCATTCATAATGTAGCCTCCCTGTACGCCACCCGTCTCATCCTCGGTGGTTGCGAAGCTGGTCTCTTCCCATGCCTGAATCTGTATTTGACGATGGTCTACCGGCGTGAAGAGCAAGCTAAGCGGGTTTCTTATCTCATGAGCTGTGCTGCCATCTCTGGTGCGGTTGGAGGACTACTTGCCTACGCCTTGTTGCACATGGACGGCGTCGCAGGAAAGGCCGGATGGAGGTAATCCTTTCCCGCTTGTCACCCCGTTCACACTGAATCACAAAACTGACCCAGTCACCCCACTCAGATGGGTCTACATCATTGAAGGCATCTTCAGCCTCCTCTGCGCGCTCCTCATCTGGTTCGGCCTTCCCAACGACCCGACGACCGCCTACTTCCTCACCGAAGAGGAAAGGTACATGATGTGCGTCCGCAACGCCCAGCGTCAGAAGTACATGGGTAGCGACCACTTCAGCTGGGAGGAAATGCGGCTGGCCCTGCGCGACCCCAAGCTGATCTTCAGCGCCATCACACAATTCTGCCAGGACATTTTACTGTATGGATTCAGTACGTTCCTGCCAACCATCCTCGAGAGTCTGGGCTACAACTCGCTGATGAGCAATGTGCTCACCGTGCCGGTGTACATGTGGGCCGCTGCGGTGTCTGTTGCGGTCGCGTTCTTCGCGGACCGGTATTCAAAGTTTGCGGCCGTATGTCAAGCCTCTTCTTCACCTTTCGTTCTTTCTTTATGGGTTTGATTAACACCTATCTAAAACAGTTCATTTTCGGAACCAACATCTTCGGCATTCTGGGCTACATCCTCCTGTTGGCCGTCTCCTCCAACCCGGTCAAATACTTCGCCACTTACCTCTGTGGCGTGGCCGTGTACACCGGCGTCGGGCTGAACGTGGCTTGGCTGAACGTCAACGTCGCCCCACAGTACCGGCGTGCGCTGGCGATCGGCCTCCAACAAACAGTCGGCAACTGCGCGGGCATCGTCGCGGGGCAGGTGTATCGTTCCTCGCCGTATGTGCTAGGCAACTCATTCTCGATGGGAGCGTTGGTAGTGGCTCAGGGGTTGGTGACGCTGCATGCGCTGTACCTGCGGAAAGAGAATCAGGTCAAAGAGGAGATCGTGGAGGGCAAGGTGGAGGATCGGCGGCGAGTGCAGACTGGCGATGCGGAGTTGGAGTTCAAGTACATATACTAAGTAGTAGAATAACTTGCCACTAAGTGCCATCATCTATGCGTAAGACATTCAGCCCGTCTTCCGTCATATCTCAAGCTAGCTTTACCTGATTCCAGTCCTGATGTGTACGTCGGCCTGATGTGGGTAAAGGAGTTAAGGTTAACCGGATTAAAGCCACCGAGCGCCAGCCCTACAAGGCGTGTACCGTGGGAACTTTCCCGCTGATGTCACACCCACTAATTCGCCCCGGCTGATGACGCAACGACTTCGAATGCCCAGGAACAAGGCCTCGTAATCCTTTTTTACTCTTGTGAACCTGTTGGGTATTTAAGATTGACTTTTTTTCTGCGCTTTGGTCAGGGGCTTGGGATCACAATCCAAGTTTCATCTGTACTTTTTCTGTCTTTTCCCTCCGAAGCTATACGAGCCAAATCTTCCCACAGATCTATGTACTACGAATCACGAATCACGAACCGATTTATAATTTCTGAAACACTACTCAGTCAATTTCATTACTATCCAGCAGCCTTGAACTGAACAAAACAAAATGGGAACCTGCATGTCGTTAATGGGTAACCGACGTCGGCGGGGCGGCGGAATGATGGGTGGTGGTGGCATGGGCATGGGCGGTCCTCCGCCACCGGCTGGAGGAGGATTTGGGGGTGGTGGGATGCAAATGGGTGGCGGAGGCCGTCATCATCATCATGGCGGAGGGGGTGGCTTTGGAGGACCCGGAGGACCGGGCGCATTCGGTGGCCACCACCATGGAGGCGGTGGTGGTCTTGGTGGTCATCATGGTGGTGGTGGGTTTGGAGGGCATGGAGGCCATGGAGGCTATGGAGGCCGTAGGGGCGGCGGATTCCGAGGGGGCCCCGGTGGTGGTAGGTGGTAAGGGCTGAATTGAGGTTCGATATTGGGTGAGTGCTTGTCTGGTGTTAGTTACGAGAGTAATTGGTTGATGTACTGATGAGAATCAATGGGGTTAGGTGATACTCTATGTTGATATGGTTAATGATGGTGGGGCGGGATTTATGAGCTGTGATACCTTTTAAACTTTGTTTGTTTTTATTGCTGGGATGAATGGATGGACACTTTCAATCTATTGTCATGTACTATGCTTTATGGAGTCGATGGACCGCAATCTCTTAATATATGCCAGCAGACACTGGTCATGCGATAAACTTCTTCTCTGCCATTAAACGTCATCTTTCATATCTCATAACTACACTCAACTCAACAACCCTTCTCCATAACAAATCCGTGCATACCCAAATACTTCTCCAGCTCCCGATCCTCCTCCTCGAGGTTCAACTCGCCACTCTCCGGCAAAAACCAATACACGACCATTCCCAGCACCGCCACCCCAGCCAACAGATAGAACGTCGCGCTATCCCCCGCAGCGTCCTGCAAAGGCGTGAAGCACTCCGTCCCGACCGCCGCGCCAGTCCGCCCGAACGCCGTGGCGATACTGTACCCCATGCCGCGCATCGCCGTGGGGAACGACTCGCTGCTGATCAGGCCGATCGTAGCACCGGGGCCCATGTGTCCGAACGCCTGCAGCAGGCCGTACAGGACCACAAAGGCGGCGATATGCCGCGACAGAAGCTTGTAACAGCCCCCGATGATGAACCCCAGCACGACGTAGCCCGCAAAGCCCGCGATGCCCGTCCACCGGCGCCCGATGGCGTTGGTCAGAAACGCGCCCACCAGCACGCCGGGCACGGGCAGCACCGCCAGGATCACCTGCCATGTGGCTGTGGTCTGCAGGTTGCCGTCTTTTACCATCGAGGAGATGATGCTGCTGGACATGATGCTGTTGGGGAAGTTGATGAAATCATACAGGAAAAAGGCGAGCGAGGTGAGGGCGAGGCGGCGCCAGTAGCGGCGCGCGAGGAGGTAGTAGAAACGCAGGGGCTTGCGTTGGTGTTTGAAGTTGCTGTTGTGGTATAGGGTCGAGTCTGTCATGAAGAAGCGGAGAACCATGATTACTGCTGGGAGGATGGTTGCGATCGAGTAGATTGCGTGGAAGGTGACGGGGAGGTTATTGTTGCTGGCCTTAAGGCAGATGAGATAGATTATCATTAAAATCGGGGAGGCGAGCGTTGCCATTAGAGTCGTGAAGGACACGAAGACGGGCCCGCGGTAGCGGCGTTTGAACTACAGATGCATTGTTAAATCCTGGGTTTGTGTGTTGGGGAAGGGGGCAGAACGCACATCGTCGGATTCCTCGAGTCCTGCTGCTGCACTGGGAGGGTATTCTCCGCCCACGCCGAAGCCACAGATCCCGCGCACGATCACAAAGTACCACAACATGTTTTGGGATGGGTGTACGTCCAGCGCCACGGCTGCCATCAGGGTGCTGACGGTCACTAGACCGGAGGTGAAGAGGAGACCAGCTCGACGGGAGATCATGTCCGAGATGTAGCCCAGTGCGAGGACTCCCAGGATGGCGCCGATAAGCAGTGAGTTGCTGATTCGGGTCTTCATCTCGGCTGGATAGCCGGATTTACCAAGGAGGTGAGTGAAAATGACATTGGTTGGGTTGGCGAGTTGATTCTGAAATCCATCGCTGAAGTTGGCGATATACTAGGTACAAGGTCAGTATTGAGGCCACAATTGGCAGGGAACAGCACTTACACAGCTGACGATGGTCAGGTTGCTCTGCCATCGGGCGGGCCGGTACGGCTTGTGTGGGCCGGTTTCCAGTTCACGGTCTGCAATCACCGTTTCGCCCTCTTTGACAGTGGGGACTTCATCAGGCGCTCTGTCCGAGGGACGACTCTCCGGTACCGTTCGCTTACCGAACATGGTCACTGGGGTAGGACGAAAATGTTGTCTAGTACTCGTCCCTTCTATGCATGGGGTATGCACATTTAAAGATTTTTTTTCTCCGTATCTTCACGGCGGGGCCCTGCGCCGTAGCGGCCAGCCCTAATCAGACTCGATGGACCGTGGACGCCGATCAGATAATGCTTCGGAGCCGATACCGGGTTCTTTCCCGCTAAATGATAATTTCTGACCCTATGATTTGTCGATATCTGGTCCAGGCTCGGGTGGGATCCGCTCTCATTGCAGCAGAGGCTTCGTTTCTCCGCGGTTGCGCGGGCTTCAATCAGGCATGTCGTATGATTGTCACTAAGTTTTAACTGTTAGCCCGTGACAGATAGTAGTCGATAGATAGTCTATGCACATTAAGTATCATAGATCCTCATTTATGTGGCAAACCATAACTGCATCAGTCCTCCTGAAGATGTTCGGTCTTGCCAGTGGCACCAGACTATATCATTTGTGTCGGAGAGTCTGAAATGGCAGCTTAAGTCATTGAAGCTCTAAGAGATTGACAGTGATAAAACATTGAGATTATTTGTTAGTCCAGAAGGCTATGTTTTGTGACTTTTGGTTTGATGCCTGGTTTGCACTGGGTTTCTGTCTGGCGGCTATATTTGTCGAAGCTGATAAACGATGCTGAAAGATTAATTACAGGCGGAGATATCATGTCAAAAGCACTCAAGTGATATACCCATGGTAGCTACAGAGCAAGAGTAAATATAGTAGCTTACGCTCTAGGGGTGAATGAAAACTCTTGATGCACCACCAGAGGAAGATGTTTCATAGAGAAAAGCTCCAAGACAGGTTGTGGAGTCGCTGTCAATCCTCTCTGTGAACACCTTAGCTCTGGTCGCATCGAGTGATTACCCTTTTATGAACATCTCTGCAGGAAAGCACTGCGCGCGACCCTGACCATTTTGTAAATTTGGGACATTGCGAGCCCTGGGGCAATTCTTCGCCCAGATATATAAGATAACTCCACAGAAAGCTCAAGAGCATTGAGATTGAGTGCTGTGACATGGCCAGCATATGTCATTCAGTTGGTTTGATATAGGATCGTCAGTTCATGCCCCGCTTGCCAAGATCTGCACCGTTCATGTCACGCAGTCGCTTATGCAGGATCCAGGCACGGCCCCATCAACCCACGAATAACGGTTAGATTTACGTTGAAGTTCAACGTCAAAAGGCTTCAGGGACCATTAATGAAATTCTCGCTGACCTCTAATGGCTGCTTGGCACTGTAGATCGTTGAGAAACATAGTCTGAAAATGCACCTATCACGAATCTAGCTTCTGACAGGTTCGGGTTGAATTACCCCGGAGCAGGAGGGGTTTCCATCGAAATGATCAATAGAGACTCGAAAAACCCAGTGAAAAATACTGGCTATAAATCGTCGTTGAGCTTCCTACTTCTCGAGCAAAGGAGCCTCAGCATATGACACCAAATCAATCCTCTGGAGCCAAGAATGTTGTCCCGTATTGTTATCTTCATCGCAGGGATCCTTTCCCTCCTTGTCCCTGCGTATTCCCTCTCGGACACGACCATGCGTGGGCGTGCTCGCTTAAACTGTGTCGTTCCGGCTGGAGATTCAACCAGTGTTGATGATGTTCCCGCCATTCTTGAAGCCTTGAAAACATGTGGCAATGGCGGGCGTGTGAGTTTCAGCAATACAACGTACCACATCAACTCAGTTATGAATACAACATGGCTGAACGATGTTGAAATTGACCTGCAAGGGACACTTCTGGTGAGTATTACTGTATCAACCGCCAGGCCTTACTGACCATAGCGAACAGTGGAGCACGAACATTTCTTATTGGCTTGCCAATTCCCTGGATGTCGGCTACCAGAACCAATCCACCGCTTGGATCCTGGGTGGCAAGGACATTGTGTTTGACGGACACGGATACGGGACTTTTAATGGCAGTGGGCCAGTGTGGTATAGCTATGCCTCCGGAGTGTCGAACTATCCGCGTCGACCGCATCAGTTGACTATCACGGCGAAAGACTCAACATTCAAGGGGTTGAGATTTGTGCAGAGTCAGATGTGGTAAGTCTCCTGAAAAGCTGGTCCCGCTTTGTTGTGACTACTTACTGACCATATAGGACCATGTCTATCATTTACTCCGAGAACCTGCTCTTCGATTCTGTTTATGTCAATAATCTCAACACTAATGGGGGGTCCTCTAGTATGACTGTCTCTTAGTTCTTGGGACTTTTGACTCAGCTAACGATGATAGGGAACACCGATGGCGCAAACACCATCCGCAGCCGCGGAATCACCTTCACCAACTGGCTCGTCGTTAATGGCGATGACAGCATCAGTTTAAAGGGTAACTCGTCTGACATTACCATCGCCGATTCGGCTTTTTCCACGGGGCTAGGCATCTCGATCGGCAGCATCGGACAATACAAAGACGAGTTTGAGACGGTGGAAAATGTCCGGGTCACGAATTGCACGTACAAGAAGACCACTCATGCTGTATATGTCAAGACATGGACTGACGACCAGGTTGGATACCCACCAAATGGTGGTGGTGGTGGTCTTGGATGTATGTCCCACCTTATTTTGGGCATATGTACAGGATTCTAACGAGTGATAGACATTTCCGACCTCAAAGCTACGGATCTGACGTTCGACAACCTCAAGGGTACCCCTTTCACCGTCTCACAATGCACAACATTCTCAGGCGCTTCCGGGAACTGCACGAACTCCAAGTTCCAGGTCAAAGATCTGTTCTTCGGTGATATTTCGGGCACGCTACCGTCGGCTAATGTCATTAGCTTTCAGTGCAGCGCGGTTGCTCCATGCGAGAACATCACAGTTGAGGATACTAGTCTGCGAATCACCGGAAGCTCGACGAAGGCGGATCAGTATCTATGTGGTAACGTTGAGGGTACGGTGGGATTCAACTGTACGGGCGATGTGTGTGTTGGTTCAAGTGCTACTGGGGGTTGTTGATTATCTGTATGGTAAGACGAAGACTCGCAGATACTGTCGATCCTAAAAGAAAATCTGAGTAAATTGCATGCTGTTGCTTGTAAACCACCTTGACTAATAGTACAAACCATGATGCTCATATTGCTGGACTCTTGCTTCAACTGTAACATCATTATTCATCAACATAGATCAGCACCAGACAATCGACTCATATCTTAGACGTCCATACTTCCTCACCATCAATTCTTCCGGAGTGCATATACAACCCTCAACTGGAACTTTGTCTGCCAGTACAGAAAACCGCCTCTCTTTTTTAGGTATTTTTTCAGCTTTGTGCATGCTTTGTCCATCAATTTGGAGGCATTATAATCGGACCACATCAGATTTCCGCGAGGCACCTCGAACATGAATTCGCTGCTGCTGTAATCCCAGTGCCTTTCATGCTCTGTCTTCCGCAGTTCCCATCGTGGCTACCCTTTGCGGTCACGACCATCTCCAAAACTCAAAATAACCAGGAAAAAAGACCAGCAGTCCCACAATATGGGTGCACAAATCACTCATTAATCTCAACTCGTCGTAAGGTTATGACACAGTTGCACGTGAAATTATTGTGGTCGAACCGGCTTACTTGAACGACAATGTGATGGCATCATGTCCAGACCTCAATGAAACCGCTTATGATCGAATCTCTCACTTATGCCTCACAGGTTGATTCAGCCTTTGGCCAGTTTTTGGCAAGCAGATCAATAAGTAGCTTGACTCTTGCTATCTGAACTATTTGAAATACGTACTAACTCCATGTGTCGACCACAGGTTACTCAGCTGCGTCCCCTTCATCCTCAGCCATATACCTTCGATATCCTCATATATCTTCCTAGCGCCATCATTGGAAAGTAGTGTGCATAGTACACGTAACCCAAATAGAAATGATTTGGAAACCCTGTGCCAGTATATGTCTTATCCGTCCACGTTCCCATATTCTCATCGACCACGTTGAGTGACTCAACAAGATGCCTGACTCCTAGCTCTACCATCTCATCCGTGTGTGGCTGATATGCCAACAGGGCCATCAGAGCCCATGCAGTCTGTGCTGCAGTGGACCTGTGTCCCTTGATTGGCATTTCTGGAGTCTTGTACGTGAGCAGCGACTCGCCCCATCCGCCATCCTCGTTCTGTATGGATTGCAACCACTCAAGCGCAGGTTCAACCATCTCGTGAACGCGCTTGTCCTGATTACTATGATACGCCAAACCACACAATGCGTGTGACGTGCCATAGATATAATTGCATCCCCACCGGCCGAACCAGCTTCCATTTGACTCTTGGGTGGAGGCAAGATAGCCAATCGCGCGATGACAAGCTAGACGGAGCTGAGGGTAAATATGCATAACTGTATTGGTCTTGTCCGGAGTTTGCATCAGCAATCCGAACGCTTCGAGAATGCGACCTGTAATGTCAGGGCAGGAAGTATCGCAGAGACTGTCCATGTCACTGAATGGGATTTTGTTAAGGAACAACTTGTCGTTCTCCACATCGAAAGCAGCCCACCCTCCATCGGGGTTTTGCATTCCCAATATCCATTTTGTGGCTTGCATCACTGAGAATGAAGACACGGATTTCGGGTCTTGTTTGATTTGTGCGAGAATTATGGCGGCGGTGTCGTCTACGTCGGGGTACCAGGTGTTATCGTACTCAAAGCTAAAGCCGCCTGGAGCGAGATTCGGACGGTATACGCGCCAGTCACCGCGCAGGTCAAGAATCTGACGACGTTTTATCCAGCTTATCGCTCGGTCGAGAAGTTCTTTATCAGTGAATGCAATATCACATAGTCCGACGGTCATCAGAGCCGTGTCCCAAACAGGGGAGACGCAAGCTTGGATCCGCTTGCCTTGATTGTCTTGCCAGGCGAAACGCTCTAGAGCTTCGAAGCCAAGACGCACTGGCTCGTCGTCTAGACGGTAACCTTCCAGCATCAGAGCGTACATGCTTGCGTGCATCGGAGGAAAGATTCCACCCCAGTCACCGGAGGTTTCCTGTCGGTCGAGGATCCATTTTACGCATTTGCGGCGCGCATAAGTTCGTACGAACGGTACCGAGCGCAGTCCACCGAGTTGATATAAGATTTTGTCAACGACGGTAAATGCTAACCCGGCCATGTCACGGTCGCATGCCAGGCTCCAAAGTGACTTGCCATAGGACACGCTCTTATTGGTGCTGTCCTGCCACAGTTCGTTGAGATAGTCGTTTGTCGCCGAATGACCGTTTGGTAGTGCATACACCGGCTGATGGTGGCATATGAGCAACAACGGAGCGATTGTTCCTCGGGCCCACGAAGCCAGTTTGAAAATATTGATGGGTGATGAAGAAGGCAAAAGAACAAGCTCCACGGGAATTTGTGGAACTGCGTTCCATGGGAATAGCCCGAAAGTAGCCAGGAATATGCGAGTGAACACCCGGACAGCAGCCACTCCCCCAGCCTGAAGCACAAACGCCCTCGCTCGTTGCATGGGCGGAGAATCGGTATTGGTACCCAGTATCTTCAAGGCCAAGTATGCCTCTGTTGTGGCTGAGACATCTCCAGGAATGTCTGGTGCCAGTCCCCAGGAGCCGTCGGGATTTTGGTCGGATAGAAGCCAACGGGTATATGCAGGGCCATCGGCTTTCAGGTCCAGACCTAGAGCATACCGTAGAAAAACGTACTCGGATGTGATGGTTGCGTTAGATTTGAGCTCACCGCACCAGTGGCCGTCGGCACGCACTGTTTCAACAGAATATTGCACTGCTTTACGGACTGTGTCCTCGACAAGTGAAGCGAGCATTTCCGAATTGGACATTGTGTGAGTGTGTACTTGCGTTTCTGTCCCCATCTGGTCAAAGGAAAGAATAGATCAGATGAGGTGCACGCAATGCTCAGGCAACTCAATGCTTTTATAGAGGAAACTCCTTGGCAGACATACTATCTCGATTTCCAGCAGTCTACACCCAATGACCCATGCTAGCTGATCCCAGTGAGGTGTGCCTTATGTTACTGGGCCAAGGAACCACAAAAAAGCAGAGAAAATCGTGCATTAGGGCGCTGCAATTTACTGCGAAATTACTTGTGGGCCGTGGCGGAAAAAGCAGCATACCGATGAGTCAAAAGCGGCATGTGCAATCATCGTGCATACAATAGCAAAGGATCGGCGCTGGATCAGGGAACATCATGTCTGACCCTTGGCTTGCATCAGGAGTTTGCGCTATTGTGTGGGGCTGTGGAATTGGCATCCGCTGTCGTTTTGCACTGCATACTATTGGCTGCTCCAACGGATTTGATCTTGTTCACAGCTCGAGCCAAGCCAAGGTGACATGAGATGCAGGAGAATGCATCGGCCAATAGATATGTTATCCCGTCACTTCCGCAGGCAACTACTGCGAGGGGGATTCGTGTCTAATCAGTTTTAGCGCCGGCTTTCGAGAAGACCATCTCAACATTTGATGGCAACGAAGCCGATGCGAAGTGGCTGTCTGTCTAACTGACCAGCTGATTTCCAGTGTGCGAGTCGGTAATAGGCTATCACCACGATGGGTATACTGACTGAACCATCGACAGTGGCCCTGCTAAGTATAGTCGCGGTGACCTTGCTCTTGTTGCTGCGAACCTCGCGCAAATTCTATCAGCACGAGCGACAACTTGGCTGTGGTGAAGTCACCAGCGAGGATGTTTCTTGGATCGATTTCCTCGGTATCACGAAACTAGTCGAGTTTGCGCGCCATTTCCAGCACAAGACTGCTCTCGAGTATACTGACCAGCTGTTCACCAGATATGGCAGCACGTACATGTCAAAGATCTTGGGATACCGTATTCACTTCACTTGCGATCCAAAGAATATCAAGCACATATTATCCACGGGCTTTGCAGACTATGATAGCTCCAAGCTGAGAGGTCCGTTGTTCAATCCCATTACACCTCATGGAATCTTCACAGTCGATGGGCCCGACTGGCGAGCAATGCGCGACCAACTCCGGACTCAGCTCTCGAATAATCGCGGAATCTGTGATTTCGCGATGTTTGAGCGCCAATTCCAGATCCTTCTTCAGCATGTACCATCGAATGGACAAAAGTTTGATATCCAGGCATCTTTCATTAGCCTCGCAATTGATATTCAGAGCGAATTTGCCTTGGGAGACTCGATCAGCAACTTGCATCCAAGTCCAGCACCAGCGAAGAAGCACTTTGCGGAAGATTTGCATGTCATCAAGGAGACCATCGTACGTGATGGATTCCGGGGCCCTCTGCGTCATCTTTCAAGCAAGCTAGAATTTCGGCAATCATGTGTGCGTGCGCGTCGCTTTGTCATGGGCTATGCGGAACGAGAGATGGCAAAACACAGCGCTGTGAAGATGCAAACAAGCGACCAGGGATACTATTTTATGCGCGGGCTCTGTGACAGAGGAGCAGATGCCGCTCAACTTGCAAACCAGACTCTTAGCATCTTACTTGCGAACGACAGTATCGCCACTACCTTATCGGGTATCTTTTTTCTTCTGTCGCAGCACAAGTGGGTGGTTTCCAGACTACGACAAAGTATCCTAGACGAGATAGGCTCAGATTTACCTACGTACGACCAACTCACCAAGCTTGTCTACCTCAGATATGTCATTCAGGAGAGTGAGTTTCCTAAAGGTCTTTTTATGCACTCTGTTGCTGATAATTCCGCGATATAGGTATGCGACTATTCCCAGCAGCTCCACTGAACGCGCGGACTGCAAACAAGCACACCGTCCTGCCATTTGGTGGCGGGCCTGATGGCAAGCAGCCAATATTGATCCGTCAGGGCGACGTTCTCGTTTTCTCGTCCTGGTCTAGCCACCGGTCCGAGGAGAACTTTGGTGCAAAGCCTGAGGAGTTTCGTCCAGAGCGATGGGAAAAGTTGAAAGGCGACGTCCCTGGGTTTATACCGTTTAATAAAGGTCCCCGAATCTGTCCGGGTCGTCAGTATTAGCCCACTACAATTGAGCCCCGTGGTCTTTGAATCTAACGTCTTTTATTGCTAGAAAATTATGCCATGGTTGTGGTTTCTTACATTGTGGCTCGTCTTATGCAGACTTTCTCCACCGTAACAGATTACAATCCGGGACCTTGGGTCGAGAGAATATCGATGACACTGGAGAACGATAATGGCGTCCTAGTTGGGCTGAGCTGAAATTATTTTTTGCAGTTGACTGGTGGACTACACTCTCTACTCGACTTTGCGTGTCGCGTCAGCTGCTCTTGAAACCATGTAGCTGCTTTATTCTTATCTTTGTTGTTTTCTTTTTGGATCTTATTAGCTCTTACCAGCCATTAATAGGTAGTAGGGACTTAGTCATAAATTGTAGAAGTCTTATGTATACGGAAACAAATCTACGAGCACCCAGTCCTGCAGCCGTCCAGTGTAGTGCTACTAAGCAATGGCTCAGCACCGCCTTGTGCAACTTCCCCCAGCGGGTTCTCTTCCTCAACTCTACATCATCCACCTTCCAACCACTTCTTGACTTTCATCCATCAAATTAAAGGCACACTGTCCACTTTCCAACTCGAAGCTCGCTTACAATTCTGCCATGGGTCTTCGATCGATGATTTTTGGGCCTCCTCATGTGCCGGCTGTTCCTACCGATCGTATCGTTCCCTTACGCTACTGGGATGGCATTCCACATATACGCGCATTTGCTCATGACATTACCCTTCGTTTCGATGATGTACTGAGTCTGTTAAAGCTAGAAGAGTCGTTACATGCATTGTATCAGATTGGAAATTGGGGACAGCTAGGGGCTCGGTTGAGGTTAAACGTAGGTCTTCTCTTCTCAATACCAACTAATTGGCATGCAGACACTGATCAGTTCTTAGCCTACAGGAAAGCTCGAGTACCACATCCCAGCCCAATACGATGACGCCCGACCAGCATTCATCTTTACGGCAATGGAGCATGGCACAAGTATCAACAATCACCGACTGGGCTTCCAGCTCCCACGGACATCATCATCCCAGGAACCCTTCCTGGCGCCATGCGCGGCAGAGTTCGGACCCTTGGTTCGTGACCGCGAGTCTCCACGATTCCTGGAAGACTGGCTTGACTCCGACCTTCCGCAACTCAAGATCCATGTAGTGTTATTTGATGATGCGACCTTACTGACGATCACTTATCCGCATACGCTCATGGATGCGGTCGGGCGCGCATCATTCTTGCGAGCATGGACAGCAGTTCTACAAGGACACCCAGAAGATGTCCCAACCCTCCAGGACCTGTCCGAGGATCCGCTAGCCTCTCTCGGGGTCGAGAATTCAGGATTAAGCTATATTCATGCCGATCGGGTTCTTCATGGACTAGGACTTGTCAGATTTGGACTGCGTCACATGTTTGACCTTTGGTTCCACCGCGCGGAAGATCGCGTCCTTATCCTACCCGGTCAATTCGTGGATCGAATGAAACAGCGGGCGCTGAAGGAACTTCTTGATTCCGACACCTCGTCACCTGTCTATCTTAGCGAAAGTGACGTGTTACTTTCCTGGTGGGTGAAGAGCGTGACCCGAGCTCTGGAATTGTCACCGGATCGAACTATCATGTCGATGAACATGTTTGAGGTTCGGGGTTTGTTCGACGACTGGTTCCCCGCCGGCAGTGCTTACATTGGCAATGCAATATTTCCTTCCTACACCTTGCACTCTGTGCCAGATGCTATAGGGGGGAGTCTCAGTGCACTAGCGTTTGAGAACCGCCTTGCGCTGAGTCAACACCGTACCAAGGACCAGGTGCATGCATTAGCGTCTATACAGCGACGCTCGCTGTTGCAGACGACACCTCTGGTCGGCGAGTCGAATCTACTGTTCATGGCCTGCACAAATCATCACAAGGCTCGCTTTTTCGAGCTGGACTTTTCGTGTGCTGTGGTCCGACCGGGGATTCCCTTGACAGAGCGGGCCAACCAGTTAGGGCGGCCGTCGTATGTGAACAATATTGAGCACTGTAGTGGGTACCCAACAACAAATGTGCTGCGGGTTATAGGGAAGGATGCCGCAGGGAACTGGTGGCTGTCATGCACTCTGCGAGAAGGAGTCTGGGCTAAGATCAGCGGGGAGCTGAAGGCTTTGGTGGAGTCCAACAATGCCTTGGAATCTTGATTAGGCCCGAGTGCTACCTCGATCGTAAGGCCAGAGGTTTCTTGATTAAAGAGTTGTTATTGGTCGAGGGGAGTTCTAGGGCTAACGGAACAGTCCATGTTATCGATGATCGCAAATCGCGTGTCCCGATTGGGCTTGATCACACGAGAGCTAGCTTACCTTTCAACGCATGGTCCTTCCATATATAGCTTAGTGGAGACACTATTGACTAATAGTACAGTGCGCTACCCACCGATGCAAGGGAAGCATATGTTCATGAAAAGTTGGTCATTCCTTGAGAATGATGATCAAACACACTCGAGCGATCCCCAATCTCCGCGAGCCATGAAGTGTGCTAGCTGAGGAATGCTTTACAGCAACTTCCGGGAATTACTGCGCGCCGGTGCATTGCATACAGCACTAGTGTCTTCATTCCATGTGACGTATCATCCTCTTGACTCGAAGCTCAATATATCACGTGATTATGGCTAACGATGGCTTCAGTGTTGCGAAGTTGTGTACACCCGCGGTCAATTGCCAGATTGTAGATGTGAAACCAGTGAATAACAATCTAGCAAATGTCTGATGCGATTCTGCTCAATGACATCCAACCAGTTGCTCGTGGATCCTTTCAAGACCAAGTGTACAGCGAAGCCACAACTGAAGGGCAAACTCGTGTCGGAGCGAGTAAAGTTGGACTTTTTGCAGTGTACAGGTACACAACCAACCGTGAGAGATGGCAATTAATTATATGCATGAGCTGTGCGTTGGTAGCTGGTACAGCATTGCCTTTGGTGACGGTATTTTATGCTTTCATCCAACTCACGGACCGAACCTGAGCTAACGTGTGCAGCTTGTATTCGGATCTTTGATGGATCACTTCATGAATGCCAACTCGGACGAGGAGGTAGAAACTCATGGGATCCAAAATTCTGTCAGGCACCTCTCACTATGTTTGGTGTATATCGGTCCGTGAGCTCCTAATCTGGTTAGGGCTGAATACTAGGTATGGGCAGCTAATCGATCTAGAAAGCTATCGGATCTCTCGTATCGACTATGGTCAGTACCTGGGGCTTCAATCGTCTAGGAGAAAGGATCACCACACGACTACAGCAAGAGTATCTCGCCGCTGTTTTACAACAGGATCTGGGCTACTTTCAGATCGTTGGAGTGGGAGAGTTGACATCAGGGATTGACAAGGATATGAAATTAATCCAGGAGGGTATATCGCAAAAGATGAGCATGCTCATCTCTGGCATATCTGGCTTCATCGCAGCGATCATCATTTCGTTCAGGAAGAATCCTCGCTTTGCTGGCATTATGCTCTCTCAACCTCTGGCTTTGATGCTTGTAGTAGGCGGACTGGGATCATGGTTGAGTCAGATTCAACGGGAGGGACAAGTCCACTGGGTGAAGGCAGACAATCTCGCACAAGACGTGCTTGGTGCTATTAGAAATGTTCTTTCGTACCGAAGCCAGGAGCGATTTGCAGATAAGTATCAGAACGCTATTCGGCAGCCCATTCAGCTCGAGCTTCGCGAACGGATGATCTTTGGCATCATGGTCGCGGGGTCCTTCACTGTCCTGCATTGGGCTAATGGGCTAGGTGTATGTAGGTTATTCAATCCTGTTGTACTCTCATATTCACTGACAATCTATCAATTGCTGCCGTGCAGTTTTGGCAGGCAGATCACCTTGTCCATCAAGGGAAATGTACCATCGCGGAAGCGTTGACTATCCAGTATGCTACCACGGTAGCAGGGGGGATGCTCAGTCAAGCTCTTCCTTTCCTACCAGCCATGTTTCAAGCTCATGGCGCAGCCACTCGAGTCTGTCCAGTCATAAACCGTACGCTTCTTATGAATCCATCGTCGATTGCAAGCCGCATTATCGACCCCTTCCAGGGTCGCATTGAGTTTCGGGATGTGAGATTCGCATATCCTTCCAGACCGGATCAGCTGGTACTCAATGGCTTGACTTTTACCGTGTCTGCAAGCCAGACTGTAGCTTTTGTTGGTTCTTCTGGATCTGGAAAGTCAACGATATTCTCTCTTCTCGAGCGCTTGTATCTGCCATCTAGCGGAGGTATCACGCTGGATCATGAACCAATCGAGAAGCTCGATGTTTCCTGGTTACGGGTCAAGATAGGATACGTCGATCAGGACGTGGCTCTTTTCCAAGCCTCCATTCATGACAACATTGCGTACGGTCTCCACGCCTCTTTCAAACAGGTCCGTTAACCACTTCCGTAGTCGGTAAAAATCATACTTACCCGTAACGACAGCACATGACACGAGAAGCAATTAGACAGCGGGTCATTCAAGCTGCAGAGATTGCTCGAGTCGATGCCTTCATCTCAGCCTTGCCTGATGGCTACGACACAGTCTTAGGCGCGGGCGGGTCTGGGCTATCTGGTGGTCAAAGACAAAGGATTGCTATCGCTCGAGCAGTTGTGTCACAGCCCCCAATCCTGCTTCTGGATGAGGCTACCGCTGCTCTGGATAGCAAGAGTGAGAAAGAGGTCCAGAAGGCATTAGATGCAGCAATGAAAGGGAGAACTACAATCGTTATAGCGCATCGACTGTCTACAATTCAGCGTGCCGATAAGATTATGGTCATGCACAACGGGCAGATTGTAAATCAAGGCTCGCATGCAGAGCTCATGCTTCAATCCGAGCTTTATCAGGCATTGGTGAGACAACAGGAGTTGAAGTCACACAATGTGGTTCAAGAAGAATCACATACTGGAGTATATCCACTTCCATCAGATACGCCTATTGAAGACTTGAAATATGCTGCAAGCCCTCTCACGCTCAACCATAAATCAAGTACAGCAGCTGCCACCATCCCCGCTTCTCCACACAGTATCGAATTTGTCTGGAGCCTCAATAAGCCAGAGCTGCATTATACAGTAGCTGGGGTTGTTCTTAGTGTTTTTGCGGGTGTGAGCTACCCCCTTCATGCGATTTTCTTTGGAAACGGAATTGTCTCCATTGCTGACCCAGAGCTAAGTACTGGTGGCCACCCTGCCCGGTTCTGGGCTCTCATGTACCTTGTCTATGGCGCACTGATCTTTGGTGTATACTGCACCAGGGGATACTGCTTCGCAGTGTCCGCATCCATGCTCCATCTGCGAGCCCGCGCTTCGGTTTTCAAGTCTCTGCTCTTGAAGGGTCTCCCTTTCTTCGATGAAAAAGCGCATTCAACCGCATCTCTCATGGAATTTATTTCCTCTGACGCGCAGAAGATCATTGGTGTTTCAGGAACATCTCTTGGGTTAACGACCGAAAGCTTGTTTATGCTTGTTACGGGGATCATTGTGGGATGTGTGTTCGGTTGGAAGCTGGGACTGGCTTCCACAGCGACGGTGCCATTCATGGCTGCATCTGGTTTCCTGCAGTATTTTATTGTTATGCAGGTACAGAAGTACATCAGGCGAAATTCCCATGCCATTGCGATTGCATACGAAGCTTTTGCCACAATTCGAACTGTGATTGTTTTTGGACTGCAGAGCACCATCAGCGAGGCATTCGCAACACAAAGTCAGGAGGAGATTCGAGAGCGATACTGGATCTTATCCGGCCTGGTCTATGCTTGTGGGACGTCCTTCCGCGTGCTGAGCATTGCTTTCATTTTCTGGTACGGTGGAGCGCATCTCGTTGCAACTGGAGAATACTCAATTCAGCAGTTCTATATCTGCTTCGCGGCCATTGTTTGGGGGTCTCAGTCGGCGTCGACTCTTTTTGCGCATGCTCCAGATATTGCAGGAGCGCAGATAGCGGCTGAACGACTGCGAGATCTTATGCTTGAGCCAACGTTTCGTCCGCCAGAAGGTGCCGTAATAGCCCCGAGCACTGTCGAAGACGTCGCTCTAGAGCACGTCCATTTCAGGTATCCATCCCGCCCATCTGCACCGTGGACTCTGGATAATATTAATCTCAATGCGCGTGCCGGACACTTCATCGGTTTGGTCGGGGCAACGGGAAGTGGCAAAAGCTCCGTGGTCAACCTGCTCGAACGCTTCTATTCTTCTGATCTTGGAGTTATAACGCTTGCTGGAATGCCGATTACGAACTACGATCTCGAGACTTACTACAGATACTTTGCCCTTGTTGACCAGAACCCGTGTCTAGTCGGGGATGATCTAAGGGAGGCGCTTCAAGGCGATGACAGAGTGATATCTGATGGAGAGATCATGGCTGTTCTGGAAAGTGTAGGACTTGGGGATTTGATTGTGAGTGTGTACTACCACCCGATCACTGGAATCCTGCCTGACAAACACTAGTTATCCCTTCCTCATGGCCTTAGCACAGCAATAGTAGCAAACGGAGCCAACCTGTCGGGTGGTCAACGTCAACGGATAGCTATTGCCAAAGCACTTCTCTGGAAACCCAAGATTCTGTACGCATTTCTCTCTCATTGACGAGTCCTCAATCCGAGAAAACTGACAGGAAACAGCCTCCTCGACGAAGCGACCTCGGCGTTGGACACGTTTTCTGAGCATAACGTACAACAGGCGCTACGCAAGGCGATGGACGGTCGGACAACGATCGCCGTGGCTCACCGATTAAAGACGATCATGCACGCAGACGAGATTATGGTGTTTGATGGGGGACGCATCATCGAGCGGGGAACTCATATGAGTCTGATGGAGATGCGAGGGAAATACTGGGAGATGGTGCATTTGCAGGAGTTGGAGGGCTGACGCTGCTTGCTGCCTAAGCTTTAAGCTTTGTTTGTTTCACGCTTTTGGTGTACTAGAAAATACGCATTGCCTGAAATGACATATTCAGTAATTGTACGACTGTACATGCCAAGAGCTGCCTATTTTGAGGGAAGTCTGGAGGGATAAGACCACAACAAGTGATGTTATCGGTTGCCGTGGTTCACGAGCGGTCTCTCCTAGTTCTCGGGAATCTTGCTATCTCCATTTGATAACTGTGACTATGGCTTCCGGTAGCTACAGACATAAATTACTCTCCGGCCCCTGACCAAAGATCGAATTTGGAGCATGGAAAATCGACAGGAATCTCTCAAGCAAATTCCGACTACAGGAAGACCCGCAAGATGGCTTTACATACGAACGGGACGAAGTTTATGAAGGTACAAGGTCTGATCAATCTTCAAAAAACACCTGATATCATAAAGGTCAAAAAGCTGTAGGTCTCTGCTTCTGTTTGAGGGAACCCGCACAAAGCTATGAGGAAGGAAATTAAACGGGCTCACATAGATAGTATTGCTTATTGGAGTAACTTAAGTTATTCTGAGCCTAGTGATGGTGTATACCGTCCACGGTGAGAACCACAACCTGTCCCAGTTATAAGACTGCAGAAGCACGCCTAAGCTTGTTAAGTACGCCATTGGAATGCAGGGCTTCAGTGACGAACTACCAGGAGGGTACATTGCACATATCGTGGTGCAGAAATTTCTAGAGAAAGCTTACGTGGCATCGACTCACTTACGAAAGGAGAGCAGAATCGTATTCGAATTGCATATATAGATACTTTATGGTATGGGCTCATTGAGATAGTAAATCTTTTCGAGCTCTACTAACGCCATGTAGGGAGCTGCAATCTCGCTATTTCACCCACAGGGACCCACGAAGGGAGAATATGGTTTCGAATCAAACAAGTGGACAATGGTACGCAGCTTTTCTGAATTATCTCTAGTTCCTGCTGTCTTGCTGCAGTTTCATTGTGAACCTTGAAGATGTTGAGCAACATAAAAATCGAACCAAGGATGATGTATGCCTTGACGCATTGAAACAATTGGAGCATTGGGGTCTAATTGGGGAGCAATTTGACAGTACATTCTCCTGTCAAAAGGATAAACTGTTAGAGGATTTGAAGGCGCGACTTAGTACCCAGTGACCTGTCGTGGTGCAATCACATCCTACACCCCAGCGGGAAAGAACAGAAGGACCAGCACTTCATTTCGACCACGCGCACTTCTGCATGGCATCAAAAGAAACACGAGCGCTGGAAGAGCCTAAGCATTCATGGGATGCCCGTCCAGACTTGTAAATGAACACACCTGACAGGGTGATAAGGATCATGAAGACCAGCGTGGGCGGTTCGACGGTTAGTGAGACGAATGAAGTATATGAAGTGGAGTCATGTGGCCAGCCGAGCTGAAGTTCGTCTTTATGACCAACTAGAGATGGACAGTTTTCTTACGACGAAACCTGGTCAACGAAGCATGGACGCTGTTCCCCCTGGAGGCAATATCCCACGATGCAATGTAGGCTCTGGGTGATAAAAGGTGCCAAAATGTGTCATTAAGACAATATATGTCATATCACATTCACACTGCCTCTGAGGCCGAGTATATCGAATCATAAATAAGCCAGGAGCGTGAACTCGCAGACTGAGGGGAGGTCTTATCACCAGACTTGAGACAGAATCGGCCACTATTTACAACACATCACAGCTGACAGCACCAGAATCTGCTGGAAATAGATTCAGCTTCCCGAGCTGCCCTGACCCGCAAATACTTGAACCATCTCGCGTGTCCCGAAGCCACAGCTGAGAGCTGGGTACAAGGCCACCCAGAATCCTTCCGGGATAGACGGATGTCGACCAACTTGTCCAAACAGGCGCCAATTGAGAATAAGAAGGATGAGGATGGGCTTCTTTCTTCCTGTTTATGTTTTCCTTCTCTTCTTTACTTTCTATTTCTTGTTGTCAATATTTCTGATGTATTTTTGGCGAACACACAGTTATCCGAGATGTGCTTGATGACCAGGTAAACTAAGCCTTGGGACAATCTAGCTTAGCGAAGACAAGCATTGACCCAGAACCTGGTTAATTCATCTCGAATAATTTTACCGAAGCTAGTTCTTCATTACAGACACCATGGTGTGGCCAACGCCGCTCAGACCAATAATGCTGCTTTCGCAATACTGCTCAGTCCCGATAAGTAGTTGATTTGACTATAACCTGACTTAACAATGAAACACATCGAACAAGAAGTAGTGATTACATAAAAATATGTCATGGCGAGGGACACCTGGCATGTCAGACGCACCTTTCGAGAAAAAAAAAGCGCGCTTGCCGTCGAGGCCCATTCCCATTGGCTTGAATACAAGAGGGACGCCTGATGTCTCACAACTACACCTTAGCTTTACCAACGGAATAGTGTAACCACGACCTTGATAAATATAGCAGCAAAGCTACCCATGCGAGACTTTGAAGCGCGTAAAGAAACGGGATACGGTCATTCCCCTCTTATCCAAGGCGATTCAAGTCGCTCTCTGGTCATGTCTCGTTCGGTCCCGGACGATCCGTGAAGGGTATATGAATCCTGGAGATTCCAGAGAATAAAACGTACAACCATCAGCATAGCACAGCTTCTTCCAATTTGTCTCCTAAGAGTCAGCAGTCATGGAATCCATTTTCGCATTTGCGGTCTTCGCTAGCACGGCCCTGGGCCAAGGCATCTTCATCAACTCCCCCGCGGCGGGCTCCAAACTCAAAGTCGGAGAGACGATTACTGTTTAGGTCGCGCGTGCTGTATGATCCCTCTCTTAGCTCTCTGCCTATTTCCCCGCAGGTAGGTGTTGACAATTTTTTCCCTAGGGATTCATCCAAGCGATGGCAGAGATCGGCATCGCAATCGGCATCCAATCCTGCCCCGCAACCCGTCCCTGCCCGGCACCAAACGAGTACCTGCAGAATGTTCTCTACTCTGGACCCTTTGCTCCTGAGTATCATACAGGGTTTTATGATCAGTATCAGAATTTTACCCTCACGGTGCCCGATGTGACGGGGCCCGCGCAGATTGGGATCACTCGTGCGTTCTTGGTTGGGGTAAGTGGGGCCTCTCTATGGAAGGTAGAAGTTTGGTGTGAAAAGTTCGTGCATGCTAATGAGAGTCCTTCTTTCTGTAGGCTGGTTGGGCGACTACTGTTGGGTCGATAGCGAGTAATTATACTATTGTGGCGTGAAGGGAGGGGGATGACGTTGGGATGAGAGAAGATGCGTGGGAAGGGATTGGAGTCTGGGATGTGATATGGCCGCTTCTGTTTGTCGTTGGGAGGCAGAAAGGTACAGTTCATTTGCAGTACTTCTGGAAAAAAGCGTCGTAATGTTAGGTTGAGGTAGCAGAAGTACAGGATAATCAATTACTCAACGCATAATATCAGAAAGCTCAATTCTTGCTTATCCCTCGGTCTTCCCTCTATTATCAACACCAGCAGCTCCTTTCTCTTGACCCAACCGAACGAAGCAGTCATTCTGACTTTGTGACCAAGAGGAAATCGGCTATCCTCGAGAGCGCTTGCATGTCCCCTTCGACGCTTTCCTCGTTTTCTTTCTCAACCCAGCCATGTGTATAACCCCCTCCAAAATCGATAATCCACAGGTTCTCATCAGCATCAACCAGGATGTTGTCCGGCTTGGCATCGCCCCAGACAATTCCTGCTGCATGCAATACCGTAATCATCTCTTGGACCTGATTGGCCCATTTCATGCGAGTTGATAAAGGGGTATTTAGAACATCCACATAGCCCAAGCTGTCGCGATGCTCAATATACTCTAACAAAATTCCTGATATACGCGAAGAGCCCTCTTGAGCTTCCACGATTTCAAGAAGCCTAGGCGCGCGAATCGTCTCCGTTAAACCAAGTTCTTGAAGGCGAAGCAATGTTTGTATCTCTCGATCTGCATGTTCATCTAAATGAGCGGGTTTGAAAAACCGTGCCATGCCGGATTCAGTGAAGACCTTGGCTGGTCGCTGAGGCCAGAAGTCTTTAGCGGTATTTTGTGGCAAAAGGATTTTCGAAGGTGGAACAACTGGGATTCCGTGTTTGACGATGGAACCAGATAACTCTACGCTCGGCGTCAATTCTTGCAGGAGCTGCGGGCTCGGTGTTGAGGAGTATACATGCAGGATCCCATCAGGGGCGTCTTTGGGAGTGAGAACAAGGGTGTCGGGATGAAACCAATCGTGGAGAGTTTGCATTCGCTGTGGTCGCTTGGAGGTCAAGGCTCGCATGTGGGGGTTACAGCGGAAGGCTATCCAGAAGCAGAGTTCCTCCATAGGGTCGCCTTCATCATCGATTCGATCATGTGGCTCGCCTGAATTTAGCTTCTCTAGTAGAGACAGGTATTCTTTGGTGGCATTCGAATCGCCCTTAAGATTATTGGCAGACACGGTAATGTGGAATCTCTTCCCATAACACAGTATGGTCAATTCAGCTTCAGTGCCAGCACCATACGAAAAGTTGACAATCTCGTATGATGGTAGGGTCTCAGTTGATGATGGTAAAGCGGACTGGGTCGTCATGTTCGAAGTCGAAGGGTGGTTAGGATCAGGAGGAAGCGCTGAGGAAACAGCTGGATATCCCAAGTGACCCTTGACACGTGACTTAAGTGCTGGCTTATCGAGGCTTGAATCGGACATGACGTTTCGATTCGAAGAGGTGTTTCTGTCCTCCCTTTCTCTTATTCTCAAGTCCTTACCATAGAATGTTCTCCGACAACATGTTACCTGACCGTCTGTGATTACCGTAGCTGAGACAGCGGAGCGCAACGGCAGGACTGCTGGAAGACAAGTCCGGGAACACTAACACCATAGTACAGTAATACCCCGGGCGGGGCGGGCCCGGGGGCGAGTGGGTACAATATGTACTGTACTGTACATAACATTGGCTTTTCTCATGGCCATTCGCATCAGCATTATAGTCTGTAAGGCGAGACTTGAAATGTGTATAGGTAGCTGGCATAGAGCTGTAAGTAATCAGTCTTACACTCTTTACACTGGCAATTGGCTACGTGGTGAAATAATTCTTGGATGGGTGTCAGTGATACAACCTCACCCTCTGCCGTCACTTGTGGCTGGATGAACTGTACAAACGGGACTCCCTTGTCTCACCAGCCGCACAATCTCTGTGCCAAGCCGCATAGCTGCGCATTCATTCTCTAATAGATGTTCAAAAAATGTATATTGAAGGTCGGCAGGTAGCGGTGAATTACACTGTGGGCACCGACAATAGGTAGTTCAAGGCGCAGTGAACAATAAACCGAGTGATGCAGGTGAATTGCGCTTCCCCATTCAATTGCCGCTCACTCACTCCCTCAGGCATAAATACCCCCTCCATCCCCCTCCAGATCTTCCCTCCCTTTCTTCCTTCCTTCCTTTCTTTCCTCCTCCAACCTCCTTCCACTCTTCCAGCATCGGCTCTCCATGGCTGGGCGAGGTTGAGAGCTATCTCAAGTGTCAACTTACATTCTCATTATTCCTTCCTCTATCTCCCATGACTTGATCAAGTCGTTCGAAGTATTTGTGCCCATGCCTATTTCCTTGAAGTCACCCACCCACCCACCTTTGTTTTCACCATCCTCTCCTCTAGTGCGACCGGGATAAGTCCTTCGAAAGCTAAAATTCTTCGATATAACCACATGTAAGTCTACGTCCTCGCCTCTTTCTAATCTGCTCTGACCTTGATAGGACTACCCTATCAAAGAGCCGCTACACCTGGATCAAGTCTCCATATCAGTCGTCTATCATGGCGATAGTCTCCTAGTTTCGGGGTAACACCCGCCCCTACTCGAAGTATGATGACGCGTCGACGATGTCTGCGACCGTAAGGCACCCCCCCTTTTTTTTCTCCGCTCAGACTCTGACCCCAACGCCAGAGAATTTCGGCTGCCACCTGATATTTACTGCCAGATTGTCGGTGATGGCTGCATCAGGTGTTCATCAGATCCCATTTTCATTATCCACTGCTCAGACCAACTTGAAAATAACCGATTCATGAGCCATTCCTGCTGAAGTCAATGCACTGTGACAAGCTGAAGGAACTGTGAGCTCTCTCGGCCTCAGAAGCAACATTATTATTGAGCAGAGCTGCGTCGATCTAAGAGAACGGAGGAAACGCAGCAAAGCTGCGTCAATTTGAAGATCGTGCCCTCCGTCCGGCGATCAAGTCTGGCTCAATAGAAGTAATCATAGTTTGTGAGAAACTTCCAGGCTATATTGCTCACCTTCCACAAACACATTGTTTCTCGGAACGGTGTCCTGATTAATGTCAACAGGGGCTGGAGCAGCAACTTCAAGCATCTGAGCTCCGCCAGAAACGCAGCCCTTTACGAGTGGCTGAGAGATAAGAAAAGGTTTATTGATATCATCAGGAAGAGGATATAAGCGAGGGGGTTCAATCTTGTCATGCAGCGTCAGATCCTCGTTCGGCTCGCGTACATCATTGGCAATATACAGATCTGCTGGGGTAAGCACATTCCTGGCTTGTTCTTTCTTCGCTCGCTTGTAACTCTTGACTCACACACCATTTTCTCTCAGGCATTCTACCGAGCGCTTCGTGAGAAGCTCATGCGCCCAATCGAAGCGGCCGACATAATAAGGAAAGAAATATCGAGATTGTATACGATCATACCGCATGAAGACTATCGGCTTTATGATATGATCTTCCATGGAAATGACTTGAAAAGGAGATGCTAACATGCAGGTGATATCGAGATTCTCTCATCACGTAGAATGTTGGAGACCGGCGTTTTGCCTTCTGCTTGCACCCAAAGCATGCGAGATTTCGATCGCAAATGGCCCACCGGGCTTGGCTTCATTTAGAATAGACACGCGGGGCAATGTACAGGACCCGATCTCACCCAGGAGCTGGAGAACGCCGATAAATCAGCCAACGCCGAACTACTGGGCATTCTCCAGCGGGGCAAGAATCTTATCATCGAGAGATAAAAGGGTCATCTGGCCAGGCGCTTCAGGCGAGTCTGGTGCGATAACGCGGCACGCTTGAAAACCTTCGCATCGAAGGTCCAGTAGAACGTGGTCTTATTGGATTGTCCTCTGGTGCGGTTGCTCATGTCCAAAGAGCATGCACGACATTTCATTTGTCCACTATCAACCCGTCCCTCCCTGTGAATGGTGGGGATTTTGTTGATACAGGCGACCAAAACAATATTTTGAAAAGCTGCTGGCGGCTTTGCAAGGGCAATGCCACAAGCTGCTTGATGCATGGACACCACCTACAACGACATGGACACCCTGCTACCCGGAATCGACTTCCGTTTTCCCGGTGGCCCCCCTACAAGACCCAGCTGCCCGATGCGTGGGTGTATCTGGTCATCAGGTGCCTGCCGCGAAGCGAGGTCGTCAAGTGGGGAGCGGTGTTTACACAAAAGGGGTTTATTAGGTCCCACCGAGTGCTGTTTGGAGAAACTTTCCTGCTGACGGCGCACGTTTAAGTAGTTTTTACCTAAGTGTCACTGGTGGCTATATCCTTTGTGGTGATAAAACGCTTGACTGGGCCTCATGGCTATTTCTCGGCCAGCGAGACTCCAAAACGTAGGCTCCCTATTCTCTGGCAGGAAAAGTCGGATGATGGTGCGGCGGCTGCCCTCGCAGCTGAGGAACTACTACTCAATGAGCATTTATACCCGGCCTCGCAGATCTCAGACAATCAACCCGTTCGTGTCGTTCTGCAGCGAATACCGCTCTAGGACTCATTCATCTGGAATCATTCTACCTCGAAGCATTCGCAAGCACACGCTCTCTTGTCAACATGGCTTCTCGATTCAAGTTGTTTTGAACTCGAGTCGGCTTATTCGAGTGCAGTTTGCCAAGTTTCAGTCGCAAAACCCTTGGAGGATGTCATAGCTGAAGCATGTATATTGTCGCTTTGAATCATGGAGTGCTGTCTCGATATTTATACCACTCACAGACCAGATAATCTTATTCTTACCTGGATCTAGGCTGTTGCTCTCTATGTCTTAAACTGCTAGTGAGCGCATGGGACATATGAAGAGCTTAGTATTTGCATTAGACCAAACAACAGTTGGCAATGATGAGAAACTCTCCTCGGACAACCGGAGTTGCCACAAGCCAAGCCTACTGCCTCGTCTGCTTCCCTCCGTGCCGGGCAACAGGAAGCCGACAATGGACATATCAGAACCGCAGCCAGTATATGCGGAGCAAAACCGACGAGCAAGGAACTGCCAGATTAAAGAAGAACATCCAGCATGAAGTGGATGAGGCAGTCAACAAAGCATCAAGCATGCATGCCCTTAAGGCTGAGCATTCCCGGACTCATCGTCTATAAATGCGTGAGGGTTGTACTTTTATAATGGTCTAGCACCAAGACACGCTACTTGGGCTGTCTGTCGGTGGAGATCAGTCCGTATTAGTACTTTGCTCAGCGCCTGGGGTTATTCGATATGTTGTTTTATGGTGGATCTATGAGACACTTCGTCTTCCACTTTTGCACGTCGACGACGATAAAACTATTCCTCGCCCACAAGTCGTGGTTAATCTTTCGCAATCCCCGCCGCCATTTTGCTATTTCTTCAAATCTCTTGTATATCAGATTCTATTTCTCAATGACTCCTGCTTGCGGAGATGGAGTCGGTGTTCATGTATTTTTCGTATCCCACCGAGGACTCTTTCCCCAGAGCCACTCAGCTTGGACTACGACCTCGCCTGAAGAATGCTCATCCGTGACTCGAACTCTCCGCTCACTGCGGTACTAATTGATGAATCGAAGAATGCCAAATTCTCTCGGCAGGCTTTAGAAGGCGAAAAGTGACCAAGGATCCAGCGATATTTTGATACAACAGATGAATATCCTTTAGCAGACTCCTAGGGGTCCGGCGTCATGGCCCATAGGGAGTCAGAATAGGTATGCTGAGAACAAGCGGTGGTTCAGTCAAGATGCGACTCAAATACTGACAGACTGTGGTATGCCAGGCATCCGTTCCGTCAGAGGTATATCTTTGTTCCTGGACGTGCCCGGTTGAATAGCTCTTATACTATAATTAACTCTATCCTTCGCTTTCTTTATTTTCTCTCCGACGGGGTTATCTTCGTCGAGTTTGCTCATACGCTGGCCCAGGGGCTAACGCAGCTCTTCTTGTTGAATTTTCTTTTGCATGAACCCATTTCTCGCTGCGTATGGATGTGGTGAGGCGAAATATTCAAAAACACGCAGATGACAATTATAGCGTGAGCATAAGTTCTGAAGTGTGTTGAACTTGTGGGTGAGACTTGCAATAGGAAGCGAATCCGTCAGACAGCTTTGGGTTTGACAAGGACGCTGCTGTCATCTGGTGGCGCTCTTACAGTTGTTCATCATCGCGAATAACCCAGCTCTTGTCAGCGCACACACATGACAGCTTTCCTGAGTCAGTCTAGCTTGGCAGCATACACAGGGCTCGTGGCTTTCTGGGTGCAGCGAAGTTCTCTGTTGTCATACTGGGCTGGAAGGCATCCCGCTAGATCCAGTAATGTTGCAGATACACACGCCCAGATAAGACGCCAGGTTTCATTTCAGAAGCGGATTAGTTCTTCTGGGACTCAAACTACTGCGTCCACTTTTTCTCCCTCGGCTACTCCCATTCTGTCTTCACGGGCAAGACGCTTGGCTGCACAAGTTGCAGACCAGCACGCGAGGATTTTGAGTGGCCTCTTGATGGTGAAGTTCGCGCACTCCGCCGTCCTAGCGATTCAACCAAGGGCAGATGGTGGTATCGCGACGCGGGTGAGTTTGCTGCTATAAACCACTCGATCCAGCTGAAATGGTCCCACATTTCACGCATTATAGAAACGAACATAGGTCGGCTGCTCCACGGCAGTAACCGCTGCGATAATTATCAGCAAAATGGTTACGAGTGTCGGGTCTATACAGGTATCACTCATTGACAATCTATTTCGCCGAGATAAAACTCACTTGCAGACGGGTCGCGAGGCATGTGCTTTCCATCAACTACTTCCTTCATGTTGCAATGGTTGACTCTTGCCAATCTTTTTTCCACGATGCTCTTTCAGCTGCCATAACAAGTCATAGAGATTACTGGACACAGGTCCTGAAGAGGCCGTTTCCGGGACGTGCTGACTCTTCACAGTCCTATTTTACGCTGCCCGGATGGTGTTGATCGGAGACGACTGTCAGAGGGCTACCTCAAACCGCTCAGAGATTACGAAGACAAATTCAATACGACTTTGTTATTATCGATAATGACAGTTACAGATTTGAGGTAGTCGGGAAGGGCGATATGAGAAAATTGCTTCAGGGACCTAGATTTGCGTGGGGCCTCGAACATGCAGATATCCAGTTCAGCGGCTGTGGCTGTTCAGTGCTTGGAGGCCACCGCGTCGCAAAAGCGCTTGGAGAAATGTGGCAGAATATTTGGCTTGCACCTTTCCTGGATGCGTAAGGAGATGTTACTGTCTCCAACCTCTCGCCCCATGCCGCGAGATCCAATCAGTCGTCAAGGTTTGACCTCGCAATCAGAACCGTTAGCATTGATTCTAGGAATGTTGGCGGCGAATCAATCTATCACTGCTCTGCAACATTCGCGATGGCCGATTTCTTCGTGCAATGAAAACGTCTCAGGCTTGGCATTTCGTTTATTTCATGCCCGGGATGACTCGACCTTTTGATCAGCAGCCTGGCACGGAGATCATCGCTCGTCGGTTTCATTCCGTATAGTGCTTTCGCAGCCGAATGACCTAGCGTGCTTCTGTGGACGTTCGACCTGGGATGGGAAGAAAGCAGCGTCATACTATTTCAGATATGTGGACCATTCCATACTACTTGGGGCGTTTGCGGTCACTATGAAAGTTGCGCCATGAGAGATCAACTTTACTTGATAAGGGAATACAACCAGGAAACTGTTGCATGATTAAGTCCTCGCGCGGGTATATTTGCGCTCTGGCACCGGATGCAGTCTTTTCCCACAATCCACCATACGTCCTGCCAACCTGACTTATATTTGGCAATCGCACCGCTATCATGCTAAATCCATCCGTCCGGTCCTGCTCTCACGCGTACCAACGCGCCAGTGCTACTCTCTTCGGCGTTTATTTGCAAAGATTCTGGTGAATCCGCTAGCTTCGCGCAAGGGAAAACTTATTCTTGGCGGGTCAGCGAAGACCCAGAACGTTTAGCTGTTGCAGGAACTCGCAGGTGCGGAATGCGAGGATCAAGTCTTCAGCAAGCTAAGCAATCTCAGTCCTACAAGAAGAGTCGAGTACTAGCTACAAAGCTGTTGTCAAGAGGAGACCTGAAAATCGGTATCGAAGTGATACAACATGGTGCCGGCTGCTTTCCTTGGTGGCTCGCAAGAGTCAATATCTCCCACTGTGTGGTTAGCATTTCTCACCTCCCAGCACACCACAGTAACACCTCCCTTCAAAACCTCTCCCCACCCCTCTCCGACCAAGAAGCCAATTCATCATCACCGCTCTCCCGGCTGTATCCGCTCTGAGTCCCTCTCTCATACCAAGCCTATTCCATGAGAGGTTTCTATATTGTTTTCTGTGTCCTCACAGCAGCTTCTGTGCAAGCCTGCTAGTTTTTATGAGACCGGTCAAGTCTTCAGCTAGTCCCCGATCGATATAGTCTTTGGGGAATAACGCCGGGCAGTAGACACCGCACCCGTGTCAAAGCGGACTCGAAGCTCGACTGCGAGGAAGCCAGAAGAGCAAACAACTACTTGGACGGGTGAAGATGCCGAGCTCGCCGAGATACGACGGATACTCACAGGAGCGGAGTCGACCACACGAGAAATCAACGTGGGCAGGGAGTTCGATAAGACGGAGGAAATCATCAAGTACCACAACAATAAGCTGTCAAGTACTAACACCAACGGAACATCATCTACAGTAATATCGTCACTATAATGTCGGCAAAGCTTCAGCTTATCGACGCACAGTGTGTGATGCTCTAGAAGTGGCTGGGGAAGAACAAAGAGTTCCGAGCCATCGCAGATATACAGAAGCCGGGGCTTTGGGATATGGTTACCAAAACGAAAACAAATTTCTACAACTGCCAGAAACTGGCGACGCGGAATTAGGACAAGGTGAAGGCGCGAGTCAGCGCTGAGGCTGTGGCACACCTTTCCTTGGAATCATTTGAATTTATACGGCAATTCTTGTTGAACCTGGTGAATGGAAATTCACCGCTAACCGAGGCCTGATAACTGGACTTCATCTTCAAGTCTACCGTTTTTCGACCTGATCTGGAGTTCCCGTGTTATTATTTGTTTTAAAATGAGCTCATGTCAGTGTACGTAATCGCATACATCGCCGTTAACGGGGGGCTGTTATCGAGCTTGCGAGGAAGACCAAAGAGCCTCGACGAGTCGAAAAGCTTGAAGACCATGAGCAAAGTCGTGCAAGCCCTCCTCAGCCGCGGAAAGCATCCCACTAGTGATGATGGTCGGGAGGTGGAGCGCACGGAAGCATTCAAAACATGCTGGAGCTGGACGACACAGCGACACATGTCATTGCCATCCAAAACAATTGAACAGATATCCACTCAAGGATTGTGGCTTGGAGAGTGGGATGTTCACGTTTCACTGTCGGTTCTGGCTGCCTGCGCAAACTGAAGGAGATGGTCCAGACTCAGAAGTCCGCTTGCAGTTCAGTGGCACTCCGACCTCACCTGACTGATGCCGGGTTCGAATTCTAGGCGAGACTGCTGTGAAAAAAGAAATAAAAAAAAAAAAGAAAAGGGAAAAGAAAAAAGGGCGGGGTGGGGGAAGAAAACGAAAATGTAAACAAGGGCTGCGAGAATCATGTATACTCTGCCAACAAGAAGATCTACCAGGGGTGTCAGTGGGCTTCGAGTGGTGTCCTAAGGTAAAAATTGTTATGCGAAACGGTGTCAAGCTGGTTGAACTGACTCTGTCGGGCTTTTCGAGCGGCATTCGCACACCTGCGATACCAAAGAGTGGATGGATCCGATTTCAAGTGTTCTTTCTACTTCTACCTCGATAGTAACGTGAAATATGAGCATCTGGCATAGCGGTTTCACACCCAGTACACTTGAAACACTCTTCCAGAATCCTTCACGCCGAGACACCGACCTCCGTCAAGCGCAGAGAGAATCGCCCAGGTAATCGATGGATCAATCGCAAAGATTACAGATCTCTTAGCACAATCACCTTTGGCCTTCGTACATTGCACATTGCGGACTTCATAGAGCGACAGTAGCGCTCTCCAGGGCAATAACCCGCCCTCGGAAGTCATGGGATAAGGAATGGGACTCTATCATCCCAGGCTCCTGGCCAGATCTTGGTCCTCTTTGCATACGATAGTATACATCCATTTTTTTTTCTTTTTACGATTTGGGAATGATTGACTATGGCAGAGTCCCAGAGTGTCGCTGCGAAGGACAAGAAGGCAGTCCGACTGACGAAGGTCTCCCGCGCGAGAATCCGGAGACTTCAAGAGTCTCTTTCGTGGTCCGCGCAAAGTCAGGTCCTGGCATGGACTTATATGTCTTGATGTACGGAGGATTGGTTGTATCTGTCCGTCAGGTTCCCACCCTTCATCAGTTTCATCTCACTCTTTCTCACTTATAACTGCGTTCACCTTGCAGGATAAAATTCTCAACTGTCTTCGGCACATGTTATCAAGATAATTGTCGACGTCTGGGGGGGTGGACCGCTGAGTCACGTGACCCGATAAAACGTAAACACCGTGAAATCGTGTAGATAGCTCCTTAGCAACCAAAATCAACGAATTATCAAGGCTTCATACTTTTCCCTGCCAAAACCGCTAGTTTCCACAATAATGGTCTGGTACCGAAGCATGAAAAGTGGTTTGAGATCTTCCATGGCGACCCTGACTGTTTAAGTTCGAATACGGTATCCCATCGATCAATATGTATTGAATAGAATAAAGATATTCAATACTGATTCACAAATCCTGAAGCTCCAGTGACCAAGCGAAACATAAATCCTACTTATCATTCTTGATTACAGATGACTGTTGATTCGATTTACCTAAATATTCTCTACGATAGAACCTCTGCTGACCTGGTGTCCTCATGGCATAATTGCAGCTGCCCTCCACATCCAGCAACAGCTCACAGCGCAATGTAGATTATGTTACGCAAAAAAACCTCGTCTTTCAACAAAGTCCGATGTGGTGTAATGGCTAACATCGCTGTCTCTCACACAGCAGCTCGGGGTTCGATTCCCCGCATCGGAGATTCTTTTTTTCCGTTGTCAACACCTTCATCTACAACTACATCGTAGCAACAGGGATTCTTTTTGTTCCCGATAGAGTACTATTCCATCCAGCATGCAGCGGGTCATAATGATGCATTGCATCGGACAGATCTGGGTACGATCGGATACCAACCAAGATCTCCTCTCCTCCCTTCGTGGTTGAGGTTACGATCATCGCTCGTCACCTTGCGTCGGGCGGGAGGGCCGGTGATCTCCACGGCACTACCCCGAACCATAACCTGAACCATCTTATCTATCACCTTGTGAATTATTCCGAGGTGCAGGCGGAGCATTGTTGTGAATTCTTCTGGATATATGGGATACTGTTAGATGTCTTACTTGAGCCTTCTCAGCCTGTACAGGGAGTAAAGCTCGTTTACTCCCTCCTAACCCACTTTCCTGTGAGGATGACAATTACTCCATCCGCCCTCGGTTGCGTTGTCCTGCTTTTTAGTCAGACAAGCATCACCACACATGAAGACCCTCTTTCACGCCCAAAGTCAGGAAGCAGTCTCACTAGACCCAGCAAGATCTCACCTGGAGTATCTCGAGAACAGGCATTCTACCTCCCCCGACATCCGCGCGAAGAGGCGAAACAATGGGCGTCGGCGCAAACGGTTCTCAATCCTCCTCTACCTTCGATAGACACATGTGATCGTATGAGAGGCGAGATTGGTTGATTCAGTTGTCTAGGAAAAGAATATGTGCTCTGATAGGGTTTGGAAGGAGACGGGGGTTTGGTGAACCGCCTATGATCCTTGCTGAAGTGGGACTGGGGAGACGGGGAAGAGGATTATAGGCGCATGCTTGTTATTTTTTCTTCCGCCAATTGCGTGCGTGGGAATCATGACTCACTGCCAAATTTAGATGGTGTTGAAAAATTTGAAGATAAATTTACTATCTGCGAGTGAAGAATCTTCTGTGAAGCTGGTAGTGAAACGTGATGTTCATGCGATCGCGCATAACTTAGCTATGCTAGATGAGAACTACTCTCGCGGGTGGTCATTGTACTAAAGACCCAATGATCAGGGTGCCAGGATTATGCTCAAGGGAGGATAGTTAGACTATTAACAACACGAATATCCCTCCACAGTAGTACCACGACAATCAAGCTTTTTGAAAACAGAACGACGAAACAGATATTAGAACATAAGTAGAGAGAACTGCCTGTCTTAAGCAAGCAGGCAGAGTAGGGGTATTATCTTTATCCTTGCCGAGCGTCTGATGCGGCAGGCTTGGTGTCTGACATGCGTCACAAGCAGGCTCGTCAGTTCTGAGGGCTCGACTACTTCAAGTCTGGCGTATCAACAACCTTTTCAGCCCTGTGAACAGTGCTCAACGAGCTCGTACGATAGAAGTAATCGTGCACGGAACCTTCGAGGAGCTCGTCCTCAATGAAGGCATCGGCATCGTCATCGCGCTTGGTCTCCTCACCCATGCGAGCCATCTTGGTCTCCCATTCGGCGCGGTATTCCCGGATGCGCTGCTGGTAGTCAAGCTCCGGGTCATAGTACTTGCCCGCCCCCCTTAAGCGTTCCCACACGGACAAGTGCTTCGAGTGCACGGCCACGCCGTGGTATTCGTGTTCGCGGCCCTCACGGATATAGATCCACCGGCGCTCCTGTTCTTTGAGGTCGAGACCGGTGGTGTCGGGCAAAAAGAGGTAGGTCAAGGCCATACCCAGAAGACCCCACCATGGGACGAAGTAAAACTTGGTTTGGGTGTCGATGTAGTTGAAGAGAATACCTGCCATGAGGGCACCCAATTTGCCCGTTGCAGCAGAGATACCATGGGCGGTGGCGCGAATCGGGGTAGGGAAGACCTCACCAGCGACAAGGAAGGTCACACAGTTAGGGCCGAATTGGTTGAAGAAACTAGACAAGAAGTACATCGTCTGGAACGAGTGGATGTGGGCTGCCTCCTTGTAGTAATCGTAGTGGAAGGCGGGAACCACAAACATGATGAAACAGAGGAGGAAGCCCCAGATTTGCATCCATTTTCGCCCGTAAAGCTTGTTATCAACGAAAGCGATGGCAAAGTAATAACCGGCCAGAGTGACGATGACGTCGATGAAGCTCCATTGCCACGAGATGAATATCGATTTAGACTTGGGGCTGATGACACTGATGAAGTCGCTGGAGAACAGCTTGGCTCCATAGAAAAAGACGTCGTTGGCAAACCAGCCACCTGCAGTAGCAAGAACACGAGGAGTGAAATGCTTGAAGGTCAAGCGGAGGGACTCGCTGTCGTAGCCAGTGACAGAAACCTTGGCTTTCTTCTTGGTAGCAGCGAGCTGCTTACTAGCGGCCTTCATGTGGTAAGCACGGTAATAGAGGAGCCAGAGAGTGCCAATCATGGGAATGACGAAAGAGATGCGGTAGGTCCACTGGGTGGCTGTTTGGCTAATAGGCTCCTTGCCGCTGCCGGCATTGAAGATAAGAAGCAGAATCATGAGGAAGGCCTGGTTCAGGACCTGACCCCAGCCCTGCATGGAGAAGCATCCGATAACTTTCGCACCGCGGTGCAGGCGATCTTCACGAGTGGATAGCTTGCCTGAGCCGACAGCGTTTTCCATACCACTTGTAACGGTCATCGGGTATTCGCCGCCTATCGAGTTGTTAGCCACTGATCAATTTCCTCAAGCTCCTCGGCTAATACATACCAACACCAATGCCGTAGATGAAGAAGGACCAGGCATAGCAGATGACCCAGCCATTCTGGGTCGTACCCCAGGCGCAAATCAGCATGACCAGACCGAGGATCATGATCCAGGCATCCTGAAGCAGACCCCAGCGGCGTCCGATCCAGTCTCCAATGACACCCACCAGTATTTGCCCGATGATAATACCGACAATTTCCAAGTATGTGACCGCGGAGACCCAGTTCTTGGAGCAGATCTCGTATTTGCCCCAGCAGGATTCGAAGGACTTGCTGAACAGAGTGGAGATGTTTCCGATGGAGAGCAGAACGTAACTATCGCAAGATCAGATCAAGTTTCGCATGGAAGATCGAAGGACTAATCCAGAACTCACCCTTCGAGACCTAAACCAGCACCGGGAATGATAGTATCACGAATATAGTTCATGGCCGGCGACAGAGGATCGGCCCTGAACTGTTGCCAAAGAGCCGACCACTGACGGCGACTCTCTTTGGAGTCCACTGAGCGGACGAACTTGATCCGCTGTCCGATGGGGAGGTCGGCCCAGTAGACGCCCTCGGGGGTGTAACTGTCATCCGGGCGAAGGAGGCGGTTGAAGGCCTCCTTTTCGCTATGGCTCATCTCGGGGAAGTCCTGCTTTGCGGCCATGTCGGGCTCGCGAGAAGCATCGGAGTCTGCCATGTCGAGGTTCTGTTCACGAGAGGCTTGAGCAGATAGAGATGATCTTACCTCGAAAGGGGGAGGAGAATGCTGAAGGTTTAAATACCCAACAAGCAAAGATAGATTGCAGTATCATGCTATACGTACCAGGGGCCATCAACATCAGAATTGGCCGGCACGTTTTGACGCCCGTGCCTGTGGTTGGCTAGAACAGTTAGTCGACCAGGTAGTGGCCTCTCACCCCGGTCAAGCCAGACGAACTAGTGGACCTTCGACCTCGGAGGAACCCAATGTAACAAACTTTGACAACCAGTCGGAGCAGTAGATAAGTGGAAAGAATTGAGTAACATGTCAAGAAGTGTTGGCTGCTAAGTTTAGTGGCGAGCTCTGACTCTCCTCCTCCCGAGGGAGGATTTCAGGTGGCTTTCCAGTGGCTTCAGGATGAACCATGCCGACCTCCCCGGGCCAGTTTGAGTAACTTACTATGTCTGCAGGTATCGCCCTCAAGCCCTTGCAGCGCTACAACTTCGCACATCTTCCTCATTCCGATCGTAAGTATCTCCGACTGCATTACTCCCCGTGTATCCATCGCATCGCCTCGAAAATCCAGCATGCAGGCCGGGACGGACTGAGTCAAGAACCGAACACAATAGGCTTAGCGAGAATAAGGAACCAGAGAAGAAGATGGGGAGAATCAAGCCTCCTTGGCCAAACTTGGCCCAACTTGGCTCCTGCGGCACCCGGCGTGGCACCGGACGTGGCACCACGTGCCAGACGTTCCTGGCTTGCATTCATGGGTCACGCCAGGAACTGCCCGTCACGCCCACTGTAGTGGCAGGCACTCGTGTTCGTTAGCTGATTAGTGCATCGATGCAAAGAACTATGGAACCCCAATGTCCTTGGAGATGAGATGGAGCGCACGTGCCGCCTTGGGCTGTTCTCTCTCGCCGACGGGCGGCGGTTCCGTGCGCCCCTAACCTGCATCGAGCTTAGGTCCGGACCCGCCTTTCTACTAATGCAATATACCACTTGACAATTGTCGCCATCCTACGCTTGTCAGCTCAGTCCCGTTTTCATAACCCGGATCAGCGGTATAATGAACGCGTCTTCTGTTCCTCTGTTTTTTTACTTGCTAGCAGTCATCGCATCAACAGGAAGCTAGAAACATCGTGATAGAAAGAGAAACGCGATACTCGAAGCCGGACAGCGCTGGGCCTTGAAATCCGGCAAAACAGATGTAGGGAAGCCGGAACGGGAAGTGGGAAACATCACACTTCTCTGGACTAGAACAGCATGAGGATGGGGCATTCGCAGAGAATGATCTTCTATAACATTAGCCTTCATCCTCCACATTGATGCTACACGATAGACGGCGCTGCGTTACGAACCGAAATGCCTGCATTAGGTATTTTTATCCTTCACTCCAAATATTGATGAATGTTTTTCGCATATTATTTTGAGTTTCGAACTGAGCAGACGCAATCGAAAATGCACAAGGAGACTTTGAATGATGCATGCGCTAAACACCGCTCTTATTATCGCTCGAACGAATTCACTATCATACGAGTATATACGTATTCGGTGGCTGCAAGGTCCTCAGACTGTACAACGACTCCAAGCCAACAGGTCAAACCACCGGACTAGGTAACGGAGACGACGTCAACCGCAGATACTTGTGTGGCCTCCACGCCAGCCTCCTCGTCCACCAGAATATCAGAATGGTACCAAAACAAGCGAGCATAATCATCCCAAGGACCACATCGTTGATCGCTTTCAGTAGGCGATCCTCATCAGAAACATGTTCCGGCTCTTCTACCACTTCTTCATCCACAGCGATAGCCTCAGCCAGAGGCACCGGGTCAGTCACTATCTCGATAACAGACTCAGGAACAAGAGAGGTGGGATCATCCGGTACGAGCAAAGGCTGCGCCCCATCCTCGGATGCAAATTGCAAAGACCCCTCAACGCTGGTACGGGTGATCATCGACCAGCCTAGGGAGTTGCCGTTGCGATCGAGCGCCTCGGCGGAGACAAAGTCCCAGTAGCCCGGGGTTACGAAGACGGATTCGAAGTCGTGCTTGGTCACCTTGCCAATGAGGTAGGGGATGGAAATCTCGTCAGCTTGTGAATAGAAGTTCCAGACTGCGACCTCGGTGGCTCCGTTCCAGCTGACGTGGAAGACCGTAGTCAGCTCGGGGTCTGTCATCGGTACGCCTGTAGCGGGCGGGTGCGCATGGCTGGATTCGCTGGCGTAGACAGATGCGACCAGAGCCGGCGGCTGCTGAGGATTGCCAATGAACGGAAATTTGTATGATCGATAGCTGTTAAAGCGCGGCGAAAGAAACTTGGCTTCCATGAGAACGGTTCCATCCGGCGCGTGCTCGCTGTGGTAGCCTTGCTCACTCCAGCCCATGAAGACATTCCCTTCTTCGAGTGTCTGGAGGTTCCCACGCATGCGACTCAGCCCGCCGTCCGGGCGATTGTAGCGGCGCAGAAGAGTCGCAGTCATGTTGACGGTGTTTAGTTCGACCACCATTCCGGACGAAATCTCTTCTTGATTGGTGAAGTCGTCCGAGGCGTTGTTGAGGAAAGACAGGACAGTGTGTGTCTCGTTTACTGAGACGAATCGCGCGTTATGTTGCTTTGAGAAGGTGAAATCCATGACGAAGTTAGTGTGTTTACCACCGAGTCGCCAAATGATATGTCCGTCTTGTCCGGAGAGGAGATAGATGGTACTCGTGTAGCGGGCCGACAACAGGTAGTCACCGTACATGTTCTTGTCGGCCGCATTCACATGGATATAGTCCAGACCACCTCCGCCTTCTGCCGGCGACCAAGGCATCACATGGTCAGATTCATGGAGCGGGATCTTGTCCCGGGAATCCCAATCGAAGATTACTGCACTCGTGGCAAGGTCAATCTCAAGGAACCCCCCTGAAGCAACTTTGCTCATCTCGGCCGGCCGACCCAAGTCTGCTAGTGTCTGGTCTTGGATGCGGATTGAGGCCGCCATAGCCGTCTTCCCGCCCGGAAGGATATTGAATTCGTGTAGGTCCCATCGCTCCAAGTCGTTGGTGATGGGAATGGTTTTCTCGACAAAGTATTTGTCGTTTAGTATATATGCGGCGCCCTTAGCCAAGGGGGTGCCATCATTAATGTAACTATTCTGCAGAATGAAAGAAAGATATGTGGTATCGTTCAATATGTGGTTGGTGGGTTTGAAGTCAAAGATGTTGCGGTTGTGGTGGAGGCATGCACCGGTCCAGACCAGCTTGCCGTCCTGATCGTAGATGTGGGGCCCCACTTGACAAGGAATGTATTTGCTATTCGGAGGCTCGGCTTCGAAAAACCAGTACGGTGCGACAAACCAGTATCCAGGGCTGACGCGGGTGCGATCGTAGTAGGTCACGTTGTATTTGATTGCCTTGACATCAGGCATCTGGGAGGTGAAGGTCAGCATCGAATGGCCGGTTCTGCGATACGGGACATACGGTGACAAATGAGAGAAGGTCATCATCGCGGGTGATGTCGAAGGGCTTTACGGTTTGTGTTGAAAGAGAGAAAGTACTAAGCAGGAGTAGAAGAAACGATAAGGAATGTGGGCGCATTGTGCCTTCGGTAAGTGGGTAGTCTAGAGATATGCGGCTTATCGAAAGATCGACGATTGCATGTTGGCTCAGGAAGCACCGTTTGATAAGAGAGTGAAAAAAGAGAAAGAAACGAATACCACCGGAGACTAATGAAATAACGTAGACCAAATGAAAGGAATGAGGACGCTTAAGGGATAAAATTTGAGATCAATGTGAGAGCAAAAGAAGAAGGCAAAACGATCCTCACCACGTGGAACCCCGGGTCGCAGCGAGGGTTTATCGGCTAGCGGATCAACTGGGAATCCTAAGCGATGGAGGCGTTCGTGTTCGTGTCAAATGGGCAAAGGAACCCGACACTAGCTGTCCAGATATGCGAATTACAATTGGTCTCTACGATCACCTTCTCGGGGTTATCACTGACTTTAGTTGTTCGGCTCGGGTTGAATCAGTTGGTGATACAGCGCCTCAATAGTTCAAGAACCATCCCGAGCACCAGTCCCAGGAATAGTATTAGAGTGAGGCTGGTGTACTGGTATGCGCATCCTATTCCTTCCTCAAAATAATCGTGACGGAAATTGATCCGATGTATCATATTATATACGGAACAACTGAAATCCTGAAACGAGCTGTCAAAGCTGACAGCTCCTCAGTACTAGACAACTGACCAAGGCCGATATCAGTCATCTGCCCTGTCACCTTCAACTAAAAAGATGAATTTATCATATCTCCTGCTTGTCGCAGAAAGTCGTTCGTGATGACCTGTTCTCAACTCTTTGATTTGCAACAGGGTGAACAGTAACTCCGCCATTGTCTTAAACAGACACTTGCCTGGTATTGTATTGATAAGAGCTCCGTCTCTAAGACACAGATCTATCGTGGTCCTGCGGGGTGGGTGGCGTCCAAGTGGCGGCGTCTGTCTTGAAATGCTTCAAGAAAGCTAGTCTAAATCATCTTCATTCCCCGCAAGACCACGTACCTCTGCGGTCCTGGACTCCTGACAAGTGACAACTGGAACCGATCGCCAATCATGACTTGTTTGTGACAGCGCCCCTCAACTATTTTTCAGGTACGCGCCAGCTGGTCCGCTGTTATTGCTGTTCTCGTTTCCTGCTAAAGAAACACCAAGAACAATTGTGGGAAAAAGTGGGTTAGTGTGTGGGAAAGCAACTGGGAATTTTTGCTATCTCAAAGTTCCATGGGACCGTGGCTGAGAGTAAATTTAAAGTCAAAACAATGGAGCTTAAGGCACGCCGACGGAAAAGGGAGAGCCCGGGCGCCGAGCTTCCTTGCTAGACACCTTGGCTTTAAGGCGGCTATCCCTGAGGTCGGCTGCGCTGCAGATCATCCCGTCCCAGCATTCTGCTTCCGGTCATCATCGATGCTGATCACTGCCAATGCCTATCAACAAGGCAAGGAAGATTTAGCGAAGCCAAGCCTCAAGCACCTTTCCTACCCTCGGCCCTGCCCAGTGTCCACGCCTTCGACTAAGAAGAGCCCGCTAAGCAGTTGAAACTCCATCCATCAGACTATGCCAGAAATCCATCGCACAACAGGCTCGACATCAATGATCGTTCTAGCATATCCCCCATTTGTCTGGTAGAACATCCTTCAATGTCTAAGTCATCACACGAGGCCACAATGCACACTCAAAAAGCGTGCAAACTCCCACAGTAACAGAGATCTGTGGATCAATTAAGACTGGGTGGGTTGATCTACTCGCAAGCACAGACTGCACCTGACTAGCCTGCAGATATTCAGATGAACTGAGGCGGGTTTCTTCTGGCAGTTCCTGAGCATCGAAGCTTACATGAGCTTCCCATATGGAATATTGCGAGGCTTGCGCAGGGGTAATTCAAGATGAACGCCAGCTTTCTGCACGATGGCTCCGCAAGGCCTCCATAGACTATTGACGACATCCGTTGATCCATGCCCGTCGAAGTTATTGCCTCGAGAAAAGCAACAATGCGGTCATATGTATGTCTCCGCTGCCGGTTCCGATCATGCAAGGGTCGGCAGTGGCGCCCAAACTGCTATTTAAGTGGGTGGATCTTCCAGTCCACTGTAGGACATTCACATTCTGGCATTATTTGTGGTTGATCTATTGACTCATGGTATAATTAGGAATCAGTCCGCCATTTAATGCTCTCTTGTAAAGGCTAAGAATCTTCCACGATTGCGTTCTCCTATCAAGCGAGCTCGGCATACATGCTCGTAATGGCATCTCCGCCGGCTTCGGGTACGGCATCGGACTCAAAAAGCCCCTCCTCGGAATTGATGAGATCGACAAGCCATATATCATGGCAAGCATCTTTCTGTCAACCCAACGCAGCTCATGCGACAGTGAATACTGTGGGAGCTCAAGAAGCCATGGAAGTTCAGCAGATAGACCACTCCAACCCTCGCATGGACGGCGGCCTTGTGGCCTGGCTTCAAGTCTTAGGAAGCTGGCTAGCATTCGCAAACACTTGGTCTGTCAGTTTACCATAATCTCGTCATCTGCTTCAGTCGGACTTACCTCTACCACAACAGGGGTCTCACAAGTTCCTACGGTGTCTTCGAAACGCACTACTCCAATGATCTCCTGTCACACTACTCCCCGTCATCCATTGCATGGATCGGCTCAGTACAACTGTTCCTCATGATGGCGATCGGACTTCCGGTCGGCTCGATAATGGACAAGGGTCATCTCCGGCTGCTGGTAGTGGTGGGAAGCTTCATGCAGGTTTTCGGGATGTTTATGACCTCTCTCTGCACGCAGTACTGGCAGGTGTTTCTTGCGCAAGGTATTTGCGTGGGCATTGGGAGTGGCATGTTGGTTGTTCCGTCGGTCGCTGTTCTTCCACTTTATTTCACAACCAAGCGCATGCTAGCTACGGGAATTGCGGCTACGGGAAGTAGTTTAGGTATGGTCGGTCTTTGTCTCGCTGGGATCGCATCCTAATAGACATCTAGCGGGTATCGTGTACTCGATCATGTTACGCAGACTGATAGTCTCCATCGGCTTCCCCTGGGCTGTGCGAGTCCTAGCCTTCGTGATGCTGGGTGGATCGATTATGTGCTGCGCTGTATTGCGACTGCGACCGGGGCGTGTTAAGCGGGCGCCTCTGCAATGGCGCAAATTTACTCACGACTCGTGCCTTTTGTCCTTCACAGCTGGTACTGCCCGCCTTCCCCCCTCGCTTGTCACTCATCCCACTCTAAGATGTAATACAGCATTTACCACGATGATGGCAGCTGCCTACATCCCGTTCTTCTATGTCGAAGCCTACGCCATCGACCTCTCTGTCGACGATGACATGGCATTTTACCTACTGAGCATCATGAACGCGACCAGTCTTTTTGGACGGATAGGGTCCAACTGGCTTGCTGACCGGTATGTGCACGCCTTACTCCCAGGCCACTGCTCATTGGAAATTCTCTATCATTCAATTCGATACCTCTAACACCAGGCAAACAGATACGGAGGTCTCCACCTCGCAATCCCCGGCTGTCTCTTTACCTCCCTCATCCTATTCTTCTGGCGCTTCTCAACTACCCTTCCCGACTTGATTGCCATCGTTTCCATTTATGGGCTTGTCTCGGGGAGTATCGTGTCGCTTCCGCCCGCTATCATTGCCAATCTGACGTCCGATGTCTCCGAGGTGGGAGCAAGGATTGGGGTCTCGTACACAATTGCAGCCTTTGGGGCATTGGTCGGGAATCCGATTGCGGGGGCAGCGAGAAGTTCAAGAAATAGTGCGCAGGTGGAATATCAGGGAACGTGGCTATTCGGAGCCGCAGTGATGTTTCTATCAGCCGTGTTCGTGGTCTTGACTCTGTGGTTGAGAAGAGGTGGTAAACAGAATTGAGGGCCATGCCAGGTAGCTACCGCCTTCTTCTGCATTCTTCAGCGCACTCGGTCTTACTTTCTCAATATAGTATTACAAGTCATCAGAAGCGATTCCTTCGCCAGCAAGCCACGCCATCCCCAGTAACTCCCGCGCACTCCTCCGCCGCACCGGATCAATCATCAACACCCCCCTAAGCAAATCAAGATACTCCGCCTTCTCAGCCCCGTCAATCACCTCAACCCACATCCCCAACTTCAGGGGCCGCTCCACAGGATCCCGGATCCGACCGCCTTCATCAAAGTACCGCCAAACAATCTCCTGATCCCCCTTCATCCAAATACCGCCAAACAATCTCCTGATCGCCCTTCTCCAACAACCACGTCGGGGGCACCCCAAAGAGCGCCTCAATTTCCTCCAAATGATGCTTCATCATATACCCACCCCTCCCCCTCTCCGCCCTTCCGTTAAACAACCGAATCGCATCAAGCAACTCCGGCAACAAAGCGCCGAGGTTCCAGATATCGACCCCCGTGCCCCACTCCGCGCCCAGCATAACCTCTGGCGCGCGGAGCAAGGTCGGCTGGATCCAGTCGGTCAGATGCCGATACACCCAGCTAGCGGACCCCCAATCGCCAAGCACAACCTGCACCTGAATGAACTCAGAGCGGTCGTTGAAGTTCTCCTCGCCTAGGGACAACGATCTGGGAGGGCTCAGGTACTTCTCGATGACGGATGGATCGCGGAGGCGAATCATGATGTTGTCGGGCTTGATGTCTGCATATACAGTCAGTATCGCCCATCAAGCGCAGGAATTGATTGGCAGGGAACCGAACCAGTATGGATGACCCCCGCGGTATGCGCGTAATCCAACGCCAGGAGCAGCTGGCGCGTGATGCGCTTCATGATCTGACTTGGGATTTTGACGCCCTCGAAGAAGAAGGAGAAGCTGTTGAGGTCTTCGGCCATGGGTTCGAGCACGAGACACACGTGGTGGCCATCGGGGTCTTCGTGGGTGAAGTCATCGAGGAGGATGGGGATGTGACGGTGGCCTGGATGGTTGGGGTTTGCTTGCCGCAGGTGGCGCAGGATCTCCAGCTCGAAGATGTCGTGGTCGCTGCCGTAGCAGCCTGAGGTGAGGATCTTGATCGCTACGTAGGATGATTCTCTGGGGATGGGGGTCAGTTAGTGGGTTTGTCTGTGGGTGCAAGGTGAGAAAGGTGACGGACTTCTGGTCTCTGGCTAGCCAGACGGTGGAGTAGCGCCCTGCGCCGCGTTTCTCGAGGAGTTGGTGTCTGCTGTTGAGGATTTGGTTGGTGTTGACTCGTTGGGGATCGGGACCGGTTTCGTCGGGTTGGGTTGGCATTGTAGCTGGATTGGATTGGTCTACAAATAGAATGGATGCAGGTCTTTAGAATCAACTTTGAGCTTTTATATTTCAATATATTTCAAGACTATAAGTTTGTATGCGAGGTTAAGTATAGGAGGCTGAGCTGCAACCTGTCTCCTGCACATAGCATACATCCACCGCCTTCCATACTGGTACCCCGCTCTGCATGCCTATCGCAAGCCACTGCAGCGGTGAAAGTGCCCTAAACAATAGCTGCTGTGCCGCCGCAGCTCAGCCATAGCGTAGACTGTGCCAGACCAATACAGCATGGTCTAGCCTCTTCAATCAGATCCAGACCACTGTTAAACAAAATTGTGTTGCGTTGAAGGGCTTTAAAGTGAGATACACGCATAGAATAAACCCCCCTCGATCAGCAATTATACATGAACCAACAACGATTAGTCCGAAAACCGGCACCACCGCATCAACAACCGGCATCGGCCCCATCCGACCGCCACAAACAAATCCATCGGAACGATCCGACCCCACATCCTCATTCATATACAAAAAGCCCATTCCATCGATGCATCCATGATCATCAAAAACGCTATCTTATCAATCGACCTACCTCACCTCACCAACCCAAAATCCCAAAACCCAATAATAACCACTCCACAAACCCAAAGAAAAATGCTCAAATCCCTCCTCCCCCGCCACCCTCCAAAGCCACCACCACCCTTAACCCCCAAAATCCACCCCCACCGCCCCCTCACAACCACTCCCAAAGAATCAAAAGGAAGACCCCAAAAATCCCTCCCGGCAGCCTACTACCGCGGCGGCACCTCCCGCGCCGTGATCTTCGACCGCGCGCACCTCCCCAAACCTAACAAAAACAAAGAAGCATGGGCCCCGATCTTCCGCGCGGTAATCGGTAGCCCGGACGCGGCGCACAAACGCCAGCTGGACGGCATGGGCGGGGGGATCAGCAGTCTCTCGAAGGTGTGTATCGTCAGCGGGACGCCGACTCATCCGGCTGCGGATGTGGATTATACGTTTGTCTCGCTGGGGGTCGTGGATGATCATGTGGATTATACGAGTAACTGTGGGAATATGAGTGCGGCGATTGGGCCGTTTGCGGTTGATTCGGGGGTTTTTAAGCCTGCTTTGCTGGGGGTGGGGGAAGAAGGGGAGGTGACGGTGAGGATTCATAATACTAATACGGGGAAGATCATTCATTCTACGTTTCCTGTGGTCAGATCTGAGATGGATCCGGGGCTGGTTGAGGCGGCGACGAGTGGGGATTTTGAGATCGATGGTGTGACCGGCTCGGCGGCGCGGATTCAATTGGATTTTCTGGATCCCGCGGGCTCGGTGACTGGGACGTTGCTGCCTACTGGGCGGGAAGTGGATGTCTTTGAGGTTAAGGTGGAGGGTACTAGGGGTGAAAAGAAGATGGAGGTGGAGGCCACGTGTATTGACGTTGGCAATCCGTGTGTTTTTGTGCGCGCGGCTGATCTTGGTGTGAGGGGGAACTTGACGCCGGATGAGCTGACGGCCGATCTGCCGTTGCTGGAGAAGCTGAATCGCATCCGGAGACAGGCCGGTGTGGAGATGGGGATTGCGTCGACACCGGAGGCTGTGCCGGGCAGTATTCCAAAGATCTGTATGGTGGCTGCACCGGGAGAAGATGCGCGCTCGGTCGAGAAAGAGCAGACGCCGCAAAGAGTGGATCTGGTGGCTAGGGCACTTTCGGTGGGCCAGCCTCATAAGGCGCTTCCCATTACGGTTGCGTTGTCGTTGGCTGCGGCGGCGAGGGTGGAAGGGAGCACCGTTGCGCAGATCGTGAATGGGAAAGAGATGATTGATGCGGCCGGGATCACGATCGGCCATGCTAGTGGAAACTTGTTAGTTGGGGCTGCATTCGCCGAGGACGGGGCTCTGAAATCCGGGCGGGTCTTTTCCACTGCCCGGCGGTTGTTCGAGGGAAGAGTGTTTTGGAAGGACGAGCAATAGCTGTGTTCTGTGCTTTACTGTCATCGTGTAAATATGGTCTGTTCTGTGGGTAGCGGAAATACCAATGCTCAAAAGCAGTCCTTCATCACACTTGACAACTCGCCTCCGTAATCAACTATATACTGTCCCCCTCTGCCCCAACCATCAAGCTCCTGTTGCGGTGGCAGTGCTCCCATGCCCATTATCTGAGTTTCCAGACTTCCAACTGCCTCGAACCACTCCATCAACTCCCTCGTCATCTGCTCTCCATCCACCGGCGTGAGGCTCTGCATACTGCCAGCCGACTGCACTGATGGCTGCCCTCCCCTGCTGGCTTGCTCGGCTTCCAGCTGTGTCGGACCGAATGCTGCTTTCTCGCCTTCCACCCCAGCCTCTCCCGCTTTCGGATGCTGACGCATGACCTGCGGACCTAACTTCCTCAAACTCCGGATCGACTTCCACAGCCGTAGTGAAATATATGACTTTGTCGAGAAGCCCTTGATCAATTCCAGAGCCAAGTAGAACTCCTCGCGACAGGGCCCGCTGAACTGCGACGGAGCCTGCGTGACAGCAAGGAACAGCACCGCAACAGCCGAGACAAGAAACCAATTGAATGTCACCTGCTGGAGACGGTAGATATCCGTCGTCTCATTGAGCTGCGTGATGAATTGGATCGTTTCTTTCGCGAGGTCAACTACCATCTGCGACTCGGCGGGGTAGCGCACAATATGCGCAGCAGAATGAAGAACAGGTCGGTGGATGAGCATGCGAAGTTGATTCGAGCGGAGGTAAAGGAGAGCCCGCAGGCGATGAAGACTGCGTGGTGGCTTTAGCTCTGTCTTCGAGGTGGGCGAGGTCTGCTGCTGTTCGAGACGTAACACATCTGGAATGTTCGCCACCCACTGCTGGACCTGCCAGTCTAGATAGTTCATCTCTTCCTTCTTGATCTCGTTGGTATTGTTAAAAGCAGAAATGAACTTCCACACCTTAGCGGCGATGCGACTATACCGAATCATAACACGCAGATATGGAGTTTTCTCCTCCGGCTCCGGTAGCCAGGGGTCGATGTCGCTATCTTCGAGAGAAAAAGGCATACCTGTCCCGAAACTCCAGCGAATGTCGAGAATATAGATGGACCAGAACAGGCGGAGGACGCGGTCCCGACCAGCTGCAACAATCGCAGGCTGGGCGAGCGTTTCCCTTCGGTGAAGACCCCTTTCAAGGCACATGCGCTCGACGATACCGCCAATGCGCCAGGCCAGAATCTCCTCGTCGATCTGGAAGTAAAACATAGCCTAGAAGCACATTAGCTGGGTCCAATTCTTCATCAGAGTGCCTACATACGACAAGCGTTAACAAAATGATACTCTTGATATCAGGCGGTCCCCACACGCAATTATCAGCCACCTCGCGCACACTCTCAAAGAGCCGCATCGCCAGCTCGCTGCTCCCAGCCGCCTCAGCCGTCAACGCACACGCAAAGACCAACCGCAGTATCTGCACATCATCCGTATGCACAGGCTGGAAGCCCGAAGGTCGGGACCCACCCTCCGCCGACCCATACACCACCTCAACCTGATCCAGCAACTCCTGCAGATCCAAGACGGGATACATGATGCCCATCTCCTCCTCATACACTCTGCACAGCCGAGTCGCCTCCACTTTATCGAGCGTCCACAGCGGATCCCCAGCCAGACGAGCATCCAACGCCGCCTGCCCGGGCGAACCCAACGGCAGCGGTGAGGGCGGGTGGTTTGCATCAGCTTCATCCGCGCCATCGTTCTGCTCGACGATTCCCTGGCGTTGGAGATTCGATTTGGCGAGATGCAGACTGAACGCAGATGTCGTCGGGCCTTGGAACGCGGTTTCTCTGACCGTTGACCGGCGACGGAACGGCCGTTGGTTGACTACGTCGGACCGCGCAATGGCGGCGTTTGCCGTGATGCTGCTCTGCGCCAGGGTGGTCACAGCCGCTGAGAGGGTCGTGATCTGCTCCTGCATAGCGCTCATCTGGCTGCAGAGCTGCTCGAGATAGGCCCTGGATGTGTTAGTTTGCTGATCGTCCACCCAGGTCTAGAAACGACGGAGCCTACTGTTGGTCTGTATCCCCATTAATCTGACGCGGGGGGTTATCGTAGATACAGTCGACGCGTTGTCGACCGCATCGCTGGCACGGGGCCTCGCCATTGCACTTGATCTTTCGGCGTTTGCATTCGTTGCTGCGCGCATGTTAGGCTCGAGGTGTGGAGGAAGGGGAGGGCCATGCGCCTACCAAGCTTTGGCGATGTACTTGCGCCGCCGTTTACGGGGATTCGTCTCGTCGTAATCATCTTTGTGTGTCGGAGGGGAGAGATCCCAAGTGCTTAAGGATGGAGGATCCATGATGGCGTGGTGTCAGCGTAAGCAGATACGAGAACGAGTGCGGAGAGGACGGAGGTCACGACGGTAAACAGACGATGGCTCCGACCGCGCCGCGGGGAAATGCCAGGCCAAGCCGGGCGCGGTGGCGGTCAGAAGGACGGAAGATCCCGTGCGGGGGATTCCGCACCCGAGGCAATGAGATGGGCCGAGCTCGCGCCGGCGGTGCTTATCTCGACCACTTTCAGTTAATATGCATTCACCTACCATTCACGGTTGGAAGGTGGTAAAAGGAGGTCCATTACTTTATTACTCATGCTCTCTAGGTGGGATTCTGATTTTCTGAAGTACAAAGGGAGAAGTAGCGCTTTCTTCTGCAAGACTCATAAATTTTCCCAAGCGCAGCTATTCAAACATGTCTAATCATCAAATCGATACTCTACTCAAAATAGCGCTCAAAGATCCTTAGTTCGCTCGTCACTATCCTTGATCCACTGCTTCAGCTTCTCGGGATCTCTCGGCTTGAAGCCCACCTTAAAGGGCTTGGGCTCCGTCGTCAAAGCCGTAGGAATAGCATTGCACTGGATCGCATCCAAGATAGGGCGGTCCGACGGGTTTTTCGCAGGCTGCATCTTGAACGCTGTGATCAACCGGATGTATGCCGTGTAGAGCTCACGGTTAGCCAAATGCGACCCAGCGCACATGCGCGACCCAGCACCGTAGCCGTAGTGAGGAGTACCGGTTCCCTCGCCGACTTCCAGATACCGCTCAGGTAGGAACTGCTCAGGCTTGTCGAAGTGCTCTTCATCGTAGTCGGCTGCGTACGCATTCTGTTTACTCTATCAGTATGAGGTAATTCTGGTGCGGAACGTCAATTTACCATGAAGAAGGTGGTCCCCGCGGGAATGGTCGCGCCGTTGTAGACAATATCCTTGGTGCTTTCACGGGGCAAGCAGATGGGAATGACGGTCCAGAAGCGGAGGGTCTCCTTGACCAATGCCGTCACATAGGGCACTTTCTCTTCCATAAGACACTTCTCCCAGGCGTCGCCGTCGGGATACACTTTCATGATTTCCTCGTAGGCCGTCTGCTGGACACGCTGACCGTCTTCAGAAGCGAGGTAGGCGATACCCATGATGACATTCCCCGGCACGGTGTCCAGACCGGCGGAGACCATGGTCAGACAGATTGATTTGACCTCAGCTACCAATCGTCAGTTCACCATTTCAAGTCCTCGCTGACATGCGGAATCGCTCACCTTCATTCAATTTGGCCTCCGGATCCTTCAGGATATTACCCGTAATGCACGGCTTGTCCGTCCCCTTGGCAATCTGATCCTTGAGAATATCCAACAAATACGTCAAATACTTATCGCGGCGCACCCGGAACGACTCTGCCTCGGTGTTCATCTTGGGAAACAGACGGAGTAGTGGGATATAGTCCTGCCAGTTGTTGCTGGTACTTCGGAAGTTGGAGACCCCGCGCTCGACGTCGCAGATCTCATGCAGCAATTCATTGTCCACATTGCCGCTGATGCGGAACCCGTAGTTCAGAGTCAAGCTGGTGTTGAGCGCGAAACGCTGAAAGTATGCGACCGGGTTAATGTCCTTGGTGCCGTCGTTGCTGTCCTCGAACAACTCCTTGATACTGGCGGTGGCCTCGAGGTCGATGATTGGCATGTAAGATTGCACGGCGGGGCGGTTCAAGGCGGTGGCGGCCGCCTTGCGTCGACGCTTGCAGGACTCGTCCCAGGGGGAGGTACCGATCGTGAAGCCCTGGGAGCTGGACACGACGCTGTGGAAGGTGTGAAAGGTCGGGCGCGAGATCAGAGCGGATTGGTCTTTGATCCACAATTGGCGGACAGAATCGAAGCTGTTGGCGAAGACGATGCGCTGGCGGAGGGAGGTATTGGGTCAGTTCTCTTCCGTGTATGTACCAACTGTGATTCCCACGCGAGCGCATACCCGATTACCCATCCGAACCTGGAAGACCGGACCGTATCTCTTCGCCCATTTTCGAGTCACTGTAGCATGTTGATCTCCTAATTGCAGGAGGTTGCCGAATATAGGTACGCCTGGGATCTCAGGCAAGCCCTTGATCTTGGGGGTGTCGGTGCGGTTGAGGTAGCGGACAATGAAGTATGTCACCGCGATGGCGGCCAGGGCAAGGGTCTGTATGGACATTGTGTGGAGGATGGGAGTGAAAGGATGTTCAAGCTGCGACGGTGGTGTCTCAATGAACCTTTATACGTCTTGTCTGCGGTTCTCCTCGGCTTATCGTGACATACTCTGAACCGCTACATGCAACAAGACCTTGAAATAGCTGGTACTGGCGTCATGGGCCGACCGGCCGACAGCATGGCTTGGGGCCAAGCGCGCTCTCGTTGGATGCAGCAGCTCGACTGACTGCAGTGTCGTAGTGGGTTGGGTTCCAAGTTCCCCGCACTTTCACCCTGGATTGGAATGATCAATGCACGGGCGCAATTGGCTAGGGCGGGATTTCGGAATGGAATGCCGCGACCCCGCTCCTAACGGAAGCGGAATCGGGGCCGAGACGACCACTTGCAAAATTATTGCTGCTTCCGCTGTTATCCGCTATGAATCTTCGGCCCGATGCTTGAGCTTGAGTCCGACATGATGTGCTTTCTTGGGATAAGAACGGGTCACGGGGGGTTGTCACTCCCTCCGAGACTGTACGTTTGAATCATTCATCACCATGGCTACGCAGCATGATACTCGTCATCCCATTTATTTTGTTCAATTTAACCATGTCCAGTGATATCAACAACTTCCATTTCATTCCTTGTGTAACATGAAAATACAAATCATGCAACAACTCATAGCAGGTATTGACGTATCTTTCCCTTCCTCAGCCAAAGAGCAGAGCTTCCTTGCCTCCAGAACATTTCCCCATGCCCGCCTCATCCTGAAACCCCAACACAGATATAATAACCGTACCACATGTTGGTGCACCCGGTGCCCACCGCCGGATTCCAAGTGACAATATTCTGTACAGTGATTCCCTCTTTCGTCGCAACGGTGGTGCACGTATCGCCCGACGCAACCAAGTAAAAGGCATTACAGTTGCTCACCATGCCCGTCTGAACCGGAGTGGGAGTCGACACCGCAGTTGCTGTGGTAGTCGTGGTCGTAGTTGTTGTTGTTGGTCCCACCCCGATGCAGACATAGTACCCGAGCCACAGATTATTGCACCCGCTGCCGACGTTGCTGTTCCACGAATAGAAGTCCGACAGGGAGATGCCGGCTGCCGTCGCGATACTCGCGCAGTTATCGCCACTGGCAACGAGGTGGAACGAGTTGCAGCTTGCGGCGATACCGGGCTGGGTAGGAGTAGGAGCTGCGGCGTCTGCGGCGCTGTAGACTTTGGGTGCGGTAACGAGAGTGGTGGGAGTGGAGGGCACAGAAGGAGGAAGAATGGCTGCTGCGAAGGGGGTCGCTAGAGCCAAGACAGAAATGAAGGAGAGAACCATGGTGGATAATTGAGTGATTGATACTTGGATGCTTGACCTCTATAAATTGATGGCTGATGGGATTCGATTAATGGTGGAGGAACCCGCTCTTTTTATATGTCAATTGCTAATATCTGGCAAGGCCCATGACAAGCCTGCATTGAATCACGAGGCCGCTTTGTGTGTCAAGGAAAGCATAGAGTGTCAGCCTGGGCCGACTGGGAAGACAGTTGTCTCATGCCCATTAATCAGAATTGATGCAGGTCTCATATTCTGAAGTTTGTCTAAGATCATGAAGAGTGTGCTATCCAATAATCAGGGGTCGCTCCTGGAAACTCCTGGTTTGATTGGTTGCCTGACTAACCCCTTGTCGTTGAGATATCTCTCATCCAAGGTATCTTGATTATAGACCCATGCAGAAGATGTTCAGCCGGTTGCAGGGACTGTGAAGTGTAGTGGTGTCGGGTCTCAGCCATTACATCCCAAGCGAAGCTGACGGTCCGCAAGATGTTACAAGGATGCTTGCAGGTAGAGTGACACGCTGATCCCTCCAAGGATCTTGTTGGCCGGATTGTTCGGATCGCTCGTATTATGTTTCACAAGGGTGATGTCCTGGCTTAAGTTCCAGCTTCCAGTATAACTCTATCCTGACTCAGGTTCCGGCAGTTATCACCTAGTTAGCCGCCGAAGCAATCTTTTCTGCTTGGTAGAACATAGGATGGGGCTCAAAGAAGGCATCCGAACGATCAACGAAAGGGGAAAATAGTTCTACTAGCTGCTTGATTGGTGTTGATGGAGCTCAAACTCGGCTAGGTGCATATACAAACCATCAGAGAGGAGGGAGAATAAGTCACACGTGCCGTTCATCAGGATGACTGCCTTAGTCTCCAAGGCTTGTGTCACTCCTGCCCCGCGGCTGTTCAGCATATGGACTCATGTTGTCTTACCTGCAGGACTCATGCACGCAGGAATGATGAGATACCAAAAGCAATTATATCCTTACCCTAAGCAAGACGTTTGCTTGATTCTGGTTTGTGGGTATGTAGTTCAGGTGTCTCAATACTGACTCAAAATTCGTGGTCTGTGGCTGCAAAGCTTGGTTCATGCCAGGCCTATGATAACAAAAAGGGAGACAAAGACGGGCGATGTTCCTGAAGCAAGCATAACTTGAGCCTTGCTACCCCGCTTTGTCAGGCCACCAGCACAACGTCAGTGCGGGGGTGCCGGGGACGTATCCGAGCTACTGCATGTCTCGAAAAGGTGGCAAAAAAGTAATATCGACTATGTGCGGCTGGCAGCGTTGCATCCCAGCAGATGACTCTTAGTTGTGCTAAGGAATGAGACACAAGTGTCTCTTGTTGCTCATCTCTCGAAGCTCCAGGATAATGGAGTGTTGCATTAGTGATGATTTTGAAAGAAGTGGGTGGCTGAGGCGAAGAAACCAAGGACATGTCAGATGCCTGGAAAGCACAACAGCCAAGAAATATGAAGCGAAGCTTCAAGCTGCGGAGAAAGATTGGCGATGCAAAACCAAGACATTTCAGCGGAAAGCTAGCCTGTTGAGGCTGCCGGCCAAAGACTCGAACTCAGGCCTCCGCTGAGCCCCAGACCTATAACAGGCAAATAGGCAAAGGGAAACATGAATGCAACAAGCTTACGATCTAGAATTTGCGTTAGGCATAAGTAGTGTGAACCTCAAGTTTTAATTTCCTACCATGTAATGTACGGTACATGCTACGGAAAATCATGCAACGACATTGAACATGCGAGTTACCATTCTATACAACCAGGTATGAAATAGGATACAGGGAGTCGGCCAAGGGCAAGCCTGACATACACCTCTACGCCAGGGACTCCTTTCTTGACGCACTGAGCTGACTGGTCCGACGTGCAGTCGCGTGCCTTTGCCTGTCCGCCGCAAGGCTCTGTGCGAACTTGCTCCTAGCCCGAATTTCTGGTCCCTTCCAATAGAATATGGAAATCGGGATGGTCACCAACCGGCCAAACAGGCAAAAATGGTGCTAGCCCATTGATGGTGAAAGCGTCCTCCGATGTTGGTATACATCGGGGTCGCGTACATGGCGGAGAGACCAGCGAGCAGATCTCGTGCGAATCCGTTGCCACCGGTAGCGGACGCGGAATACTCGCCATAAGCCGCGACCATATAGTCTATCGTGGCCATGTGGATGCCATAATTGGCGATAGTAATCAGAACAACAAATACTAGAGGCACCATCCAATGAGTATACTCTGGGCCTATGGATGTCCAGGCGAAACCGAAGAGTCCGATCGTCTCTACTGGTGCGATGAAAATAGAAGCAAGAGCCGACGCTCAGCTACCCGAGCTGTATCACCCTCGCGACGTCGGATCAGACGTTGACGGTAAATATCGGGCAAGAAGATGGCATATGCAACTAAATACCCCACGACGATAGCGATGAAGCATAATCCTACCTGCCAAGGATTGAAGCCCCACCACTTGAAGACCAAAGAAAATGACTCAATGCATGTGAAGATTAGCTCATCCGAAAAGCTGTTTAGAAGAGACAGAAAGAGCACAATAGACTCGCGCAGAAACATTTCGAACGGTCGGCGCCATACCCGGAGAATTCCTTTGGCATCAAATCGAGAAGGTTTGAGCTCGTTGGGGCTATGAACATTGTGGTCCTCGCTAGTCATACGCCGATGTTTTGCTTCCCGATCTAATAGAATGGTAGATCGTGTTTCAGTAACAAGGAAACACTGGAGAACTTGGGTGATACCGCCGAAGATAAGCTGGATCCAAAAGTTCCATCGCGAGTTTAACCATTGCTCCATCATACCTCCGAATATGGGTCTGATTGTGGTGTCACTGACGGAGCTCAAGACCACATATGCCGCAGCAAAACTCTGGTCATCTGGCTCCCACATATCGGCAGTCATGCCTAGCGTGACGGAGCCCCCTGCTGAGAAAAGTCCACCGAGACCGCAACAAACCACCATAGTGCCGAAGTTAGGTGCCAAGGCACAGGGGATCTGCCAAGTATTTACAAAGAGAAGGCTCAGCCGCATGATCGGCCATCGACCAAATTCTTCGCTCCAGGGTGCCCATAGCTCGCAGCCAAAGGCGTAGGTCACCAGAAAGATCATTTGACCCGCTCGAGCCGCTTGCTGGCTGATATGGAAATGTTCCGATAACTGTACCACGGCATTGGAGTATGTGCTGCTGTTGAAGTTCATGGACATTTGAACGACAAAGATAACAGTTAGGATCGTCCACTTCTTGTACCATGGAAGCTGAAGCCGAGCCTCTCGTACGCGTCATCCTCAGTCAATTCGCGCTTTCCATCGCCACGGAATTTGCCTCGCAAATCACTATCGACATGGGACAATGCTGCATCTTCAGCATGTAAGTTGGTGGGCCGTCGGGTAGGGCTTAGGTCGTAATCTTCTAGACCAGAGTCTTTCTTTTCTGACTTCTCGGGGCCAGGAGTGGAGGGTCATTAAAATTCGTTTCTTGAGGCCATAGTTTCCACAGCGGTTGAAATCTTGGCTCACATCCAATATGTAACGTTGTTGAAAGTCTATCAGGTCGTTTCGGTTAGGTGAGATGAATGATTTTTGCGACCAGGAAGTAAGGTAACGATAGCTGGATAGTGAATTATCCACTGATTAAGTAAAGGCAGCATAAGTAGCTTGGTATATTAACAAAGCATGAGCAATGCATGAGGAAGAAGAGCCGCTATGAGTTTTATAAACACACTCACAATATCCTTCATGCTAGTAATTGTTAGTGGAAACTGAACTGTGTCGACAATCTGCTTTAGGCAGGCCCCGGGGGGGCGCGACGTCATAAATCCCCTAAAGTCCCCCGGTTAGCATCGAACCCTGTACAAGCAACAGTGGGGATGATGCACGTCCGTAATTGATCCTCCGGTTGCGCGGGGGTCCACATCATGGATACTCCGGAGTCAATCAAGATGTTCGAAGCCATCTCATTGCCTCCGCCTCGGTCAGATTTGCTACCGGTACCCACAATCTGGCCGGTTTAGCCAAATCCACAGTGGCCCTTTCATGGAGCATGTCGCATTTTTTGTTGAATCTTGTTTTAGCTTCTAATCCAGGGCTAATATAATATTAATTTAGATACAATTAAGTTTTTTTCCTAAAGTATAGAATTATTTATTTGGAGTCTAGTAGTAAATTATCTATAGTTAATTCTATTTAGGATTTATTTAGAGGATTATTTAGTAGTCATACCTCTAACTTAGTTCAAAGAGCTTAGATTTCTCCCTATAGTTTCTTATTTTAAGTGTAGAAAAGCTACTATCCTACTTTTAGTGTCTGTACTTTAGTTCTTGCTAACTTGGTTATCTCTGTCTAGTGTCTAAGTCTCTTGTTAAAGCTGATAAAATCCTGTCAGATGTCCTGGTTTTATTAGCCGTCCTGGTCTGTCACCTGTCTATTATTTTCTCCGCAAGCTGCGAATTCAGGGTTCATGATCAGTTCGCTTTCCTCTGTACCAGCAACTCGTCTGGGGCGTTTCCTTGTCACTCGGATCTTTGCGCGAAAGTTATATAAGCCGAAAATATTTGCTTTTTCTGCGAACTTGTGGGATAGAGTTCAGTAACCCCTGCGGGCGGGATCACCATCGGGCCGGGATTAGTTCCCACTCAGCATACAGTGACAGCTGTCACAACAACACAATTCTCCGCGATGGTTTGATATCGAATTAAATCAACGATTCCTCGCAACACTTCCTCTGCAATACCGGTTGTTCCCTTGGTCAATCAGGTGAGCTACGGTAGATTCTGAAATTGGCTTGACCAACAGACTGATAACTTTTGGTTTTGGGTCTCACTGCCAAGACGCTAGTGTCATTACTTTATTGAGCGGCCCGCATTAAAGCTGGGGGGTTGTGTAAGATGTACTGTACTTAGTTCAATACGCCGGTCTTACCTGATGCGATACCTATAACTATCGTACACAGTAGTTACTTCGATCATGATTAGTAAGACTTAGTAACTTATAACTTAGTTAGGTGAGCATTGCACTAGAAAATCTTCTAGAATAATGGCAGTACTTGAACAAACCAGACAATTTCTAGAACGACTGCGTTCCTGGTAGATCGCCTTGTGGCCTTAACCACTTTCTTCTCTTATCACGGCATAATCCTTAGCAGATTAGTAATAAACATGAAGTCCATAGCCTTACCACTGATTTGCTCCCTCTGATTTTTAATATCACGGTTAATCCGAGAAGCACTGGTTCAACCAGGCTCTATTACTTATGGGCGAACAAAAGCTGGATGTTATTGAGCTAGTGTAGAAGCTAGACTGTTGCTAATCAGAATTTCCAGCAAATCCAGCATAATAACTCTAATTCTTTTATCATATTTGAGGTTAGGAGTGTTTATATAAATGCTTGACTTGGCATCTAGAATAACTCTTCATAATATGCACTAAACTGAAGAAACTTGGGATTATGACGCTCGCTCTTTATTATATCTTATAGGAGTACTATCGGTGATAATCCCTTGCCAATCCACGACATATTCTCGCAACCCAGTTCATGAAGTGAATGCTATAAGTGGCCTGGTGGGCGAGTGAGATGAAGAGAATAAACTAAACAAAGTCCGTTCCTGCCAATAATATCCATCTTCGCGCGGAGAATTGCCCCCCCGCAAAGAATCTGATCGCGAGCAAGGCACTGGCGAAACGTTATTGTTCGCGTGCTTTTACCATACTGGCGACTCAAATACACTATGGCCCTAGTATGTAAAGAGGTGAGCGATCTCATCTTTCATCGAATAATTTTGAACTGACTCCATGGATATAAGAAGTCACCCATAATAAAAAACCCAATGGAGGAATTCTGGACCACAATAACCAAGTTCGATATACTACGCACAGTGAAAACACTTCAAATAGCCAAGATATCTTGATACTCTCCCAGAATCTGCGGCGCAGGTTGGGTTGACCTCGGTCACCCCTAGATGTTAGTATTGACCATTTGTCCTGGTTCGAATACGAGTAGTGGGGCAAAGGGCACGAGTGCTGTCGCTAAGACACATTTGGAAACGCAGACAATTCTCATAGGCCCCAATAGTCAATTGTATCTAAAAACATACACTTCTGTACTCTGGTACAGTATTTATTTATCCTATCATGAAGGGTGACAATGCACCCCGTCAGGAGGTCAGGGACCCCGTAGGATGCGTTCGATCTTACCGAGACTTTGTAACCGCTGGCATTGGGCATGGATGGTTTCGATGCTTCATTTACCCACTTCAACGTGCCCCTCGCGGGGATCGACAATATTCAGCTTTGGGCTTGGCTCTAGAATTCGTTAAAAATATTCTTTGTCCTCGGCGCATCGATATCAGATATTTTGTTAAATGAAATTCGAACTGTTAGGGGTAGAAAGACGTATTCATTCCTGTCGCTGACTACCTCCTTCGCCGAACGGTCGGCCGCATTTTTCCCGGTTTACGGCAGTGCCTGACTCATCTGCCTATAAATCATTGGGATGGGTTGCATTTATTTGTCTGATTTGTGACCAGGCCTCTGCTCTTTTCAAAAGACGAGCCCACAGGCGCGCAGGAACACGCTTATTACAGAATCACGTGCAAATCAACATGCACTTTCCCGCGAGACATAGTACTGGTATGGTACGCCGGTTGCGGAAATAAAATCAACTAGGTAGCCTGGTATTTCTCTGCTAGGCCAGCTGTACTTGGCTGCTGGCCGTCAGTATCCCACTATGTAAGGTTCGCCAACAGACTAATTCTAATTGGCCAACGAGGTCGGATATTCGATCCGGTAAACCTCAACCCTTGCCCGACCAGCGAGTGTCTTAAAAATGTGTCACTGTGGATTGGAGTTCGCTCCCGTCGGGTACGAACCTTGTTCTCAACTGCAAACTCACCACTCAAACTGTGGATCTGCACTCTAATTAACTCACTTCATTTGTCATTCATCCTTTTAAAGAGCGACTTTTATTGATTCGAACATGAAATCATCGAAATAGTAACGTACTACGTTTGTGTAATACTTTGATAACGGGTTCCCTCACGTCTTGCTGTGTCTGCTCACTCCCCGCCAGGCTCACCAATCCAATCAAAGTGGCTCGCAATCAGTTTCGAGCGTTCCGACGTCGTCGTCCGGATTGCGCTCTCGACCTTTTTGAGCGGGTTGGGAAGAAGAGTCTGCTGGGTTTCGAAGACCAGTGCGGTGTCCACATTCCTGAAGAATTCGTATGGGAGGTAGTACCAACCCTTGTCTCCCTTGTCCGCACCCCAGGAATTCTTGAACTTGAAGTATCCCTTGACAGTACGGCTATTCGCAACATCGTAATGTGTCACATTGTCGTCGTATCCGACCAAGGTCACTACATGGCCGTCGGTACGGGCTGGTGGGGGGTCATCCGGTGGCAGGTTCACGTAGCCTGTGCTCGTGGAGTCGGCATTGTAGATCCACTTCTCCCAGTAGTCGGGCTTCCCATACATGGGAAATCCAATCACGACAGGAACTCCGGCCGCCAGGAGCGTCTTGACCGCATTCATGTCCGTGGGGTCGCCGAGGTACGAATAAGAACGCACCCTCATCTCGTAGGCCTGAGCCTGCGCATTCTCGGGGGGAGGTGGGAGGCTGCTACCTGGGTACGGATACTTGGATTCCCAGCAACTGCCGTACTCAAGCAAGGCTCCCAGTGCTTTGGAAATAGTGGTTCCCGAGTTGATGCTCGGTGTTTTGCCCTGGAGCTTTTGCGCCCAGTACCAAGTAAACGCCTCGGAGTGAACATCAGTCAGGCCGATGGTCTGAGGAACTAGATCGAGGGCAGAGAGGAGACCAAATGCGACACAAGAGGGGAGATGATTCTGATTTTTTATTGGAGACATCTCTTGGCTGAAGTCAACCTTGGAAGGGAGGTCGTCTGCTTTCTGGACGAGCTGCATGCTCGCGGAAGGCTTGAGCTCCTCAACTGGTGTCGGTTCATAGCCGTTCTTCGCAGGAAGACCCGACTTGTACCCCTCGGTGGTAGACATAATGAATAACCCTGACCGGTGAAGCTCAGAAGGAAAGACTAAGATGGAGGAGATCTGAAGAGGTATAGGCACGATAAGTATAGCTTTTGAAGATTATCTCTCCTGTTTCGTAACTTCACTGGTTTCCTGGAAGTGATGCGATATCTTATATCTTGAAATCAAAGCCGGTGAATTGAGGGACCTACAAAATTATTCTCTAATGAAATCGAATGTCCCAGAGACATCATTACATCCTTCATGATCTGGTCTATGACGGCTACAACTTTCCAAACTTTGATGAGATAAGAGCTCGATGAATCACAATCATACTCGGTTCCGCCTGGGATCTGGTCTATGACGGATACAACTCTACAACCGCAACAAGGTAGGAGCTCAGTCACCCACTATCATACCTGACCCCGCCCATGGTCCGGTTCATGACGGTTACAACTCATCAAACCTTAATGAAATCAGAGTTCGCCCACTCACCGGCTTTTCTTTTCATTTTTTTATTCTTATCTTTTAGGGGGGAATACATGATTGCTTCTAAAGCCATAAAACAGTGGGTGTAAGGGTGGAGCATAAGCGGACGAACTGTGAGGCCCAGGCCAGCCTCACATCACAGAACGTTGCAATCTACCTATGCTGAGCCTGGTATAGCACTGCAAACGGATGTCATATGCGTCAATAACATGGGCTAGGAGGTCATGTGTATCTCAAGATATTGATAAAATGTTCTATTCTATCGAAGTCATCGGATCATCAATATGATATAGTAATTACGACATACGTATCTTGATTACTGGAGTAGTTCAATGCATCTCCGTAGCAGCTAATCCTGCTCTGTAAGTTGCTGTTGACATCACTACTCAGGAAGACTTGCCGATTGCAGACGGCAACTGAATGAGTTTACAGATCAATACTATGTTCAATCTATATAAAGCATCTTAAATCCTCGTACCAGCTGCAATTTTTAATTCTTATCCCTGCTTCAACAGCTTAAACAGTAACTCTTCTTTGTGAAACCTTGAAAGTCATTCGAAAGCCATTCCATAATCAACAGTAAGAGCTGTGCGAAGCAACCCTTTCACACGACTCTTCCAGCTAATGACCCCTTCCAAATGCTTCAGCATCATCCAGAATGAAGACCTTCCACCTCTTGTTCGCAATTCTTCTCGCTTCTACGCAGGCAATCGCGGCAGACCCACCCACGAACCCGAGCGACACGAAACCGCCCGACCCGAAAAACCCAGGCCCCGATGACTGTAAAGGAAGCTGCAACGAGGCCAAGACGTCTGTGTGTACTACCTGCGCGGTTGAAACAACTCATTACTCTACTACCAGGCCGGCGGTAGTTACGGCGGTTGATAGTGCCACTGTCTGCTCCTGGGCAACAACCAGTGCCTGTGCCGGAGGATGTGACAATGGAGCGGGGGGTCCAAAATAAACTTAGCGCTGTTTTTCCTCGAACTCAGCCACAGCTCGTTGACTCAGTGGCCTATTCTCAACTATAAGCTGGATACACCGAATAGTCTCGATATAGGTTTTTGCTCTAGCTTGCCGAGAGGTTTTCCCTATATTGTGATGTGAATGCAGAGACTTTCAAATTGACTTGATAATAATCGAAAGTAAGCACAGTTTCAATGCATACAGCAGCTATTATTCCAGTAATATCTAGTCTTTCATCGCAGCGGAGAGGAGAAATCATTTGGCGCTGACAAATAAATTGTGATGGTAAGTAGAGCGTGTCTGTTTAGGTGTACGACAAATGTCGTACAAACATAGCGGAAGGCTCTACCGCCACTTTCGTATTGAATCGGATGAAGTTAGCAAATGTTAAGAATGTAGTAAGGGAGTAAGGGCTGAGAATATAGGGTTCTTGACAGCTGGCAGCATCAATAAACACGTGACCTACAAATGCGAATAGTTCGCTACAGATAGCCCCTTGAGTCTCCGTTGGTATGTAGGCTGCCCTACTGCCAAGTAGTCTTACATTCGATACAGAATTCAGTCATACTGGCGACCTGTCATTTATCACGCTCCTGGGCCCACCAGAACGATAGAATAGTAAAATTCACGTTTGCCTCGTCCCTTTTCCAACTTAGCCGTTGGTTCTCACGCGGACAGAACATTGAAGTACCTCTACATTTTATTTACTGTACTCGCTGCGCCACACCTTGCACTGGGAGAACTATCTGGTGGGCAAAGAGATATTTCCAAATTTGGCGGCATACACAGCCTCCCTGATTCTCCTCAATAATGATATTGGTACGGATTCTGGTGGAAAACTGGGCTCGGGCGAATTCAATAATATGCATAAAGGTGACTGCAACCCGGCAACTATCACTGTAACCCAGGGGTACGAAATAGCATTGAGAAAGGATATTGGGAATTCTTGTACTAAACTTGCTACTAGGACCATCAGTACTGTCACTTATACAGTTTATGTAATTAATAAAGTGTGCAATTGTATGCCCGTGGGTAATTACTTGGCATATACTAGTCGACATTTTCTAGAGAGTGATACTGGAGACTGCTTGTTCCGAGAGGATAATGACCTATCTGATGCTCACATAATGTGACCATAACAAAACTAGAACAGCATCGGGTAGAGGTGCAACAACGGTGTATCTATAGATTTTGGTTTGGTATACTGCCATAATATACTGTTCTGTCAAGGTTGTCCGGTGTCTTTCCCCTAAGCTTTTCTTGTGGGATCAGTCCCGGCCCACCGGTCCCTGGAGCAGTGGATCCTGGCCCGTGCACGCGGGAACCGACAGATTCTTTCACATCTCCTGTTTTCCCGCCAGCGAGCCAAACTCGGGGGAGGATCAACAAAATAACCACCCACGAGACTAGAACCAAAATGAATCCTCTCCGCTACCTCGCCCCTCCGACGCCCTACAAGGAGCTTTCTACCTCAAACAAGAAAGGCCTGAAGGAGCGTCTTAGCTACGCCGAGGCCCTGCAGCACCACCCGGGCCTGCAGCTGTCGGCGGAGGGCAACGAGCAGCTCAACGCCTACCTGCAAGCATGTGAGACTCTCCTCGAGGACTCAGGCAACATCAACGCCGCCATCCGCATGCAGCAATACGAGCAGTCTCTCGAGCCAACAGCTGGCAGCCCCGTCAACATCTCCTTCGACCTCGCCACCAAGGTCAAGCTGGGCGAGGAGCTCGACAACCTGTATAGCGTATGGGCCGTCCAGCGGTACCTGAAGTACCTGCCGGTCAGCATCCAAGAGGAAGCCGCCAAGCACCCTTCCTCCAAGGTCGAGGATCCCTGGCACAAGGCTTTTTGGACACCGTTCCACGGCCGGCTGGACGCCGAGACCGAGGCGTTCGCCGAGGTGCTAGCGGGCCAGAACCGCCACAACGACTGCCCCACCTCCATTCTGCTGATGCTACTGTGCGACCGCCACACGGTTGACTGGGACGAGACGCGCGCTTTGATCCGCCACTGCGCTGTGGGTGACGCTCTGCCCGAGGGCGACTTCGGAGAGCTGCTGCGCACCAAGGACGTCGCGGGCCTGGCGACGCGGCTCGCCCGCGACGAGGCCGGCTGGTCTTGCTCGACGGAATATGTGCTCGGCGTCAGCACGATCTTGATGGGCTTCTTTGCCAATACCCTCGCCGATACGCTGTTCGATACCGAGGAGATCATGGAGCCCGCCAAGTGGGAGCCCCGCAAGCCGTTGCGCGAGCGGCTGGCTCTCGCCGACGGCCATGAGCAGGCGTTCCGTGAGCTGTTGCAGGAGATGTATCTTCAGATGCTGGAGGGGTCGGATGATGAGGATGATGACTTCCCTGAGTATGATGATTATGAGCTGTCGGATGGGTCGGAGGGGTATGAGGAGTTTGGGTGGCCGGAGACGAATTCACGGCTCCCTTGGGAGCCTCACCCGGGGGATGAGGAGGGGGATGATGGGGTTGAGTCGGATGAGTATTAAGTAGGCGGGCTTGTGGGTGTGTTCTTTCTCAAAGCATATTTTTTCGGATTTATATCACTACATGAATGCGCGCACATGGCGTTTGTTGATTCCATCCCATCACCTAATTCTCTCATAAAAGCTTCCACTCGCACTTCCAGACGAATCACCTCTTTAGCTTTACCATCTGCGCAAGTCATCTTGTCAATATCGATCACCTTAACGAGTCCACCATCTTCATCATAATCACGAATCCAGCTTACGCCAACACCTTCCGCCGGCGATGGAACGTCTTACCAGACGAGATGGAAGATGAGATGGATGTGGATTTTGCAGGATACAAAGCAAGAGCATATTATTACATTGAAAAGGCACTTAGATTGCCGATAAATCAGCGACGGTAACGTGGATTATCAAGGTATGGGCACCACTTATTAGGGCTTTAATTATCTCCATACAGGTCCCCAAAAATCATTATTGCCCTGGTACGCCAACTCGATTTTCCGACAATGCGGGTGTTCGAAATCGTCCCACGATCCTTGGGGCCAGATTGGGATCTGGCAAAATTCATCATCATGACAGCCATGGCACTCCTTCCATACAGTCCAGTTCAGATAGTCCACAAGAGAACGCAGCGTGCTAATTGCGGCATCGTATTCGTCGGCCTCCAGGACCTCCACCAAGCTAGCACAGATCCGCTTGGTGACTGTATAAGCTGCACGATGAGCAAGTGAATCATTAGCAGCATTGGTAGGAATGAATTGAGTTGCGCATCTCTCGGTCTCTTGGTCCAAATCTCGTCTGTCCTGATCGATGAACGTGTTCCAGATGCGTGCAACATCGGCAACCAGCGAGGGCAGGCCAAAGTGATGATGGTGGCCCGAAGCTAGACTACGCAGCGGGTGGCCATACTTCTGGACGATCATATCGGTGACGGCTTGCCAATTGACCTGTCTTTCTTCGACATCATGCGTCATGACGAGGGACGTCAGGCTCTTGCGGATGGGTTCCAATTCTGCGAAAGGCAGATGATCTAGACGTGGAGCTTTGATGTTGTCCGGGAACAGATCCACGGAGTGGTTGTACGCCGTGACGAAATGGTCGGAATTCAAAAGCACCCGATCACCGCCGATTCCATTGTACCTGGCCCTTACCACTTGAAGCACCTCTACCGGCTTTCCTCCTTTCTTCTCATTGCCTCCTTTCCTCGGACCCGAGAAGGACCTCACTTTTGCTACATGGACAGGCTCCAGGTTCTGTTCCGAGTTGCAGAGAATGACCTCAAACCCGGAAGCCATGCGTATCACACCATCCACCCGACCATCCCACTCCTCCGCTGCGATCCGGCAAACAGCCTTTGCGCGCGCGTTCTCCTGGAGCACCCCACCCCTGATCTTATCTTCGAACAACACACGATCCTGTAAATCCAGAGTCCCGACTTTGGACTTCCCGGCCGACATACCATCGATGTAAACGAGGCGAAGATCTCGGGCGGTGGTGTAAGTATGCAGCCACCCGCCGTCATCTTCTCCCGCTTGACGATCTGGATCTTCGCCCATAACCTGCTGGGAGCCTGACAGCTTCGGCGGTGTCTCCGGTCGTTTCGGTTCTGATCGCGCGAACTCAAACGCATGCTCGGGGTCGAAGGCCATCCACCGGACCCCTGTGATGTGATCTAGGTGAGCGTCACCGTGGTAGAGCTTGGTTCCTTTTGGCATCTCCGCTAGGAAAAATGACATTCCGTTGTGGTTGAGTGATGAGCCCCATTGTCTCATGGAGGAGTGGATGGCGTTGAAGATGTGGTTGGCATTCTGGACGGATTCGGGTGGCGGGCTGTGGGCCGCAAATGCAGAGGTGACGGTTCCTGCAGCAGTGATGAGCGCTAGAAGACTGGATTGATGCATTGTACTATTGTATTCGTGAAGATACGAAGGTATTGTTGGGTAAAGAACGGACATGGTCGACTGGGGAGACGCACTTTTATCTGCGACGATCAATAGCAGACTCGCATTGCATGCCCGACATAGTGATATACATAGGCATTGCTTGCACAGGAAATCAAGGCCGAGCGGGATGATCAGGCATCCAGGCACATATTAGGCCCACTAATCCCGCGACGCGTCATCCTGTTTGCCGATACCTACTTGATTTCGCCCAGCTTCTTCTTGATCCTCTGCTCGAGACAGTTTTCATAGTAGCGGGCTATAGTTCCTTCGATTGATTGATGTAAGAAGCCCAATGCATGGTCAGGTTATGTCTTTCTTCGTCTAATATCTCGATCCAAGACCTTTACAAGACACAGTGCAAACAATGAATACTGCAGTACCAATGCACCCTCTGATCGCCAACTCCCTTCGTTCCAATACCTCATCTCCGATATCTGGTCAGACATAGTACAATACAAAACAGCCGGTAGCGCGCGTGCCGGTTGATAAGACCCACCAGGGAGGGTTTGCCCACATGGCTTGGCTTGGCGTACTGCGACCAGCTGCAAATGGGCTGAGCTGATGTGATATGCTGTGCAGTACGGCCCGGACCACAAGAGATTACAAGGGAGCGGATCTTGGTATCGAAAGACGAACTGTTTCTGGCTTTGCTGAAGCCGCTCCCTGTGGTTAGGAGTGGAACGGTAGAAGCCCGTCGACAGCGATGTGTGGGATTTACTGGGATCAAAAAAGGGTAAATTTCCCCTCTGCACAGAATATGTTTAGTGCTAATTCTAAAATTCACCATAATAAAAGCCCGCTCAGCTCACCTTCCTAGTCGAGAAGGCCTGCCGATACTGCTACTCAGATTTGCTCCGTGCAATCCATGACTCATGATGCAAGCAATGCCAAGCCCGGACAGCATCGCTATTGTCTGATGGAAACATAATAATGTTGTTTAGAACAGCAAACACGTCTCCCGAAGGGGTCGTACCTTGCGAGTATGGGACCCGAACAAATTCAAGCAAGCAATGGAAGTGGGCCGCCAAGAAATTCGAGGCTAGACTGGGACAGCTGCGCCAAGCTCTTGTATACGTCGACTTAAGGGTTTTCTAACCAGTGATACGGTGATAGCTTTGGTGGCGAGTGGATCTTATCAGATTGATCAATTGCTCGTCGCTGAAATCTATCAATCAGACTTTGCTTTCTCATGGTTATGGCACTTTGTGGGTCCTTGGGGGTTTTCGTCTTGAGCACACGACAGAACGTTCTATCGTTCTCAGCCCACTGAAAGGACGACCATCAGGGACGAAAAATTTTCACTCGGCCAATGAGAGGGTACGAGACTTGCAGAGATAGAACCGCCACCAATACTGGTCTTCTGACTTGTGGGTCAGTCTCGTCGGCTATATGCCCCGGACGATTCTCTCAACAGTGCTACACAAAGCACGCCAGATGCTACGGGTACGATGGGTAGGACGGTCTACAGTCTGGGTGCTCAGACCTAAATCCTCAGAACCAAGGAGGCATAGTGCAATGACCAAGTGGGAGATTGTTACGGGGTCACCGGAGACTAGCTCAGTTCTCTCCGGTAGATTCGAGCATGTCTATGGAATGGGCGCGCTCGAATAGGACCCTCATTGCGAGGATGAGGTCAGACATAAAGTGAGAACTCTCGCGAGATATAAAGATTGATTGCGCGCCCGAGATTCTGTGGTGTTGGGAATCTTTCTTCATCGGCGTGCAAGATGAGAGTGACGACTACACTACTCCTGATCCTCGCCTGGACTGGTGTCCCAGTCCTGGCGGGAGGGTTCACCATGTCTGCTCCTGAACTTGCGGACTACTGCTTCTATTCTATATATGAGTCTTTGGGGTCATACACGTATGCGGGAGCTGCTGCGACCAGCTCAAGCTCAACCGACTCGTCTACCTCTCATGGCTCGTCAAGTTCAGCAAGCGGTTCCACCTCGCATGGCTCTTCGAGTGCCAGCGGCACCACAGTCCACGGTTCCTCGTCAAAACGGGCGTTTGCAAAGAGAATGGCTAAGCGTGGTCACCATGGCAGCACGTCTACAGGAGGCTGCACGAGCACCGTGGGTGTCATGTCTTTGTATGCTAGTGCGAAAGCGTGGTGCAACAATAAGCAACTGGAGGCCACCATTCCCTACTGGCAAAGTCTGTGTGCGCAGAACAGCGCCACCCTGATCGACCTGACCGATATCATTGCCAACGCCACCGAATCCTACATCGCGTCTCTGCCGATTGTGGACCCGGAGACTAACAGCACTACCACCACCGGCACCATCGACAGCCCAGTCTTACTCAGCCATTCCTACTACAAACGAGCCTACAAGTCTTATGTAAGTGCTCCCTTGTGGGGTTCTGAGGGAAAGCATTGACCTGAAGGTGACAGGTCACCCACGATTACGCATTGGTTAAAGACAAACGTTATGGCTGGGGTCTCATGGGTTATTGGGGCGGGATCTTGGTACTCGGTATGATAGTCAAGGCCTGGAACTCCCTTCGAGCGCAGCACAATAGTCCCGGCCGCGGTGATTCTGAGAAGAGCGGCTTCTATTCAGCTGGTCGTAAGTTCTGTGCGCCAGTGGCTGCTGTATCTCACTTCCTCCGGACCAACTTTGTCATTCCTGCCAGCTTTGCCCCGGCCCTCTCCAACCATCAACAACTTTTCTGGTTTCATACTATCCCCAAGCGATTGGATCTCTTGATCGTCTTTGGCTGGTACGCAGTATGCATTATCCTGTCCTGCATTGACTATCAGAGCTTTACCGGAAACATTCAGTACGTTCGATCCTTCTGATTTAATAGGTCTTGCCTAACAACCATACCAGGACCCCGAGTCTCTACCAACAAAACTGGCAATACTCGTCCGACCGTACTGGAGTCCTGTCCTATGCTTGCCTTCCCTTTCTCTGGCTTTTTGGTGGACGTAACAACATCTTCCTGTGGGCCACGAATTTTAACGTTCAGTCTTTCAACATCTTCCATCGGCATGTGGCCTGGGCCTGCACTCTCCTTGCCATTGTACATTCAATCAATTACACTGTCGTCTTCGAAGTTTACGGTTGGTATACTTCCTCTCATGGGATGTCTGAGATGGGACTGACACACTGGCGCACCAGATGGAAGATATCACAGTGCACTCAAACAGAATTACTTCTACATGGGTATTGTCGTACGTCGCTACTCTACGGACCATTACTTAAGAAGGTTTCTCACATATCCCAGGCCACAGTGGTTATGTCGGTCATGCTCTTCCAATCCGGCACATGGCTTCGGCAGAAGTTCTACGAAATTTTCCTGGTTATCCACGTCCTTCTGGCCATCCTAACCATTTACTCTCTTTTCCGGTACGCCGTCTACCTTTCAAACACAAGCTTTCAATCCCCTACTAACACCCATTAGTCACACTAGCTTCGACGGCACTGTCTACAACGGCTACCTCTGGCCAATGGTCGCAATCTGGGGCTTCGACCGCACCGTCCGATACCTCCGCGTGATTTACTGCAACTGGCACGTTCACTTCGGCACAGGCTTCATCAAGTCTTCCTCCGCCACCGTGTCATACAGTCCCGCCAGCGACTTGGTTCGTATCGAAATTACCCCGGCAGCCAACAGTCTCACCCCAGCGCCCGGACAGCACTACTACCTCTATCAGCCCTTAACCCTCCGCGGCTGGGAGAACCACCCCTTCACCCTAGGCTGTTACCGTCTCACGGAGACTGAGACTAAACTCATTTTCTACATCCGGCCCTACGACGGCTGGACAAGGCGTCTTCGCGACCAATGCCGCAAGTCCGGGGATAAAAATCTCACCATTGCCCCTCAATTGCTGCTAGAAGGACCCTACGGCCATCACGCACCCCTCCACACCTTCGACACTCTTCTCTTGGTTGTCGGGGGTACGGGTATCGCTGCGGCAGTACCTTACATCATCGACCACGTTTCTCGCCTCGCTGCTGCGGGGGGTAAGACGACCCGCACCACCAGAATCCACCTCGTCTGGTCCGGTCGCCAAAGGCAGATGTTTGATGAAATCTGCTGCTCGGATCTGGCGACCGCGCTGGAGTGCTCTGACATCCACACGACGCTGTACTGTACGGATAAGGGTGGGATGGGCACCATGACGGTTGTCGCAGGAGAGAAGTCCAGCTCGATTACGTCCCCGCCAATCGATGCCGTGGGCGCGGAGTCGAAGGAAGCTGGCCAACTCGTGCAGGGCACTTCCAGCCGAGAATCAGGGCCGCTAAGAGTGGAGGATCTGGGTGTGGAATTATGCTACGGGCGCCCGGATATCACGGCTACCGTCACTGCAGTCTCGGAGGAGGCGAGAGCGAGTCTGGCTCGGCTGGCGGTGCTGACGTGTGGACCGGCGGTCATGGCGGACGAGTGCCGAATGGCGGTTTATGGAGTGATGAAGGGAGGATTCCGCGACGTGGAGTACTTCGAGGAGTCGTTTGGGTGGTAGGCTTCCTCTCATAAGAAGCGAGAATGAGGTGGATGATGGGGTCAGATTAGGCGAATTGAGTGAGTATGATATGCTAGGTATCGATTGTGCGAAAAGTCTTTAGTCTTGGTGACAAGTTTAGATTTCGTTGTTATTTCACAGCCTTCAGGAATAAAATGGTGAGTGGGGCACCGCATTAATCCTCTCCAACAATCTCGCAAACTCCATCCCTAAAGGGCTGAATGAGTGGGGCGCGCGGGCGCGCATAGGGCTGTCAAGGGCGCCGAGATAAGATGCGATGGGCTCTTGGGGTCCAACTCGCAAGGTGATACCTAGATCAGAGTTTCAATTCCATGCTGTCGTTTCGTTCCCCTTTCGGATGGTCGGTCTCTTTTTGGTGGGGGGTATATTATATGCTTGGAGTGTTGGGGTAGTCGGGGGTTGAAACGAAGACTGAAAACACCCTCCCTCACACAACTTTCCACCCCTGCACAGTTGACTTCCCCCGCCCACCACCCCGGGCGCATGTCGCAGCGACCCAAACCCAAGGTCTTCCGTACATCAAGGCTAATCACAAACCAAGAGCCCCATTATTCTTCTCAGTTAACATATGTCTGACCAAGGTCAACTCTGGTACTCACCAGAGTTGGATCTGGGATGGAGCTCCCCCGGATAACACAATTCGCGCTTTGCCTTGAAGCCTGTAAGGGACGCAGGTACTAGTTCAACAAGCGAGCTACTACCTAATATAATCCTGTCACAGTTCCTGTTTATTTTCTAGTTATTGTCTGGGAGTTTGACTCTGGGTGTTGAACAACATTTTATAAATTTACGAAGATATAAATGAACGAATCTACAAACAACTAATTCTACAAATTTATAACCACCGCCAGCTCTACTTCTGAAGAAGGATATAAACGAGCTCTGGGAATAACAACGTGTACGGTTTATAGATGTTCTACATATGGATACAGCTTGCTTCCAATGACCCTTGTTACTCGCCCCTAGGCCGCTGGAGTGGAAGTCCCAAGAGTGGAAGAGCTTGGGGAAGGTGTCTGCTGATTCCCTATCCCAGAATTCAGCTGATGGCTGTAAGCAGTGTCGACCTCGCTGGGTGCAATCAGGTGCACCCTCACAATGTAAGACTTCCGACTCCTTCCGCACGTGCCGTTTGCACAGCAGGCTGGACTATCGTCTGTGCATCCGTTCTCATTGCAGCTACATTCTCCATGGGCCGTCTGCCCAAAGAGCAGCCACTGCATGCAGCCACCGGAGGTACGGACGACCATGCCACCGCCGTACTTTTCCGTACTGTCTTCGCCGCACGCGGTGCTTATCTTTTCGAAAACTGCCATACACTGTATTGTGATAATTTGTCAGTATATTATATCTGAGCGGTCCTTGATGGGCTTGGAGTAAGAGTAGAGAAGAAGCAGGAATAGCGCCTGGGAGGGGGAAGGTTGAAAACTTACAAGATCTTTTCCCAAGGCGAATTCCTTCTCGGCATTGCAACCAGATTGATTGTCAGCCCATTGAACAGACGCAATGACATTGGTTCCGTAGGGATCAGAATAGACGTAGGTGTATGGCGGGCCTCCAGGCTTGAGGGAATTTCCGGAGCCGCACAGTGAGCCTGCCGCTGCATCAAGGCCGCTTGAGTTGAAAGATGCATACGAGCTGCCGTGGTGATCCTTCAAACAGTAGTATTTAGGCACGTCTGATTCACCAATGGTGGGCAATGGAAGGGATGTTGTACGAGAAGGGTTGGACGTAGTGGTTGTTGCAACTGTGGCTGTGGTGGGAGGTGCGGTTTCTGTCGTTACTTCCCCCTCGCCGCTGGCACTGTATCTATTATCAGGACCAAGAGTTGGCACAGGACCATCTGGATTCCAGGTTCCTACTGAGCCATAGTTGAATGTTGTCGGACAGATATTTGTGATCGTGTCGGTGGTCGTTGTCGTACCCTGGGTCTCGCACCCCACGACCGTCGAGCAACGAGTTGTGAAGCAGGTTGTCGCCCGGGTCGTGTCGCCATAGTTTGTGATCGAGCATCCCACCGCACAGTCGGTGACGGTCACGCTAGTAGCGCAGCTGGTGGGCTGGGAGGTTCTGGATGGGCTGGTATCTGTGCCTCCCGCACATCCTTCCGGGTTGAGGCACTCGCAGCCAGGGCCCGCGCAGCTACTACAGCCAGGGCCAGTACAGCCACAACTGACCCCCAAGCAACTGCAGGCGCTGCCAAAACAGCTACTACACCCGGCAGAGACACAGGAACAGAGGGCTCCTGCAAGGTCGGAACAGCTACATCCTTGTCCACGGCATGCAGTGCAGTGCACACCCTTGCAACCACAGTGCCCCTTTGAACAAACACAGTCCTGGCCTGTACAGGCACTGCAATCTGATCCCGTGCAACGGCCAGTAGTCGGATCACAGTCACGACCAGTGCAGCTCTTGCAGCTGCCTCCCACACACCGTCCGCTATGGCAGTCTTTGCCTTTGCATCCGGTACAGTCATCCCCAGTGCACTTGCCACCCGTGCAGTCCGGACCCGAACAGCTACTGCAAGCATCGCCTTTGCAACTGCTGCCTCCTCCAGTTGAGCAATCATCGCCCTTGCAATCATCGTAGCTTTCACAGCTATCGTTATTGGGGCAGATGCCACCGGCGCAGCCCATGCCACCGCAAGTGGCCTCCCAGCAGTCAGAACCGGTACAGATACCGTCCTTGCCGCAATCCGGGCCAGAGCAGCCCAGCGCAATGCAATGGGGCCCTGTGCACTCGGCGTTGGTATTGCAGTCTGGGCCTAGGCAGCCCAATGTGATGCAGTCAGAGGCAACGCAGACTCCATCTTTACATCCCGCGCCCATGCATCCACGGGTAATGCAATCCGTGGGACCTGTACAGAGCCCGTTGAGACAGCCAGCGCCAATGCAGCCAAAGGAAATACAGAGCGGACCGATGCAGTGACCAGATTGACAGTCGGGGCCTTTGCAATGCGCATTTGTGACAGTCGGCCATGCTTGGTTGCCACCGGTAGGCACGGGTGTTGGGGGGCTCGTAGTAACTCCAGTCCCGCTTCCTCCTCCACCGCCGCTGCCACTGCTGCCACTGCTGCTCCTATTGGGACACCATGGAGCTGGAGCAGGACAGGTTTGAATAGCTCCCCCACCGGCAGCTGGAGAAGGGGCCACAACACAACTACCCTTTGGGGATTCCAAGTCTCCATTGAACGCACTGACACACCATTCGTAGTTCCAGGTACCTGGGAAAAGATAGTACTGGTCGCTGCAAGTGGTCTCTACTGTTGCATTCAGAGCCGTAAGTACACTGCCTGCAGCGTGCACGTTACGGTTCCAGAGCCGGTAGCCCGCCGCATTGGCCGACTTGCCCCAGGTCATGTGAATGGTGGTCGGGTCGTTGGCAACAATGGTCAGATCTGTTGGCGGTGGGGGAGTACCTGCGCCAGGAACGAGGCCCGTAACTATACCGGGGAATCCCTCCCCTGCTGCGTTCCACGTCACAATAGCCACAAAATAATAGTGGCCCGGTGTGAGATTATCGATGTGTCCAGATGTTCCCGTAAACGCGCCGCCTGTGATGAATGTGCAGTCTTGTGATTTATCCCAGTATAACACGTTGTACTCTCGAATAGAGTCGGTATAGGCACCCGTTGGAGGGTCCCAGGAAATGTCGAACCCGGTAGCAGTGGCTTTGACAACTACATTCCGAGGTGCGGCTGCTGTCTGCGGATGGGCTGTTGCGGATAGAACTGATGTCCATTCTCCCTTGATATTGTCTCCGGCGCTGGCGCGGACTTTGACTTCATAGACCCAGCCGTCAATGGGCCAGGTTGAGTCCCAGCGAGCTGAGTTGACGCTCCCGGCAGAGAAGTCGGTAATACCTCCCTGGATACGCGACGAGACATCATAGCTATATGCTCCATAGACTGATGGTATTATCAGTCATTTGTCTGTCTTGACCTCCGGGGCTGTTGTGACAAGGTGGTATGAATGGAGTACGGAGACCTACCGGGATCCCATGTTGCTGTGACCCCTGTCGCGCTGCTAAATACACGAAAGTTGGCGGGCACCGGCAAAGACCTTCCCGAGACGCTAGCTGGGATAGACAATGGAGAGCTGCCAATACTAAAGTCGTTGACTAGAGTGAGACTGAATGCACGAGCAATCTGAAACTCCCCCATCACGGTAGGGTGCAGTCCGTCGTAGCCAGCGGGACATCCGCTAGGCTCGCAGTCGTAGTTTTCCTGCAGTTCCACAAGATGGATGGGCGAATCCACGGTGCTCCACCCTGGGATAGCACCCCGCAACAGCGAGTTGTAGATATTAGTACTGATTGGTAGATCATCCCGGCCACCGATAAAGCTCCGCTGGGGTACATTGGCGATGGCGAATTTGAGGTTGGGATTGACGGCGCGAGCGTTGCTCACCAGTGTATGAATACTGTCTAGCGTGCCAGGCGCATCGCTGTAGAACCAGCCCATGTCGTTGAAGCCCAGCATCAGCAGCATCAGATCGGCTGGATGGCTACTGAGAACATCGTGAATTAAGCCCTTGTCCACCGCCGCGGCACGGCCCCAGACAGCAAAATGATCACGATCGAAGCCGGTCGAGACCCCTGCTGCGTACCCACCGCTCGTCTTCGGCTCTCCCGGCATGGCCTTTTGGCCATAGAGCGGGGGCAACGCCGGCGCAGCGGGAGGATCGGGCTGCACGGTGCCCGTGTACGGCCCCACAAAGTCCACCGCGACTCCCTGCGCCTCAAACCACTGCCAGATCCGATACCGCCAGGTATAATCTCCCTCTTGGCCCTGCGTCATCGAGTCACCGACAATGAGGACTCTCAAAGGGGCTTCACGACCGACGAGACCCTGGATGGTCGTGCCCGAGTTGGAATCTGTCTTGATCGCATCCCTCACCGCCGCCACCATGTCCAAGGTGTCTTCCTTGACATTGTTGGTTTGCAAGGGAGGCATCAAGCTTGCGACTTGAGTCCAAGTCTCATAGTTGTCTATGGTCGTGGGAAGAGGAATTGGGGGAACACTCGCGAGCTGGGACATCTGGGCGGATACGCGAGACTCGACGACGACGGCTGAGGAAAATGCTATCGTTTGCGTAGAGGTCGCTGTGCCGCTACTTGTGGAAGGAACGACAGAGCCAGAGGCACGTGGCGCCAGGCCCCATGGAAAGGAAATGGCATGAACAGTGGGTGTCAACCAGACCAGAAATGCATGAAACAGGTAAAGATAACGAAGTGGGCCATTCCATGTGAGCTGAGGGCACCGCCGGTCTTTCGTCCGATGAAACATTTTGAGATCTCTGTCTGTGCCTTTGTTTTCTAACATTGAATCATCGAAAGCGACCATGAGACCCGGGAGATTATATGTTCAATTCTTTTGAGCCTCCTTGGGACAGAAAAGTGTCAAGTCCCCTTCCTAGCCTCCACCGGAACAATCCTGGCTAGGTTGAGATAGCGCAGTAGCAAATAAGACCCTCGGAGCTCAAGGCTCAGCATTATTTCTCTAATTTCCGCTTGGAGTCACATCGTGTAAAATTAGTGGATGATGGCGTGATGCGAAATGCTACCATGCTTTACTTTCATGCTTACTGTGTGATATGAATGTTAGCTTAGGCACCAGGACGCCACAGTACCTTCTCGGCGCCGCAGCTGAATTGGTTCTTGTCTAATACTGCGCTTTGTCCTGGGCGTTAGTGCCAAATATTATATTGAAAGATACTAATCAATAAGACTATCCTCTCCTATTGCTGGGCACCACCAGCCTCCTGGCGTCGGATCCACTTCGTCTTATACCACGTTGAGGAGATCCCGGTCGTCCCTTCCATACGGAATGTGCAGGCTCATCTTGAAATTCCAGACTTCCAGACTCATCGTGTAGACACCTAAGCCATAAGCGGTCTAACTCCGGCATAGTGGTAGACACGAGCAGAAGCAGACCGTCGAATGTACCAGTTTCGCACGATATGTTTTCGAGGATGAGCTCCGTCAGCTGCGGTAATCGACGAAAGAAGGCCATAATTGAGGTCTCTTTCGTTCTGATGCCCCGAAGTGAGCAACGCTTCAAGCTCGCAAAGCTACAGGTTGCGCCCACCCGATTGAAGAAATGTAACTCCTCCTCGGAGGCATTCGTCTCATCGAACTCTTCATACTCCCACAAGAGCTGGAGTTCCTCTAGGTTGGGGCACAGACTGAGAAGATCACACAGCGACTGGGTGTTGTGGCGGGCCCCGTCATATGTCATGGGTAACTCCAACGGTAGCCGCAATCTTACTACGCGGTCCAAGTCGAATCCGATGGTTGAATGTCCAAGACTAAGACAAAGCTTCCGGCATGATTGAAAGGATGTCACGAGAGCGGCCCTGTCGTGGCGTGTTAGTGCATTGCCGATGTCGCTAAATGCCAAACTGCAGTGGAGCCCATGTAGGTGCATGTAGCCCTCTTTGAAAATATCCAGCGCCATAATCGGTAATTTGGACTTTTCAAGCGCCGACAGGGTCAGGTGGAAGAGCCGCGACGCAATCTCTCTGGATTCCTCAAATTTTTCGAATCTGTCTATCCGAAGCAGAATAGAAAGCTGGCCTGGTCGATCGCACAGGTTTGCCAGTGCCTGTGATAGCAGGTCGGCTGCGTTGGAGGGAGGAGGCTCCCGCGCCGCACAGTCATGAAGAGTAAGCCGCTGGAGCCAATGGCCGATTTGCCCGGTCTGAGTGAACTGGACCAGCTGTTCAAGGCAGGCTTGTGTAATATCCAGTCGTTTAGAAGAGTAAAAGCGCTGGCAGGTCGCATTTGTCGATGACTTGAGCGATATATTGCGTCCAGTCAGGCGGAGAGCACAGACATCCGGGAACTCCACCCAGCCGACAATGTTCTCAATCAACTCCGTTGGAAGGTCTTCCATGATACCAGAGCAGGCCGCACGACAAGAGGAGTAATGGAAGGAAAGGGGAGGGACCAAGCAGGTTGAGATTAAGTACGTCTACACGTGGGGACTGGCCCTAATTTAGCGTCTCTTCTGGTTACATCGCGTACGATTTGGATTATCCCGACAGGTCGAACGACAAACAGGCTCTGGTCAAAAGCTTACCTGTTCTATCTCCCAGGGTCCAGGTGGGCCGCTCATTCAACGTCTATGCGTCCACTCTGGTTGCTACTTATCCTTGCCCACTCACTAACTCTACCTTCGCCACCCGTATATTGACCGTAAAGAACAACACTAGGCTCGTATTTATTGTAAGCCATGTCAGTGAGATATTTTAGACATTTAACCGACATGGAATAGCCGTACCCGGCACTAATATGAGTTCCTCCATAGCCTCATCCTCTTGTTTATTTCACCTCGGCCCCTCGTTGAAATCTGATTTAGGGGATGTAACCTCAATGTTTGGTGTCGTTGTGCTACCCCTTTTCATGTCAGGTCAGCGCTGCAGGGAAGATAAAAAGAGTAGCAGGCGAAACCGAGCCATATTGCTAACTGGGTTCTGCTCACAGCTCAGGCTGAACATTTCAAGTACCGCCCGTGTATTTCCCACATCCTAGCAACATCATTGATGCTGTTCTGCCAGCAGACAAAGACCATGTTGCAACTTTTGAAGGGACTGCTTCTCGCACACATAGTCCTCTGCTGGGCGCTTGCCAGAGCCGATGCCATTCTTCCCGAACTTCAGGTGGATCTCTTGAAAACGATCTCGCATGGAGCGGAAGTCAACACAAGTCACTTCATCTTCCCGAGAGTGTAAGTTACACCTTATCCACTGATGCTGGCATTTCAGTAATCGTGTGCAGCAATCCTGGATGCGGTCCAAGCCATTTGGATGAACCCAATGTCCGTTCATGTGTTCCTTTATGCAGTCCAGCTTGAAGTGGTTGCTCCGCCAGCACGAGAAGACGCAGCAACGAACCTCAGCTCGGTCATGGGTGGAGTGATACCAATGCGTCATATCACGGTACCATCGGGAAAGTCCTTGAGACCCGTGCATTACGAACTCTCGCGCTTCGTCAAATTCGCAGCTACGTTCCACAACAAACAACCGACCAGTTTGACGCATTTTTCGGGACCCCTCTGAAGATAATAGAGTACCAGGGGGAGCTTGATACTGATGCGTCGAGAGCTTAGCAGATAATATTTGGCAACGCCCCCTTCCAGATTGGTACGCCGGCTTGGTAGGATGTACAGTAGTCACGATTGTCTCTAAAAGAGCAGTGTACATGGTATGCGAAATCACCCATCCACCTCCTCAAGATTACTACCTCCCAGCCTACGAACCACAATGAATAGCAGCTTACATTATTATTGTTTGATTTAGGCGCAGTACTGGGAGAACTCTAGCTTCAGCCGAGATTGGTACTTCCCAAGCCGTGTTATTAACTTCATTTCAGGGCAAAATCCATGCCAAGGAGTCGGCCCAGCTCTTGACCCAACCCGCCCCCCGGGGCCAAGTCCGCTCGCGGAATCCCGGATATACCATGAGGTCTGTGGCCATGTGCAAGTTACAGTGATATAAGCGCCCTAAATAACAGAAAGCCTGAAGCTAATATGACACATACTTAGGGGAAGGGCTCGGCTTCTGGTCTCTGTATTATCTGTATCATGAATGTTAACAGAGAGCTTTTTTTTGAGACATGCCGGAAAACTTGTGGAATGTGGCCTAGGCTACCAGGGCCTATCTAGGATGACTACTGTCAACTATCGCTTGTACTGTACCATATAGCTCCACAGCTAGGGCTGTGCGAAGTGTTGGGCCATGATAAATCGATTGAGAGAGTAATACTACCCGAAGAGCTATACCGACATCGTAGACTAGTAAAGTGTCTTGTCAGTACTAACGTTCGGTTACCAGTCCTGATTTGAGTTTACGTGGTGAGCTTCCACTAATGCTTCGTTTCACTTCATCCTTCGCGGGTATTCGATTCATTCGTGGGACTTAGGTTTTCTTTCATCCCAAACCCCCTCGCTCTGCTATCGTTTAGAAACGTGATCTTCGCAAAGCACCTCTCCCAACCCGACCAATTTTGAGTGTAGCTCCCTGCGCGTTCCCTCCGGTGCCTGGGGAGTACCGCTTAACCTGCTCTTTACCCACCAGTGCTTCACTTCATACCGCAGCAGCAGCAGCAGAGCGTAGTGTATGAAGACGAAAGGAGCCACGGGCTTGTGGCGCCACAGCCGCACCCAGTACTTGGAGATGTTTGTTGGCGACGCGACGACGATGCGCGCATCCTATGGTTCTGCTCATGGGTTGTAGGCCCTCGTGCGTAAGATCCTGGAGATCCAAGAGACCAGTATAAAGATCAAGTCATTGGAATTATGCTACGCAGAGAACCAAGCGATTAGTAGCATAGTCAAGGCAGAAGCTTGTCATTCTTGGAGCACAGCTTGCATTTCGGGCGTTGGATAACTACACGCTGAGAGTGTAGTAGTGCAGCGCACGTGTAGTATGTGGCATTGCTGTTATGGGAGGCGAGTGGGTTTCTGGAGGTAACACGCTGACTCCAGCATGATGACAGCCAGTCCGAAATCTCTAATAAAAGGATTTGCCGGAGCTTAGCAAGGATGGAGATCGTGGAGTTCATGAGGAGGCTTGGTTGTTGTTTCCGGATATCATGATGAATATATTATTTTTTGGCTTTAAAAATATATAACTTATAAAACCAGAATACTTAGTAAAGCGCGCCGCTCGCTTACTGATTACAAAATATTATTAGAGCGAGCTGAGATAATTTCGAGCCCTGGTTGGTCTTAGTTAGCCCAAGAATTGATTGAACATTGAACTGCTCAAATTTTCCCTCCCTATCAAGGAAGCGACAGCAGTCAGTAAACAATGGTACTAGCATCGGGATGGAATACGGTCATTATTGCGCAGTACAAGGATTATTATAACAAGGTCCGATGTGGTGTAATGGCTAACATCGCTGTCTCTCACACAGCAGCTCGGGGTTCGATTCCCCGCATCGGAGAATTCTTTTTTTTCGGCTGTGTTTTTCTGTTAGCTTGGTAGAAGTAGCGGGAATAAAAGAGGAATTCGTATGTAGTTCGTTCGTTTCGATCATAGAAAAAAGACTTTTCTTTTTTTTGCCTAGAATCAACAAGGGAGTGTGATTTGTGCTGTACCACGGTAAGGTCATCGGATCTAGAGCTGCTGTGTGGGAGACTCTACTCGTCGGGAGTAATATTATCGGGAATATATGCTTGCTAATTGGGGCAACGTCCTTGTTACAACTAAGTTGTGTATATAATAGGTTGTTCAAGAACATTGCATACTGTCTTAGCATGCCTTCTTTCAGACTCCGAGCATCAATGTACATACGCCATGACCTATTAATCAAAACACTTGTTAAGATATCCAACTCGGCAGTTGGCGACGAGTAGAGCCTCGCAACGCAAAAAGAAAAGGGCTGAATTCTACTAGCGTGGTCGTGAAAACCGTGGAAAAAGGTCTGTTGAGTTCAAGATTTCGATAGTTCCCAGGATCATTATGTGTACATTTGTATAGGTGGGAATATGGGTGCGGATGTGTACATATTCAATGTCTCTATATCTCTCCTTCTGTCTATGGTTCCGCGTATGTGTACGTCATGATTATATATATGCAAACCCGCTGAGTGAAATGTATTATACACGGCATTTAGCCTGTCGTGCACTGCCCTACCTTCCACCCGCTGTCCTCTCTACTCCCCAACCAAAGAGAATCACCCTCTGAAAGGCGCAAACCTCGACAAAGCCCGCAGCCGCTTTCCATACACCATGAACAAGAACGGCACCGGGATCGCCAAAGCCGCTACTCCACCCAGGATCGACATGGCCGGCCCGACGCCTAGATTTCGGAACATGGGTTGCGAGAACAGCGGGAACGCCGCCGCTAGCACGCTCCGCAGGAATGTATTCGACGCCGTGGCGGACGCCGCATATGGACCGTACGTATCCACCAAGAAATTGATACACTGACCGAAGATGATGGAGAATCCGCACCCGAACATGCCTGCGGCAACGCAGGGGAGGGCCCAGTGGTATTTCGGGGCGGCGGTCCAGCCGAACCAGAAGAGACCCGCTGCGAATAGGAACCCGCCGACGGCCATGGGCATGAGGCGACCTTCGGGAACAGGCTTGCCGCCGCCTTGGTCGAATTTGCGGATGTAGTAGGGTTGACCGACGAGGATGACGAAGGCAGATGAGAGAAGGACGCCGACGAAGAGGGCGATGAAGGGGAGGGTGGCGATTACGGGCTTCCAGTGGCGGAGGTCGTCGAAGACGATGGGGAAGACCTCGAGGGTGAGGTAGAGGAGGGCGTAGGTAAAGGAGGCGTATAGAGCAACCACGGTCACCATGGGCTCGGTGACGAGCATGACCAAGGGTCGGGAAAAGTGTTTCGTAACGATGCTGTGCGCGTCGATCTTCAGGTGTTCGTGCGGATGGTATAGGTCCGCATTGCCGGTCTCTTTGCGGAGGCGGACCGCCTTCTTATGCAGGAGAACAGGCCCGTACATTTCGGGCAGACAAAAGAAGGTGACTGCGAACACAAAGAACACAAAGATCGCTTCGATGTATTCTGTCCAGCGCCAGCCGAGGGAGGGATGCGAAACCAGCGCGGCCCCAATGATGGGTCCCATGGTAGGCCCACCGACGACACAGATGGCGTAGGAGGTCGAGGCGATCCCCCGCGCTTTCATGTGGAAGATGTCCCCTAGTGCTGCGGAAACATTACTCACAGGAGCAGACCCAAAGAGGCCTGCAAAATACCGTGTGATGAGCACGGAAGCGGTGTTCTTGCTCGTCGCGGTGCCAATGCTAAACAGACCCAGGCAAAAGACGGCTGGGAGCATCGACCAGCGACGCCCCCATATCTCTGAAATAGGCGCCCAACATAGAGGCCCAAATGCAAAGCCAAGACTATCTTCCGTCAATTTAGTGGCTTTTAGATATTGATTTAGATGAGCCTTACATATACAGCGACGTGGCCAGTATACTGACCTCTTTACTAATCCCCAGATATTCGACTAGTTCCGTCTGCGCAGGGGATATAATACTCGATCCCAAACTGGCACTCAGGGCCAACATGCCCAATTGGAAGGTAATCCAACATTTGTACGCCGTGGGAAAGTTTTGTGGGTTCTCAGGGTCATTTTCATCCCATCTCACCAGATTGGGATCGAATGACGATACAGGCTTGGCTGCCTTTTCGACATCATCGGGCTGTGGCGGCGAGACCGTCGCCTCAGGCACAACCGTCATGATGTATCGGATCTTGCGTACGTAGCAGATACATGGCTTTTTCTCAGATTCCTGAGATGCAAGCCTTCGATCTTTATTGAGATTGCCACCGGATATCGGCACCGCGAGAGACCGAGGGGACCCTCCTAGTGTCGGAGGTCCGACGCGGATAGTCCGATGAACCAATCATAACATCATAAAGGGGGCAAGAATTAGTCAAACGAGTCAGAAGGGACGCTGCTGACGAGTTGAAAAGGTCTGTGCTGAATTCTTTTCATTCCCTCGGTCATCGCAGTTGCAGCAGTGTTTGGCCAATGGCTCACCGGCGGAAGAATCTTTTGTCGTCGGTAGGCGTGCTACCCGTGATTCAACACCAGTCCTGAAATTGCCGTGTCAACAAATCAGGGCAACAGGAACCATTTTCTTGTTACATAGCTTCCGGGTATAGCCCGGCTTGTCCTTTTGTATGCAGCTCCTCTTTTCCTCGATTTCAACCCGGCTCGCCCCGCGCAACTGCCAATCACACCTGAGTTCGCACCCGGAGAGTGCGGAGCGGAAGCTTGGCGGAGACTGCTTATCCCAACGAACGTAGACTGAGCCATTGTATGTCAGGTCTCACAGACCTACCGATTGATGTCGAGAATGTCTCGGAGGAATGGTTCATTTCGATTGCCAAGTAGTTGTAGGGTAATAGCGCGTTAGAGTACTGCGGAACAGTGAGTGGTTTTAGACCTTGATCCTGCATGTTCCAGCCTCAAACCTACCATGGTGTGCGAATTCCAGTTCCGTCTGACTGCTGCAGGCTGCCAACATATCGTGTGTATGTTTCAGACATGATTATATGTCATCAAATCCTCATGCGCCCTGCTCGACGAAACACAAGCTGCTAGATCCAACCTGTGCACTGGTACATCTGGCGCCTCACTGAAAACAGCATCCCAATGCGGTCGGAAAATCGTATCCGCCTGGACTGTGTCAAGCCAGAGAACGCTCTTGACTTTTTTGATTGCGTCGCTCCAATTCGTCAGGTGTAAATTACCTGAAGCGACCATACGGGCTCTCTCCAAGAACCATTGGTAATGGGAGGGGTTAGTCCCAGTTGAAGCCACTAACCCAACGGCCATGAACCAGACGTCAAGTGGGGTGTGTACATGGGGCGTCAGATCGGACTGCTTCAGATATTGCACAAACCGCGTGACCATCGTGTTCAGCATGACTGCGTGTGAGTAATATGTTGGCCCATGGATGATGAACATGTAGAGGATGGTGGCGTAGCGGACGCATTCCGTGAGGGGGGATGGGGTTGGTAGCGAATCCTCAGGATTCCTCTCAGTAGTATCTAAAGGAGCCGACAGAAGTAGTCGATGAATGACAAAACATGTCAGGTCGTGAAGGTGGGTCGGAGGAATGGGTATATGTTGCGCACGTTGGAAAGCGTTGCGCAAACGGATGAAGACATTCCGAACTGCATACTCGACATCGTCATTTACGAGGCCGAGAAAGTCAATCGCTTTTTCCTCGATAAAAAGAACGCTCGACGAATTGAATTGCCATTCAGGAATTGGGGGTATGCCATCTCCGATGCCAACATCATCCTGGGTGTCGAATTGAGGATGACCCGTGACAATCATCGAGACCCTGATAGATTATATCAGTAGAAGTTCCAACCGACAGAGAAGGCAACATACCAGCTGATCATTCGAGCAGTCAACGGGCTGGTCTGTCTCACTGAATTGATGCCGCCTCTCAGGGTGACCAGTTTCTTCACTCCATTGACGTGCATCCCAGCAACATCGATGTTTCCCTTGCCGAACTGGTGCCACTACAGTTAGTAAGACATCCACTACCCGAATGATCAGACCTTACTTCGATCGCTGCCAAGGTGATTACCGAGTTCATAGTCCCGTCCTGCACAGCCAGCGACTGGTTCTCGATCTTGCGACGCAGTAAAGCCACCGAATCGGTCATGAGGATCTCAGAGCCTTGAAAGCCCTTCTGAGCCAGCAGCTCCTCGTCCAAACACGCTGTCTGCAAGGAGACATGAAACAAAGCCGGATCGCCAAGAGCTAGAGGCCACCATGAAATGAGGAACGGATTGGTTGTGGCGTTGAGATCAAGCGGATAGTACTGAAAAGCGATTTTGTGCAGAACTGGCTGGTGAGTGGAGGTGCCTGATATAGTACATTCGAGAGCGATACGTACAACTATGGATCAGACGTTGAACTCGTTCCCGGGGTAATCGCGTTTGGGGGTAGGAGTCGAAAGGGTCGAGACCAGAGAATCTGTAGCTGGCCAAAGTGCTGGATTCACTCGGCGCTATGGCCGATCCGCTATTTTCCGGCGCTGTCAAAGGTTGATTGGCATAGACGCATTGGACGTTGCGCTTAATGCAGCGCGTGCATCGTGGGGTGCGCAGATCGCAGCTATGCTTGTACTTGTAGCATGCAGTACAGGAACGACGAAGTGTTCGGGACATTGTTGAGGGGTGTACCAGTCGTATCTAGACGTGTTCTCTAGGATTGTGCCACCCGTGGAGAGGAGTGTTCAAGGTTGGTGGAGATGGCTGACGGATCGCCATAGGAAGAAACAGTCTAGACTGTGTATGGTATAGGCTCGCCAAGAGGATGCCGAGGCCTCAGCTTATTCAATGGGTTTGTCTGTGCGTCAAGTTTAGAACATCATGTGTGGACAGTGAACGAAAAAGGTTCCCACTAATTGGGGGCTGTTTCATTCAGGGACCATGGCGTAAGTAAGTGAGTGGTAACTACCCATGTATCAGGCTGGTTTGTGAGAATGAGGAACTGCACTTCAGACTGAGATATTGAAGATTCTCGAACCTCGGGTGTCAGCAATGGGAATGGGGCTGATTGGAAGCCATCCAGACTAACCCGGAACAGACTAGAGCCCGATTGCATTTTCGGGGTCTAGTCCCAATCGGGACATGTATACAGAAACGGGCCCTGACATTGCATGACTCGGCATCGATGAGATTCCCCTATTCATACTTAGCCCTTTATAAAGTTGAACAATGCCTCTGTCCATCTTTCCCTCGAGTTGCTGCTACCACTAAGGGCGTCATAATGGCTGACATTTTCAACACCACAACTGCGCACCTCGCGCAGCCGTCAACATGGCCCAGCTCTTCGCTTCCATTGAGCGGTTGGTCGACCTGGCAGTATATCGTGACGTTCATATTAGGAGTGATACTTTATGATCAGGGTACGGGCACAACCAGAGCTTTGAGCGCAGTCACTGACACCGTACAGTCATGTACCTCAAGCGAAAGGGCTCCATTGCCGGACCGATGTTCAAAATCCCCCTGATGGGGCCATTCCTCCAAGCCATCCATCCCAAGTTCGACGAATACCTCGCTCAATGGGCAAGCGGACCTCTGAGCTGTGTCTCTGTCTTCCACAAGTAAGATCGCCGCCACTGCTCTTTTGTTCACTGCTAACGCCCCCCCCCCCCCCCCGTGCAGATTCGTCGTCCTCGCCTCCGACCGCGACCTCGCCCACAAAGTCTTCAAATCGCCCACCTACGCCGAACCATGCCTAGTCCCCATCGCCAAAGACATCCTCGGTCACAAGGCCTGGGTCTTTCTGCAAGGCAAAGCCCACGCCGAGTACCGACGAGGCCTGGCGCCACTGTTCACGAATAAAGCGATGGCGACCTACCTGCCGGTGCAGGAGCGGGTGCTGGCAGATTACTTCGACCGCTTCGTGTCCGCGAGCCAGGCGAACAACAACCGGCCACTCCCCTTCATGACGCTCTTCCGCGAGATCAACTGCGCACTGTCATGCCGGACGTTCTTTGGCGACTATATCTCGCAGGATGCGGTGCAGAAGATCGCAGACGACTTCTACCTGGCGACGGCGGCGCTGGAGCTGGTCAACATCCCGCTGTCGATGTACGTGCCGTTCACGAAGCCGTGGTGGGGCAAGCGCACGGCGGACGCGGTGCACGTCGAGTTCGCCAAGTGCGCGGCGGCGTGCAAGGCCAACATGGCGACGGGGGCGACGCCGACCTGCATCGTCGACCACTGGGTGCTGCAAATGATGGAGTCGAACCGCTACCGCGAGCGCCTGGCCGCCGGCGAGACCGACCTCGAGAAGCCCAAGAACCTGATCCGCGAGTTCACCAACCAGGAGATCAGTGAGACACTGTTCACGTTCCTGTTTGCCTCGCAGGACGCCTCCAGCAGCGCCACCACCTGGCTATTCCAGATCATGGCCCAGCGGCCCGACGTGTTGGATCGTCTGCGCGCTGAGAACCTGGCCGCCCGCGGCGGCGACCGCAACAAGCCCTTCGACCTGCCCATGCTCGAGTCGCTGACCTACACCAACGCCGTCATCAAGGAGCTGCTCCGCCACCGCCCGCCCGTCATCTTCGTGCCCTATCTCGCCACCAAGCCCTTCCCCATCACCCCCGAGTATACCGCGCCCAAGGGCTCGATGGTCATCCCGTCGTGCTGGCCCGCCTTGCATGACCCCGAGGCGTATCCGAACCCGGATATCTTTGACCCGGACCGCTGGATCACGGGCGATGCCGAGTCGAAGACGAAGAACTGGCTGGTGTTTGGATCGGGGGCGCACGACTGTCTAGCTAGACGGTATGTGCCGCTCTCGATGGCCGGCATGATCGGGAAGGCGGCGCTGGAGCTAGACTGGACGCATCATGCGACGCCGCGATCGGAGGAGATCCGGGTGTTTGCGACGTTGTTTCCGATGGTGAGTTAGATGTCGCTGATGACTGCTGAAGATTTGACTGACTTTCGCAGGATGAGTGTCCGTTGGTATTCAAGAAGCGGCCGTGAAGCTTCGCCAACATACCCATTCAAGCTCGGCCTTATGCAGGCCATCAAGCCATTCAACCTCCAACAACTGGGTGATAATACTGTACTGTATATCGACCTCCGCCATGTTCACTTCAAAATTCAAACAATTTTCAATCCGACCTCTCAGAAAAACAATATTAAACGACCCAACCAGACACCCGAATGTATACCTTATTCTTCTTCCCCTTTTGCTCATCACTAGCTCACCCTGCAGCCAGATCAAGCAATGTAACATACATAATCTACATAAGTTAATGAAATCATCACAAACACCCTCTTCTTCTCCCCGATTATCTTAGAATCAATTACCCAGGAACCCAATACCTCCACCTTCCACCACCTCCCTCAACCCCCCTCCCATGATCCCCATCCCCCCTCATCTCCCAGACCATGCCCCTCTCCAACACCACCGAAGGCTTCTGATCCGAGGCCTGTGCGGCCTCCTGCAGAATCCCACTCCCACCTCCACCGCGCCTCCGCTTATAACTCCTGCACAGGAAAGTTTCATCCCAGCTCCGGTCGCCCTCCCACGGCCTCTTCTGGCTGCGGACTCGGTAGTCGGAGACGCGGTCGTAGTAGGAGCTATCTGGGGCTGGGGGGTTGATTGTTAGGAAGGTTATGAGGGGGTGGTAGTGGTGGTATTCATGCTGGGTTTTGGGGTTGTTGGGAGGGTGGGTTGGGTATTGATGGTGGTTGTTGTTGGGGATGAGTGTTGTTGGTGGTGGAGAGGTCGAGGTGGAGGTAGAAGTCGAGGAAGCTGGGGAGGCCGAGGAAGATTGTGGTGTAGCACAGTGTATGGCAGCTCTGTGCTGTGCTGAACGTCGATCTGAGTGCGAAGAGTAGTAGGCCGGGCTGTAGTCGTGGCTCTCTGCGTGCGGAAGGGAGTATTTGTTGCTGTTGCTATGATGAGTGGTGGTGATGGTGTGGTTGTATCTCGGGATGTAGTGATTGTTCATTCTCGGATACAGTCTTCTAGTACTCCCTCGACTATCTGAATCGCCCTGGTCACTGGATAGCACGGCCAAGATCGTCCACAGCGACAGGCCCCGCTGTAAGCCCTCACGGAGGGTCGCGTGCTCGTACTGTCGTCGGGCTAGTCGCGTGCGCTCATAGTAGGTCTTGTCTTGCTCGGATTCGAGGATGGGAGGTTCGATGGGATGAGGAGGAGGGTTGGATTGTGGACTTTCGTGGGCAGAAGACATGTTTGAGATACTATGTTCTTGTTGCTTGAGTTTGGCTGACTGCTGTGTTCATCATGAGAGCGAGACAACGATTCAAAGTCAGAAAGCCTCAACTCATAGATTATGATAAGCGACGAACTAGCCGAATCTTCCCTCCCCACGGCACGGGATGTCATGTTTCATCGACACGGCAGAAGTTTCACCTCCTGCTTGACAGTCTCCACTTGCCCAACCGTCCACGTATTCTCTTGCGTGTGCAGATCCAGTACACTTACTCAACTTCGTTTGGTGTCATCAGTAATAAGCTTGATTGGTTATCCATATGCCGTCATCTACTGTACATTCAGTCGTCACCCGACGAAAAGTAATCAAACACAATACAGGCAAGAAAGCTCTAAGATAATACAAAACACCAGTTTCCCCCTCCATCCCCCATTCAAACACTATAGACATAGTCATGGAATGTGCATATATAAAGTCCTACCGAGCTCTATCGTGGAGCATGCTGCGGATTCATCGGTCCAGGAAGCGGCCCTGGATTCGACCCCTGGCTGTACACACGATGGTGCCCGGGCGTCCCATGCGGCCCCGGTTCGAGGCTCCCAGGCCCTGGGGGCCGTGCTTGCAAAGCGTGCACAGCCCCACTAGGCGCGTAACTTAGTCCCCCGGCCGGGTTTGGTTGCAAGATCGCGGGTGGTGTGTACGACCGGCCCATGGCCATCGGTTGAGGGCCCGGCCCAGGCAGGCCCGCTGCCCGGGACATTTGAGCCTGCGGAGGCGGGGTGCTGTGACCGTAAGCGACGGCGCCAGCCAGTCCCAGCGCCGACCGATGCGCCGCCTGTTGATGAGCCCCGTTGACCATAGTCTGGACATGTTGCTGATAACTCTGATGGTTCGCATGTTGCTGCGCAGACATCCCGGCTCCAGGCGTGGCTGGTGCCGAGACATATGCCGATGTGGTCACAGCTGGTTGTCGGGAGGACATACCCAGTATATTAGCGGGCGACTGAATTGGCGTGGGCGGTCCCTGTCTGGATCCATAGGACGGAAGACTACCATTACGGGGCGTGGGAGAGCCGACCGCCGGTCGATACATAGCATTCTGCGCGGCGATTTCACGTGATGCGGCCGCACTGGCCTGAGCATGAGGCACAGGGGACGGAGCGTATACCGTAGCATGATAAGTAGGCCGCTGAGCCGCAGCCGGTGAAGGTGTGGGAGCAGGCGATGGTGTTGTGAGGTTCTGCAACGAGGGGCCAGGCAAAGATTGATGCGAGGTGTAGGGAGAGTAAGCGGGCTGAGAGGCGAGGGATGCTGACGGGCGGCCGCTGGGCTGTTGCTGCTGCTGCTGCTGCTGCTGTTGTTGTTGTTGTTGCTGCTGTTGCTGCTGATGCGGAGGTGGCGGAGGTTGCTGCGCTCTGGGATCGAACCGTGCCATCCAATCATTATTTGCTGGAGCAGTTCCCCCGGATACAGAGCCGTAAGGCTGGTATTCAGCATACGTGCGGGAGGGCGGAAGATATGGGCTGGGCGCCCCATAGACAGGGCCCTTCGGTTGAGCCGACAAGGTGATGTCTTCTGGCCGTGAAGGAGGCGGCTGGGGAATTGACTGCATGCCGGCAAACCCAGCACGGGAAGGAGATCCCATGTTGCTTGCAGGAGTAGACACCTGGTCGCTAGCGAACCGTTTCCGTGGCTGTGGCTCCTCCGGTTCGTCGTTGAGAATACTCATAATATTGGACCGTTTGGCAGGCACACGAGGCGGCTCGGGAGGCTCAAGCGGAGTCGACCCAGGTCGGAAAAGCTCTTTAGGAGGCGACAAAACCGGAGGTTGGACAACACTTGCGGGTTGACCTGGCAGTGTAAAGAACGGCCGCTGCGATATCGATTCACGCCGAATAGGGGAGTGTTCGGGCTCATGTCCCAAAAGTGGTTGAGCGGGCGAGCTAGGGGTCTTTGTGAGGCTCGGTTGTCGCGAGTGAGACCCAGTAGGCATCAAGGACGGTTGATGCTGGGGTGGCATATACACTGACTGGGAGGCAGGAATTGCCGCCTGTACTGGAAGTAATGGCGACCCATGCATGTCGACATTAGCAGCCCGATAGCCCTGGGCATGGAGTGGGTCAAGACGTGCCATTTCCGCAGCAGACACCGGCGTTTGACGGGAAGAGATGGACACTTCTTGAGCATGAGAAGCAGGGACATGAGAAAGCACGGTTCCTGGAATCTCGCGCCGGTCGTCGGCGAAATATCCTAGGCGTGGTCCTTGCAGTCGCGGTGGCAAGGTAGCCTGAGGGCGCATGGCTCTGGAAGCGTCATCGCCGCCAAGGATAGGCATCGGAACGGCATTGGCCTGTGCAAGCGGAGGATAGCGCGATACATTACGCTCCTTTTCTTGCACAGGGCGAGTATGGAGAGGAACCTGTTGAGATGACCCGATTGGCTTGGTTTTGGGCCCAAGCCGACTTTCATCCGCATCAGGCACTGCTGCATCCGTGTGGGGAGCAAGAGGCCGGGGCATGATTATTGCAGAGGGTGTAGCTTCGTAGCGTCGCTTCGAGGCGAAGTTCGGCACGGGTAAAGGACCAGTTGGCTCACCGCGAGCCTTCTTCGCCTCGGCCTCTGCAACAATCTCTTCAAAATCCTTATTACCGGAGTCAATTCGGCGCTGAAAGTAGTTCTTAACCTGTAGAGCACGATTAGTCAAATGAAACCGTTAGAAAAGACCTTACACAAGAGTAAAATACCATGACTGTTGTTTTAGTTTTCATGAAGTTGGAAATACCCTCAAAATCGCGGCCAAAATGTGCCAGCAATAGGGGAAAGTCGCGTTGCTCGGGCACCGACCAGTAACTTGTGGGCTGCAAGGATCCGTATCCGCTGGCTTCGGGCTGCCTAGCGGGTGCGGGGGCCTCCTGCTCGGTCGACTCGAAAACATAAACCCCCTCTTTCTGACGTCCTCGTCCTGATCTCGCTCGAGGTGGTACATCGCTAGGCTCTTTCTCTTGCGGCTCCTTGCGAACGATCGGAACTTCGGCAACAGCTCCATCAAGGGAGGGTTCGAATATTTCTGTCTTTGGTACGGGAGTGAGGGCAATCCCGACAGTTGGCACCGGCGTTGTTTGAGCTGATTGCTCAGACGGGGTCGGCTGCGGTGTCTGCTGCTGCTGCTGCTGTAACTGCTGCTGCTGCTGTTGTAGCTGCTGTTGTTGCTGTTGCTGCTGCTGGGCAGCTTTGCCTCGCCGACCACCACGAGTACCCCCGCCAGTGCGAGGCCCTCGCCGGCTAGGTTTCTCCGCTTGTTCTCCATCCTTGGACGCGTTCCCGCGACGACCGTTCGCATCCGTGTCCGCCGAAGAGTCTCCAAATGTGGGAGCAGCAGCACGTCGGGGACGACCAGTATCAGTGACAGGCGCTGGCTCTTCTTCCCCTTCGTAGTCAGGCTTGACCACACCCAGATCAGCCATGAGCGCATTCGACTTCGGTCTGGCTGATCTTCTGGCCCTTCCTCGACGACTCCACCGCTTGTTAAGCTTAGCCTTGTATTTGATCTCTTCTTTAGTAAGGTAATAATGAATAATGCACTGCTGGAAGTCGCGTCCTGGAAGTGACTCTGCGATCTTGCCCCATTTCTTGGGGTGTGCCATGAATGCATCTGTGAAAATCCCATGTTCCTCCTTGGTGAAGTCATTGGGCGGCGGCAGAAAGCCAAACACGTCCATGGCATTTTGGGGATCAATGATGTTGTTGGTGTCTTTATAGATACGAGCTTTTACCTCACGTGGTTCCAGCATATCCGGAATGACGGCCTCGCGGGACAGGTCTGGCTGTGCTGTAGCCTTGTTGCCGCGACGCTTCTCCAGCTCCTCCTGTGCTGAGATCTCAGAAGCGCGAAGAGCATTTTGGAAATCCAGCTCGCTGTTGCCTTTGTATCGTCTCCCGCTTTCCACGGTAGGTGTAGCTGTCACAGGAATAGGGGCAGCAGGTGGCGTGGTTGGCCCGGGGGTGACCGAAGTCTTTTCTTTGGCATTATCCAATTCCCATACATTTAGCCTCCAGGGCTTGTAGTGAGCAAGATAATCAAGCCGTAGCCCAGCATTCTTTTGAGCGATCTCTTTACGTTGCTTCATAAGCTCTCCATGTAATAAGTCTTTGAGCCGCTCGTGAGCTGCTGCATTCTCCTGATAGATGTCGAGATCTGACAATGGGGTCGGGGGACCCGTGTTGAGAAATGGTAGATTCTCAATGGTGAGTACCTCGGCAGCGGGTACGGACTCTATGGCCTCCTTGGTCAGCGGTTCGTGGTTTTCGGCCTTTCCATTTGGCTGGCTGTCCACGTCCATTGGCTGAGCAACTTCATCGCTGGCTACCTTTTCCTTTTCCGGGGCAGGCGGAGGGCTTGGTGTTTTGTCTTTAACGGTGGCATGGGCAAGAGCACCCAGTAGCTGGATACGCATTAGTAATGCCACAATAGTAGGATCTTCCAATGGAGATGGAGGAAGCTCGGCCCGAAGCGCCTTCATGTCCTTCTCGAAGATCCTTTTGCGCTCATCGAGATAGTCTTGTGTGAAGACAACATTCTCGTCTTCCTCTTCGTCGCTAGTCCGTGTGAAATCGGGGATCACAACACTAGCCGGTGCCTCCGCTGTCTTTTCTGGCAATTTTTCCGGCGTCCTTTCCCGCGCCTTTTCCGGCGTCTTCTCTGGTGTCTTCTCTCGCATCTTCTCTGGCGTCTTCTCCGGTATCTTTTCTGGTGTCTCTAGTTTCTTCGGGGGTGCAGCCGATCTCTCACGAGGCAACTCTGGTTGCGCCACTGGAGGTGGAGATGATGAAAAGTCGAGTTTGGATTCGGTGGGATCCTTTTCACTGACAATCTCTCCTGCCTCTGGCCCCGACCCCGAATCATCATTATCGGTACGCGAGTCACGCCGGAGTTCTTCGCTGATCGAAAGACTGCGCTCGTTTTCATCGATGGATTCCCGTTTTGTAGGTACAGTCGAGCTTGGCCCAGTTGGCGGACGACTATATCCAGGACGGACCCATTGTTTATTGGGCTTTGGCGGACCGCGAGACACAGACGGCCGTTGTTGAAGAGCTCGTGGGCCAGTTGGGATCGTCGAGTTCGGCATTCTAGGCGAAGTATGAGCACCCGGGGAGACCGCCTGCCCTGCCGCAGACGGCCTTCGGCCAAAATCAACAGCCATCGGTGCCGGCCCAACCTTGCTTGGCGACGTCGCCTCATGATAAGCTGAAATTTCCTTGGCCACCATGGCTGCGGGCGCAGTAGGTGGAGAAAGCTCTGTTACTTTCGGTCCATTGGGTGTAGGGGCGACCTGCGATTTGGACGCACGTGAAACGTGCTCGGGCTTCGTCGGTGTATCACCCGTTTCGTCACGTCGCGGTTCATCGCGGCGAATTCGTTGCTCAAGAGGCAACTGAGGAGGTGCTCGATCAGCTTTAGGGGCAGTGGGAGGCTGTACTGGGGCCCGTGTTGGCGGCTCAGGGCGCTCTTTCTCATGTTTGGCAACGGGATGAGCACTGGGGGCTGATTCTGCAGTCGGTTTGTCTGCCGCAATCTCGGGTATCGGTGCAGTGACTGATCCGAATGCGGGTACTTGCGGCGCAGCCGGGGGAGGGGATCGTTTCACGGGCGCAACAACTTCTTTCGGTGGTTCCGGACGGGGCACAGGAATTTCAGCTCGTTCTGGTTCGCGGCGGTTATCGCTTGTAGAAGGTTTGCGCGGTGGCTCCACGATGGGGAGATCAGGTACCCGCTCGGGAACTGCAGGGGTCGGTTGTGGTGCAGGAGCAACAGGTGAGGCGGTGGAAATGCTAGGTATGCGGTTTGGATTCTCTAGACGATTGACAGGGGGGTCGCGCTTCCAGTGATCACCCGGTCGGTCTCGATCATCGCGCTCAACGCGGCGTTCCAAATCATCTCGCCGCTCAAATCTGTCTCGTCGATCCAGTAAGTCACGGTCTCTTTCCCGATCTCGTCGATCAATCTCTCGGTCGCGGTCCAGAGGTACCCGTTCTCGTTCTCTTTCACGATCCCGGTCGAGTATGCGATCTCTATCTCTTTCACGATCACGATCGCGCTCTCGGTCCCTTTCTCTTTCTCGGTCGCGATCCCGTTCCCGATCCCAGCGTCCGTCGCGGGATCGACTTCTCCGCCTGAAAGTGTCACGATCATCCAAGTACGGCATCCGACCTCTGCCCCGTCCTGCTTCCCACTCGCCTCGGCCACGCCCACGAATGGGGGGACCGGTCCGGACATGGTGGTTATTTCCCGCCGGAACGTCAGGAACAGCCGAAGAAACGGAGATCAAACTATCACGAGAGCCGCGTCGCATGCGAACAATATCGGGGTCTCGGCCCAGGGATTCTCTAATATCCCGGAAGTCGCGAGGTGGTGGGGGAGAGCGCGAGCGACCGCGTCCAAAGCCAATGCGTGATTCTCGAGGGTCGAAGTCGCGGTCGCGGCGGTTCCAGTCCCGATCTCGATCCAGGTCGCGGCGAAACGGTGGCGGGCCATCACGAACATCTCGAAAGTCTCGGTCTCGGTCTCGATCGCGATCTCGAATGTCTCGGTCTCGTTCGCGAAAATCTCCTCGGGCGGTGTATCCTCGACCTCGGCCAGCAAATGAAGCACCTCGAGGTGGATCAATCAGAGCTTTCGGACCTCGAGGGGGTTCCCGCCCCAGGGGAGGAATATTGGCATCGTCGGATCCTCGGGGCCCTGCCGGTGGTCGACGGTCACCAAAACGCTGGGGAGAACGGTCACGGGAGTTGAACCCAGACAATGGAGGGTATCTTTGAGACATCACTAGGTCATGCTAGTGCACATGAAGACAAAGCAACCCGGCAGGATGCCTGCGACAAGTTAGTGACGCGGGGTTTTCAACAAAGGCGAGATATTAGTAGTATGGAATTAAGGTGTGGAGAAGAGAGAAAGTATAACCCCGGATAAACAAAGGAAAAAGAAAAAGGAAAAGAAAGGAAAAGAAACGGGTGAAATGGAATGAGGCAAATGGACACCCCAAGGAGGAGTCTCGAAAGAAGCACGGGCAGGAGAGGCCAATTGACGCAAAGAGGCGGGAGCAGCAAAAGCGCGAACGAGCAGCAGAGCAGAACCTCGCCCGAACGACGACGACGAACGACCGAACAGGCAGTGGAGAACACGTGATTGGTAGTGGAAGCATGGGAAGACCGTGCACGGGCCAAGAGGGGCTTAAGTAATCAGTTAATGATTCCTAGTGCGGATCCCAATTTTGGCACCATCCCTCATGCTTAGCGGCAGCCACGGTTGGCGCCGATTGTTTCAGCCGTGACTGGACAAGCCGGGGCAGCTTGGTGGATCGGGGATCACGCAGGCGGCAGACAGGATTGAAATCGTAAGAAGGGGAGTTCAACTGAATGGTCACCGCTCATGTACAGTGTCTCACTGTCTCACACACTGCCGAAATGTTCATCGGAGTGGCCGAGCATAGACTAGCAAAATCGTTTCAACAATAAAAAGAAAGACGATCCACGAACCTCCCAAGGCTGATCGTAGCTGGAGAAATGGCAAACAGATCAACAAAAGAAACAAACTAAATTTACCTGATCCTTGAGAGTAACTGTTGCCGCACTCTTGTCCCGGCGACAACGTGTCAAATAGTTCACTGGAGAGACACCTGCAAGGGAGGGCAGTGTAAATGGGAGCTGGGCAGCCAAATCCACCAGCGATGGGATGGCGGGCTTCGCAGTCGGTTCCGGACCCCCAAAGACCACAAAGTCGGTAGATGTGTAACGGCGGTGGTTAGGAGGCAATCTGATGGTATTTGAGGAGTGAGACAGAAAAGGGAAAGATCGAGAGAGCTGGAACGATTTCGCGTTCAGAGTCTAGACAGAGTCAAGAAGAGGATTGATCGATCATGAAAGAGGGAAGAGGGAAAAACGACGAAGAAGACGACGACGACGACGACTCTGAGACTGACCAGACTCCCTCAGTTGATGGGGCCCAGGCAATGGAGCCGGACGGAAGCTTTAGTTGGTCAAGGAGTCGCAGGGACTCTTTCTAGGGGAACTCAAAAATAACTTGCGGAGTTGGCCTCAGGCCAGGGGACGGGACTGGTTGGTTCCCACCAATTTCAAGGTTGCCTGAGGTTTCTGTCACTTCTGAGTGAACCTTCAAGTTGTGTGTCCTCAGGCATCCACACAGCGGCTGCCAGTTTTTGCCTGCCAGCTGCCTGCCAGCTGCCAATCCCGCCGGGCACTTCCCTGCGTTCCCCGCCATCCATCCGCTTTAGTCTAAGGCAGCAGGGGAGAGAAAAAAAAAAAGGGACCCAAGGAAAAAAAAGGGCTGAGTGCAACACCTCCCGCTCTCTTTGTCTAACGTGATAGCCGACTTTCCCCCTCTGTATACCACATTTCCGATCGAGCATTGATAGAATAATTGTGGAATTTAATCGTCGTCTATCGCTCGTTTTTCCCTTCGATTTATTTACCAGGTGGTTTCTACCAGGTGGTTTCTTCCAAAATGTCCTCAAACAGCATCCCGCCCACTGAGAATGCCCCTCCCTCCTCTGTGACCGATGCCGTCTTGGTCGCCTCTGAGCCTGTCCCGGAAGGGACACATAAAGTGAGCGGCGTGGACTTCGATCGCTTCCGGGGGAGAGATATCACCGTCGCTGAAATGGTCGACAACATGAGATACACGGGTTTCCAAGGCAGTGCAGTCGCAGACGCTGCCCGCATCATCAACAACATGGTATGGTATCTTCGTCTACGCTTCAGAAAGCCCCCTCGCTGACGGGACTTGATTTCTATAGACTGCTTACCGTCATCCCGAATCCGGTGCCAAAACGACCATCTTTCTCGGGTACACCTCAAACCTGATCTCCTCCGGCCTCCGCGACACCATCCGCTACCTCGTCAAAAACAACCACGTCTCAGCCATTGTCACAACTGCTGGCGGTGTGGAAGAAGATTTGATCAAGTGCTTAGCTCCGACCTACATGGGCTCCTTCACCACGCCTGGCGCAGGACTGCGTGCCAAGGGATTGAACCGTATTGGCAACTTGATCGTTCCCAATAGCAACTACTGTGCCTTTGAAGATTGGCTAGTCCCGATCTTGGATAAGATGTTGGAAGAACAGGAAGTCGCCAAAAAGAAGGCGCTGGAAACGGGTGACGAAGAAGACGAACTGCACTGGACTCCGAGCCGCATTACCGAACGCCTTGGCCGCGAGATCAACAACGAGGAATCGGTGCTGTACTGGGCCGCACGCAACAACATTCCCGTCTTCTGTCCGGCTTTGACGGATGGCTCTCTCGGAGACATGCTATACTTCCACACGTTCAAATCTTCGCCGCAACGGCTGCGCGTGGATATTGTCGACGATGTGCGCCGTATCAATACGATGGCCGTCCGTGCTGCTCGCGCGGGTATGATCATCCTTGGAGGTGGTGTAATCAAGCACCATATCGCTAATGCTTGCCTGATGCGCAATGGTGCGGAACATGCGGTCTATGTGAACACCGGGCAGGAGTTCGATGGTAGCGATGCGGGTGCGCGACCGGATGAAGCCATCAGCTGGGGCAAAATCAAAGCCGACGGTGAGTCGGTAAAGGTGTACGCGGAAGCTACGGTTGTCTTCCCGCTCATTGTGGCCGCTTCATTTGCACGAGCGGAGGCAGCCGCATTGAATGCCGTCAAGTCCGAGAATTGATGGTTGTCGTTGTGTAGACTTCAGAATTTTGGCGAGACAGCCGATGCATTTGTCCACTTCTTGCACCTAACAGCACCTGAACAACGCGGGGTTTCCCGCCTTGGAAACACTCGCTCTGCTGAGCACGTTGGCAATATTCCGGAGAGCTCCCCTCCTATCTCGGCCCCGCGTCGATACCAGTTTTCACCAGAGGCCGATCTAGGCGTGGCGCTACGGTCACGCTAGCGGCTCCACCGGTTGTGCGGACAGAGTAAATCTAGAAAGGAGGCGAATCGGACGACTAGCTCCGAAGCCAGGGACAAAATCTGCACGGCAGAGAAGACGGCAGCCCATTGAGCACCCGTAAGTTCGGGACGAGGGGCTGTTGGATCGGCAGAGGGGCGGTTTCTTTGGGTGAAGAGGGGGAATTTGGTGGAATGGCGAATGGAACAGATGGAGTTGCGCTGGGCCGATGGCGCGTTCCACAGGTCGATCATGGCATTCGAAAGGCCCTCAATTTGGTGGATTGTTCTATCCGAGACTCCGTTGCCACCGGACGGAGGCAGTTTGACTTACCGTTCCGAGCGATGGTGCAGAAAGGGACCACCGCACAAAGAAATCAGCGACGAAAGGAAATCTGTAACTGTGATAGTGATCAATGAAACCGAAAATGCCTCGAGAAAATTTTTCAATTTCAGTTGTGGGTGTGACCACCAGGACTTTTGTCCACATACTCAGGGAGGGGAGGGGGAAGGCAGAAAAAAGTGACAGGTCAGTTCCTGGTGTGTTGTTTTCCCCGGCTAGTTCGGTCGATCAATCGTGACAATCGAGACAATCGATAAGCGTACAGTTCCCTCGGTCTCTGTCTCCGCTCCTGTATGGGTACAAGTATTTTTTGTTGAGTGGTCCATTTTGCTTGGTCTGGTGGGAATGAGAACAATTGGATCTTTTCTTTCTTTTTTTTTTTCTTCTTTTCTCTCCATTTTTTTTTCTTATCCTTTACCCGAGGGAGGTGGCAATGGACGGGATGGAGACGATGGTGTTAATAATCCGGGGGAAAAGAGCAGAAATGCGCCTGAGCAAGAGTGGTTCTGGTCCCCAATAACCAGCGGTGAGCGCCTCGTGATTTGGCCGCTGCATTGCCGCCTCATCCTCATCCTTTTGCCATTGGTTCTTCCTCCTGACTGGTCTTCGCTTCTCTCGATCAGTAGGTAGCTCTGTTTTGTGTTGCTTCTTCTCCCTCTTCTCCCTCTTCTTTTATTTTTAATCTTGCCTTTCTCTCTTCTTCTCTCCATCTCTTGTTCTGCGTTCTTTCATCTTTCATCTCCTCACGCACGGGTTTGTATAGCTTCTTCTCTCTCTGTTATCTATACTTCCCGCACTGCCTTCCCCGGATTCGATATACAATTTCTCCGATAGAGTGAGATAAACTGTTGCTGAGCATCAGCCAACCTCCACTTCCCCTCACACTATACCTTTCTCTCCTTTGGACTTTGGTCTTTCTCAGCACTAGTGATTGATTGACCTTTGGTGCCCCTAATTTATTTAAAGCTGCTCCAGCCTTGGGCCACCTTTCCCTCTGATAAGCCTTGCTTGTTGCCTCTTATCGTTGGCCTTTCTAGACCCTCGCTTTCTTTTCTCTTCCTGTCAGGCTTTCAAGCTTCGTTACTCCCCCTCCTTGCCCCTCTGTCTGCAGCCTGACCACTTTGTGGGAAACACATCAGCCTGCCATCTATTCCTTCAAGCAGGCAGCATTGCAGCAACCTTCCTGGCCCTTGGATGTCTGATTGCCTTTCGTCGGTTGCACACACTCTGAGGCTAAGGCTCCTCGTGTTTCTCAGCCTTGACTCATCGTCTCCAGTCTAGCCTTCTTTTGCTCGTGTTTTGTCTTGCGTCCGTTAGTAGTCTTTAGGGACAGGTTATCCCATTGCTACCTTCGTTCTTCGTCTTACATCCTTTCATCACTCTTGTTCAGTTTCGTGAACTATCGAAATGGATCCTCAGGTCGAGGATACCGCCGGCTTGGTGGACCAGGTGCCACCTCCGATCACTCTTACCACCGACTCGAATCTATCCGAGCCAGGCACAGCAACAACAGTCACCGTACAAGCTACGTCGGAGGAGAGCACTGAACCGTCCACCGACTTACGCTCTAACCTATTCACCGGCCCTCCCTCTCAAGAACCCCAATCCGAGAACCTTCCGGATGCACCTCAAGGTGAAGCACAGACCATCAGTCAATCCGACCGGGCATCAGATAGCCAACACGCCCAGCCTGAGTTGGAACATGCCTACTGGGCCGAGTTTGAGGAGGACTCCTCGGTGCCAGACGAGGCGGAGATGAAGGAAATTGAATCTGCGGCGGATGGCGACTACAGTGCCTATGAGTGTAAGCTTTCAACGCATGGGACGAATTACACAAGCGCGGAGCGGCCTGCTGACCAATCTAGATGACTACTGGGAAAAGAACTTCCACGCCGATCTGGATGATCCGGAGTACCGTCCTACGCAGAAGGCACGTCTGACGTGGAAGATCAAAGGCATTCGTGGCTCCCCGGACCGCCCCAACCGCGCTAAAATCATGCGTTCGCTCCCGGCTTACATGGGAGGCTATTGGTGGACCATCAAGTTCTTCCCCCGTGGTAACAATGTCAGCTCCCTGAGTGTCTACATTGAATGCTCCCCGACTATGCCCACTCCGGAGAAGTCTTATCCCGATACGGAGTTTAAGGTGCTACAGGGTCCAGCCGGAGAAAGTCTGGACACCAATGCTCCCGAGGTTGACATCAAGTTCGCGGAGACTGAGGATACGGCCGCTTGGCTTGAGCAGTTCAAGGCCCAGTACCCTGCTGCTCGACAGGAGAATGCTGCCGGGGCTGGTTCCTGGCGGGTGTCTGCGCAAATTGGCGTCATCCTGTACAATCCAGACGAGCCTCGAACGGGGTGGATGCAGTCATCGTGCCACCAGTTCAACCCACATAACTTGGATTGGGGCTGGACTAATTTCCACGGCCCGTGGGATCAGATCCACCGCCGTCAGCGGGGCCAGCGCCAAGCACTGCTTCGGCACGATACGCTCGCGTTCGACGCCTACATCCGCATTGTCGACGATCCCACTCGGTCGCTCTGGTGGCACGCTAGTGACACCGAGCCCACTTGGGATAGTTTAAGTCTGACCGGCTATCGTCCCTTGGGTGATTCGGTCATCAACCATAGCGCGGAGGTAGCCGGGCTGGCCACGTGGATGCACCTTGCTCCCTTTTGCAGGATAATTCAGAAAGCAAATGTGCTGGAACATCTCAGCAACTGTGACGTCAAACCAAAGCCATTGTGCGATGCGCTGCAGAAGTTTCTTTGGCAGCTGCGTTCACGAGGCCAGTCATTGCAGTACGTGGACACTGATCTTATCACGTCGACTCTGCGGAACTTGCACGAGTACTCAGGCGATGTATGTGAGTTCTGGGAGCGCTTGCGTCGGACTCTTGAGATTGAGCTTGAGGGAACCGATGCAGCTCGTGAACTTGCTGAGCTGTTTGACAGCCCATCTGTCGATTCGCTCCCTATCGACGTTCAAGGAGAGGGTGTGATCAATACCATTCCAAAGGACTACAATTCACGCATTTGTGTCCCTGCGGATCAAGTCAAGACCACCAGCGAAGCCTTCAGTCAGTATCTAAATGCAAAGTCCGGTCGGTGGGTACTCCCGCCTATCCTGCACTTAGAGCTAGGCCGTCAAAGCTTGGACAAGGCGGCCAGACAGTGGCGCCTTCTGTACAACCGGGTCGAATTGGACGAAGAGCTCGACCTCACACCTTGGTTGTTGGATGGCCTGGATGGCAAATATGTCCTGTACGGCTACATTGTCCACCGTGGTCGCCGCACCTCGGGCAAGTTCTTCAGTATTCTTCGCCCAGGTGGGCCGGGTACCAGGTGGCTGGCTTTCGATGACGGCAGCGACAACCGTGTCGAATGTCTGACACGTAAGACTGCCTTGGGACCTCACCTTGGCCTGGACGCGTCGCAAAAGCCTGATCACAAGACGGGCCACGACGTCGCCATTGCTGTGATGTACATCCGCAGCGACGTTGTGCAAGATTACCTGCCCGGTGCACAGGGACCATGGGAGGTTCCTGCATCTCTCAAGCAATACTACGAGACAGGAACCTATCTCTTGGCGCCAACTGAAAAGGATGAGATCGAGGTCGAAGTTTACTCTCTTCCAAAGTACGACCAGTTGGGCAGCCTGTTCGATACGTACGATTTGATGGCACAGGCCAAGACAGCAAACAGTGTGATGTACCTCACGGTACCTCGTTCTTCCAACTATGTTGATCTTCGCAAGAAGATTGCGCTGTGGGCGTCCATCAAGACAGAGCAGGCCACTAGCCCCGAATATGTTCGCCTGTGGCAAGTTGGACACACTCGCGCTCAATCCGGCCCCACGCTCGCCTTCGCTCGCATTACCGACCTGTCCAACAGCCTGGAGCTGCCTGCGAAGACGGCTCGGTTCTGGATGGAGATTGTTTCGGATGCAGATGCGAAGCTCTTTGCCATCGCGGATCCGCAGCAGGCTATTGCGATCGAAGCCAAACCAGAGGAGGCTATCCTTGAGCGTGACGGTTCAGAGTCATCCGAGGACAGACAGTCTCTTCACGAAATAGACTCTGCTCAGCCCAGCTCATCCGGCAACATTCCGGAGCATTTGCTGGACAACTCTACTCCGGAGCCGGTGCCTGTTGAAATCAACATCAATGCCAATGAACAAAGTGCTGAAGTTGTCCTCGAAAACCAGATGGCTGAGGCAGTCCATGTCGAAAATACCTCTGCAGGAGATGAGAATGATGCTGTCATCGCCGCTATCATAGCAGAAGACCTTCAGCTTCAACAAATGGAAGTCGAGGGCCGAGAGCACGTTCCAGAGCCCGTCTCAGCAGTGGTGGATGAACCCAACGACACCACTTCTGACGTTCAGATTGAGACTGTTGTGAACGTAGATGCGCCTCCTACACTTCCTGAGCCTGACGTCCCTCAGCCCGTGGAACACGTTTACTATTTCATCCAGGTCTTCGACATCGAGGCGCAAATTCTACGGACCGTGGGATCCTTCTTCTCCAAGAAAGAAGAGAATATCAAGGCTGCTATCCGCAAGCATCTCAAGTGGGCTCCGATGAAGGACTTCCAGGTCTGGCAGCGCGTGGATGGTACCAACGTGACCACCATGGCTTCTGGTGAGACTTTTGAGACCTTCGTGCCAGATGGGACCTGTTTCATTGTCGGCGACAAGATCAACAAGGATCGTCGTCTCAAACTCAGCATCGCGGGCATGTTCGCCAACCCGGACCACCTAGTCCGCTATCTGTGGGCCGCATCGCGCAACCACCCTACTCGAGCTTTCACAGGTCATAAGACCATCGAGGCTACATTCACCAGCGAGTACTACAGCGGTCAATTCATGAAGGGTTACTTCCATGGCAAGGGCAAGCACATTTCTGACCTTGCCGCCACGTATGATGGAGATTTCGTCCTCGGCAAACGTCACGGGAGCGGCTTCATGGAATACCCCATTGGCGATACCTACAATGGCGATTGGTTCGAGGGCATCTGCCATGGCCAGGGTACCTTCGTCGAGCGCAAGACCGGCAACAAGTACGTGGGCGGATACAAGGACGGCAAGCGTCACGGCAAGGGTATCAGCTACTGGGAAGTGGCGGACGAAGAGATGGATCTGTGCCAGATCTGTTATGGGGAAGAACAAGATGCGCTGTTCTATGACTGCGGACACGTCTGCGCGTGCGTGACGTGCGCTCGTCAAGTGGACCTCTGTCCGATTTGCCGCAAGAGCATCGTGAGCGTGGTGAAGATCTATCGGACTTAAGTCTGTCCTTGATGATTTGTTGATTTTGAATTGCATTGGGGGAATGGCATACCCTGGAACGTACAGCCTGGAGTGACATTGGTGTTAGTTGATTTAGAAGCCGTGGATATATAAGAGGGAGTTTAGATAGCGCGTGGTTTCGCTTGGTTTTGCTTTATATATGCAATTTGGCATTGTTTTGCTTCAGTGATGCATAGCTACAGATGTTGTCAGAACGCGTTTGAATTAATTGTGATCACTTATTATGAAGATTGTTTGTTTGTAAACGACATTGGGATTGGATTAATAGCTTATCCGAGGGCATACAACTTGACACAACTCACAAGATCCGGCCACAACCTTGTCTACATACAAACAATAGACACCAAACTGAATTATCCATATCAAACACATTGTCTAACTCCCTTCCAATTCAACCCAACCCAATCCCTAGCATCCCCTTCCATGAACCCCAAACCCCCACCCCCAGGGAAGAAAAGGAAGAATCAACAAATCCGATTCGAGCACCAAAGCCGCTTATACCCAGTCCAGCAGCCGCTACCGTAGGCGCCGCAGCAGTCGCCGCCGCCGGGCTGGGCGCGCTCCCGCTCGCAGAACAGGTGCAGGTTGCTCTTCTCGGTGGTGGCGACGAAGGTGCGGCCGGTGCTGTCGATCGTGCCGACGTGGTCCGCGCTGTCGCCGCAGGCCGGGGCCGTGCCTTCCCAGACGCAGTTGGCGTGGCCGCCGAAGTTGCATCATGCTTGGGTTATAGTTGGGTTCAGGGTGAGGAGGCGGGCCGGGGTGAGGAAGAGGGGGAGGGGTTGCATTTTCTTTCGGTTCTTTTGTTTATTCTTCCTGGTTGAGATATAGATAATCCCCTTGGTTTGCATGGAGTGTATAAAATGCTTGTTTGAGGCGGTGGTGCGGTTTCGCTAGAGGGCACTAGGTATGAGTGAAGAAGAGGGAGAAAGAGAGAGAGAGAGGAGGGGGCAAGTATATAAGCTGTTCTTCCTGGTAGCTTCTGCAAGAAACTGACTGCTTAAGCCTCCAACGTCAAGACTTATGTTTACCTTTGATCCATATTCGGCGCGATAGCTTGGGTCTGCGCAGATAGCTTCAGAAAAGCTAGTTTTGTGAAGAGATGAACTTTATTTAAGTGAGTAAACATGCTTTCTAGCACAAAATAATTGACACGCAGACGAGCCACAGACAGTGAACTGGAACTCAGTCTATCGATGATTCATTGATATGACCCTCAACTCATACGGCCACATCTCGAATAGTCCCACCAGTACGCCGAGTCAAAACTGGTCTAGTTACGGCTTGTTGCTTACAATTAACTGCTCTGAACATAAATGGTATCTATTGACGAACTTCATCAAACGAAGCTATCTATCACCAAAAAAAGAAAAGAAAAACAGTATGCGCCACCCATACCAAACACAAGACTAATGCTTTTGGTTCAACATGAAGAAAAAGCCCCAAAGCTACACAATCCTCACCCGAGACATGACAGAGACACAATAAGTACAAGAATCATGAGACAACAACCAGCTACTGCCACACCTTATTTCTTGGCGGGCTTCTTGGCCTTTCCGGTCTTATTATCGGCCTGCTTCTTGGGGGAGGTCTTCTTCTTCTCGGAGGAGGTGGTGGTGGTTGCGGGGGAGGAAGGGGTGGCTGATTCTTGTGTCTTGGACTTCTTCGCGGTCTTCTTGGCGGCCGGGGAGGAGGAGGGAGCCTCGTCCTTCTTGGTCTGGGTGTCTGCACCGGTCTTCTTCTTGTCCGTCTTGGGGGAGGCTTCCACGGCGGGCTTCTCGGGTTCGGATTCACCCTTAGGTTTGGAGGACTTGGCGGGCTTGACGGCCTTGGGGTTGAGACCCTTGCGACGCAGGCGGTTACGCTCTGCGCGGGCGATGCGCTCGGCATCCTGCTCGTCTTCCTCGAAAGGACCAAAAGCGCCGCCCTCGGTCTCCAGAACCATACCGTCTTCGTCGACAATGGGGGTCTTGTCGATGCTCTCGTCGTCAGTGGAAGGAGCGGACGGCGACTTGGAGGCCTTGCGGCCGGACTTGGCGGTCTCAGAGGGGGCATCGGCGGTCTTGCTGGTCGGGGAGGGGCCGGTCTTCTTGAGCTTGCAGACGAAGAAACCGTCGACGTTCTCACGGTGGGGGAAGTAACGGCGCGTCAAGGTCATCTTGGCATCGAAGTGCTTGCCCATGTAGCTGGTCATACCGGGGCTTCCGAAGTCACCCAGGCCAGTGTCGACGAGCTTGACATTGGGGCGCTTGCGCAGGATGTAGTTGACAACCGCCTCGTTCTCCTCCACGGTAACACTACAGGTCGAGTAGACAACGTAGCCTCCAGTCTTCGAGTTGTGGTCTACGGAGTCGATAGCCGCCAGGAGAAGCTGGCGTTGCATGTGAGGGATGGCAAGGAAATCGCGCTCGTTCTTCGAGGTCTTGACACTGGGATCCTTGGAGATAACGCCGGTACCGGTACAGGGAGCATCGAGAAGGACACGATCAAAGCCACCCATGGCCTTGGGGAAAGCAGTGCGGGCATCCATGTTGGTCACGATAGTGTTCTTGCAGCCGAGACGGTGAGTGTTACCGATCAAACCCTTAGCACGCGGCTTGCTGGCATCGTTGGCGATAACGCAGCCAGTATTGCGCATCACAGCCGAGATGTAAGTGGTCTTACCACCGGGGGCGGCGGCCATATCGAGAATACGCTCGTTGGGCTGCGGAGCCAGAGCCATGACGGGAAGGAAGGAAGACGCGGCTTGCAGGATGTAGTGACCAGCCAGGTACTCGGGAGTGGCACCCAGGGGTACCGCAGACTCGAAAACCTGCAGACCGACCTTGGACCACTTTCCGACGGGCTCGAGGACGACACCACGGTTGATCAAAGCCTGAGCCAGGGACCGACGGTTGGTGCGCAGAGTGTTTGTACGGATGACAACAGGACGCGGGGTCTCGTTGGCTTCGAAGAAGGCAAACGCCTCCATGGGGGTGAACAGGTTGAACAGCTTCTCGGCGAGGTAAGGAGTGTAGCCGTAGTAGGTGCAGATATCGCCGAGGAGCAGGTTGACGTAGTCGGTCCGAGACTTGCCCGGCTGGCCCAGGGTCTTGAGGTCGCCCAGGATACGGATGGTGTCGGTGATTCTCGTGCGGAGCAGTTGAAGGTCTGGGGCCAGACCTGGTTGACCAACGCCGTCGGCGAACACATCGGGACGATCGCCAGCAATGTTGGTCTGCATAGCAGACTCCTGCAATTCGAGTTCGGCCTCCTCCTCCTCTTCCTGTCTAGCCAAGTCCAACTTCCGGGATAAACCCTCGATGTTGGCTGCCGTCAGCTTCTCCTCCGCATCGGAAAGGTCTTCATCGTCAGAGAACATTGCTTCGCGGGGGTGATCGTCATCTTCCGAGTCAACAACCGAGTCTTCGTCATCGTCGGAGGCCATAGAATCATCGCTCACGGCATCGAGATCGCCGAACTCATCATCCTGCATCTCCTCATCATCGAGGTCGGACCACGCATCCTCATCATCCTCCGCCTCGTCGTCCGAATCCATAAAACTCGACTTCTTAGCCGCGGGCTTCTTCTCCTTGCTATTACCCTTAGCCTCCACCTTGGCCGCCTTGCCGTTCACGGCGCCATTGGCCTTCTTCTTCGCAGCAGGCTTGACGGTCTCCTCCTCCTCGACCGCAGCTCTTCTCCGCTTCTTGCCCGACTCCGCAGGCTTCGACTCGGGTTCAGCGGTCTTGCGCTTCTTGTAGATGGTGATCTTGGACTCGTCCAGCGGGGCGGGAGGACCCTGCTTCTTCATGCGATTTCCTCGACCCATTGTGAATGAATATGAAAAAGAATTGGGAGCCAAAGTTCGACAAGTCAGTTCCTGTCTGATCAGTCCCGGAGAAAGAGCCTAAACTTTTTTTTTTCCTTTCTCCGTACATTTTTTCCCGCGGGCGGTCAGCGTTGGCATAACAGAGCGGTGTATATAAAGTGCCTGAGGCAGGAACTCAAGCTGGCATCAACAACCGCCCGATTGGGTAATGCGGCGCTACTGCATCATCATCCATAGCGACATCATATCTCCCCCCACGTCCACTTTCCATTCCCTCTGTCTCCCACCACAACATAAACTACACAAATAGTCACCACGACAGAGGTGAAAGAATCACAATGGCCTCCGAAGTCTCCTTCGCCAAAGCCTTCCTCTCCTCCCTGGACAGCCGTCCCATCAAGCTCCGAGCAGACTATGTCCACGACGACCCCAGCACTCGCGTGCCAGTACGTTCCAAACCCCCAACTCCAAACACGCCCAACATATTAAACACCCGTATCCCTTGCCCCCATAAACCAGCCCCCCCACCCCCCAACCTTTTAACAGAAAACAAAACTAACCAGAGGGTAAAAAAAAAGCACCTCCTTCCCCGCCTCCAACCCCCGCGCCCCACGATGCCAAAGAAAACCACCACCCCCTCCGCACCAGGCTCCTCGAAATCCATCACCGTGACGCTCAAGTCCGCCCGCAACCCGGTGCTGGAATTCTCACTCCCCAATGCCCCGCTCGCCACGACGGCCGTCACGGATCTGAAGGACGCGGTGCGCGCGCGCATCGTCGACACCGCCGGTCAGAAGCCCACGCTCGACAAGATCAAGATCCTCTACCGGAAGAAACCGGTGACGGGGAACAAGACCCTCGCGGAGATTCTGGATGCGGAGCCTGAGTTGTTGGCTGGTGGGAAGGAGGTCGAGGTTGCGGTTATGGTTATGGGGGGTGGGAAGGTTGTGGAGGAGTCGGTGGAGGGAGGGCAGCAGCAGCAGCGTGGGGTGGTGGAGGGGGAGGATGCGACGGTTGAGACGACTATCAAGCCTGCTGTTGGGCCGAGTGGGGAGGAGGTCGTTAAGACGGACGCGTTCTGGGAGGATTTGCAGGGGTTCTTGGAGCAGAGGATCAAAGATGCTGAGGAGGCTAGGAGGTTGAAGGGGTTGTTTCGCGAGGCGTGGGAGGGGAGGAAATAAGTTCGTTCATTGTGTTTAGTCGGGTTGATGTGTAGGTTGGATTGGTGTGAAGAATGTGGGGTGCACGGGGGTTAATGATACCTTGTTGATTTATTCTGAAGATGTGAATACTGAAACCTCTTGTGTATAAATGTGTATCCATTTGAGGATGAGACAGATATGCTATTCGAGCCGATGGGATTGGATTCCATCTCTTGCTGACTGCAAATCTGGATCTACTCATGGTATCGTGCACTGCTGGTAGCCATAGAGGGCGAAAAGAAAATGTACAGGTCAATTGAGGAGGTTTCTAAGGCAAAAGGATGGTAAACAACGCAGTCATTATACAGCCTAGAGGCAAGCCCCTGGGCATATTAAAGGAATCGGCAACGCTGGGCAGCATCCAAGGAAGCAGAAATAGGGAGTAATGACTGTTCACGAAACGGGGTAAGGTGCATACAGAAGATGCGGATAAGGCGCAGAGGTATCAGAAAGTTCAGTGTGATAGAATAGGAACCCCGTCCGACAGACCACGGCAAATCATCGGGCAACCACAACTCGATCATGGTCAACCGCAGCCGTCTGAAGTCCCGTCATCTTATCTGGTTAGGAATGTATCAAAATGGGAGAACACAGTGTCCCCAGAGAAATAAGTGGCGAGCGATGCAGCCAATCGAATAAAGAAAAAGAAGAAGACTATAACCACAAAAGTAGAAAGGAACATATGCCAGGTATTAGAGACCGTTGCAAATGCTCGAGAACTGGCCAATCGCTCATCCATTTCATGCGTCCAAAGAACATGCCATAAGAAAGTATCAGCTGGAAACAAGAAAGGAAATGGATTCATACATCGCAGAAGGTTATCTCGAGAAGACCTTGACAACCCCATCGCCTCCTCCACTGACTACCCAGCGGCCATCGCGGCTCCACACCGCAGAGCACACTCCTTCACCACGCATCAGCCGGTGACTCGTGATCTCCTGAGTGCAGCTCCGCTTCTCCAGGTTCCAAAACCGCAGACTAGCGTCATGGCCTGCGGAAACAAGCTCGCGTCCATCTGGAGACAGAGAGAGCGAGGCGATTGCGGACGGATGGGCGAGCATAGTGTATGTGCATTGGCCTGGAAATATTCAAATTAGCGTGTGCTATTCCTGAAATGATCAAAACATACCGCTGTTAGCATCGAAGAATCGAATGTAACGGTCTTCGTATCCACTGATAATAACCCCTTCGGCACCGCTTGACCCAGTGGCGCCATGAACGACCTCCTCTTCGCCCATTGTCCGGCTGGGGTCAAGGCCAGCCGAGCCATCGAATCCAACAGTAGTGGCCACAACCGCATTGACACCAGTCGATGGTGTACCATCATATGTCTCTAAGCTCGCCATTCCTGCAATCTCCTCACCTGTTCTCGTGTCGTAAACGAGAATCGAGGCATCTGTGTAGGAGACGACGAAGTTGATACCTGCGAGCGATAACGGGCTGATACACGTGGGCGATGGCGAGTCCGAGCGGACTATCTGACGGATCATGGTGTAGTGGAATGGCGTGGTAGTTGCTGTGCTCGGTTGTGGCGACGATGGGAAATTCGAGCCGGATGAAATCGAGTTGGCTCGCCGACTGCCGCCTGCTCTTCGAGATCCGGCTTGGGGCGACGAAAGCTGAGGTGGTGCGCTGACGGCCCAGATGATGATCCGACCATCGGCACCACCCGACGCAAGCAGGATTCGATCAGGCCCGCCGTAATGGTTGCAGGAGTCGCCAAAGACAGATCCTGCAGTTCCAGGAAGAACACACAAGCCCCATACCGCGTCCGTGTGACCCTCGAGTGTGGCCTTGGGATCAACCCTTCCACGTTCCCAGACACGAACGCTCGTATCCTGCCCACCAGAGAACACCCAACCATCTCCAAGTGCGCGGCCGCCGTTGGAGAAGTTCTGTGATGGTGAGCAAGCTGCTAGAGCAGTCACGGCTCCCACATGTCCACGGTGGGTGAAGTAGCTCGTAATGTCCAAATCATTGCTGGAGTTGGCGCCGTGAGCGCCAAACGTACCATAAGTCGCTGGAATAATCCAACGCTTGATTGTTCCATCATCACTGCATGTGCAGATTTCAGGCTCTGAAGGGCTGCCGCCACCCGTGAAGATCACGGAACGGACAACATCCAAGTGGCCTCGGAGAGCAAAGCGCACTTTGAAAGAAGTATCTGGTTTTGGCGCCGCAAGATCTGCAGCACCTTCACTCTTCCTCCTGGCACCGGAGCTCTTCCGGCGATGGGAGACCGAACCGGTCCGTGCTGGAGACTTGGCGCCAACGAAATTGGCATTTGGGAAGACATCCACGTCGGGACGGTGGGGGGGTATTTGCTCAGTCGTCGGAGCTGCGTCTGACGGTTCATCGAAGTTCCAGCCGTCTGTATCGTCTACAGTTTGAGGTTGCCGGGTCTCCTCCTTGGTCGTTACTTGCGAACCATATCCATCATACACCTGCTCCTCCGTGCCAGCACGCTCCTCCATTGGGGCAGATTCAAAAGTCTGTTTCCGGTTTTCAATGGCAGATATAGGGTTCTGTTGCGGTTCCGTGGGCCTTCGCTCCATCGCTTCCCTCGCGTTGGGCGGATACCCGAACTGGCTAGGAGCACGAGACAGGCTTGAGTTGTCCGAATAATGCGTGATGATAGGTTGGTGATTTTGCAGAGCCACCTCCCGTGCCATCATATTATTTGCCTGCTGATGCTGATGCTGTTTCTGACGCTGTTGCTGCAGGTAGACCTCCTCCAGGGTCTGTTGCGACATCTGCTGCTGATTGCCATAGATATGGTTCGGAAGGTCCTGATCGTTGAGATCGGGCGGCGGGTGAGACGAAGGGATGACATGGTACGCAACCTCTTGCGAACACTTGGACAGGTACACCCGCGACTTATCACGCTCGTTCTCTTGGCGGAACTCATGGTGGTTCTCCGGGCTGTGGTCCGCATCGTTCAGCTCGCCATGCGGCCGAGGATGTTGGGCTAGGATGGGGTTGAGTCAGTACAGAAAAGTCGAGGGGCGCAGATTCAGTGACATAAAGGAAGACAAGAACCTTTTATTGCATTGATGCTCTCCCGGGCGATCTCCTTCGGATCTCGGGCGTCATCGATCTTCTCATTGTTGCTGAGCTTCTTGACCTTCTCGCGCTCCTTCTTCAGGGCAGCCTCCAGTAGCCGAACGTGCTTCCCCAGCGACTCGTGTAAGCGTTTACTCGTTCGCACATCGCCCTCTAGCTTTCCAATGCGGGACTTCATCTCCGCGCGCTCGATCTCCCAGGCGTTACGGTCTCGTTCGTGCCGGTGCCATTCGGTCTGCAGGAAGCGCATCACACCTAACAAACAGACGGAGAAGAAACAATGAGCAATCGATTCCCGTTTCGCCTCAATCTCGAGTCCCGACTCACCTTGTAGAGTGTATTCCGTCCCTTGGGGCTGTCCGCCATTGGGGGAGCCATCACCTCCGGGCCCGACGAAGCCTCCACCCCCAGCCATGGCCGAGGGAGACTGCCAAGCCATGCGAGATCAACAATGAATGAGAAGCGGACGGTAAAGCGCGAGACGAGCCGGAATAAGAGCTCCGGCGATCGCAAGCGGAGAAAGAAAGGGCCGAGCTAAGGAGAGCTATCCCGATCAGTTGGACTCGGGGTCGCACGTCTGTTTGAGGAGATAGGTGGTGGTAAGTTAAACGGGGTCAGTGACGGGGCGACAACGGCAGGACACCACGTTCCCGACCGTGTCAGCACCGATGGAAAGGAAAACAAACAATGCGAACTTCGCTATGGAGAAAAGATCGAACGATCGGAGGAGGAATCTTGCAGCGAACAAGGAAAGGGAGACGGTCAGTGAAGCGAGCTTGAGCCGAGAGATTGGGGAACTGGACAGTGGACTGGAGCGCGTTTCTCTCTCCTCGCTGCTGTGAGGTCGGGGAAAGCCACCGCCGCCGCTGAGCCCTCGTTGGCTCCGTAGGCGCCCACGCGGCCTTAACCGCTTTTAGCGCTGGGGTGTAAAAATGAGGTGAGCGTTTCCTTGACTTCCCAGCCTCTCAGAGTTGCGGTCAGTAGGCCAGTAGCCATAACCGATTCCATGTGTCTATCGCTGATGGAAATTTTCCTTTTTTTGGGTGGAGTAGTGTGACAGTGAAAGAGTGGTAGTGTTCGCGACCGGGCTGCTTTGCACCCTACAGGACTACTACTACTGGGGTAAGCTACCATTAAGGTATGTGATAGACCCGAAAAGCGAAACCTAAGGCACCCCTTCCCGTCCCCAAGCAGGGGCAAGCCTCGCCACATCCAGACCTCAATACCTTTTCGGTGGCTACATAGAACCCAGTTCCATTGAATAATCACATCGTGAGCTCGTTATAACTGTTGAGTCTATTAGTATTATGGGTCAAATGCAGAAAACCGAAGGGAGGATCGTAATCAAGCCAGCCATCTTCATCGCACGTGGTGATAAGGAACGAAAGACCCCGCGATAAGAGCCAAGAGATGGGCCTTCCGCGACAGGTGAGGTAGAACTGGCACATTCCAACCCTTCAATCAACTCTCGGCATATTATGCCGTAGGTTTCAGGAATAACAATCAACCACTTCCTCGCATAACTCGTCATCATCCCTCTCCTGGCCATATAACACCTCACAGACACCGCCCACGGGAACGTCCAGCACAGCATCTGTACCTTCACTCCAGATCTCTTTCCAATTGACCCTGCGGTTGTGCGGCCCCATAGTCTGGTACGAGGTCGCCCCAGGCTTCATCTTGGCCCCGCCACCGGGTCGTCGTCGGCCTTTACCATCGATGACGGCTACATTAGCCACCTCGTCCACGATATTCTCCATGCTATTCATCGGCAACGTGAGATAGCCGGTGTTGTATGACGCCAGCGCGACGTAAATGTAAATGATAGACATAACTAGCCAGGAGGGGAAGGCCAGCGACCACCATCGATTCGGGTAGTAGTATATACCGAGTTGGTGGAGGAAAGGGGAAGGGAGGTAGGACCAGAGTATGTAGATCACTGGTGAAGAAAGCTGTTAGACTCATTCTGCGCTGGGTAAATTGCATGTCCCTACTCACAAAACGCCAATGAGGAAGCGAGATATAACACGAAACCATAATATTCATACGTCGGGACCTTAGGGCTCGCGCGTGGGACCGTTGTTGCCCGTCGCGCTGACTTTGCGACGGCAGCCTCCGTGTCGTTGGGCGTTTCCACATCCGAGCTGTCGGGGGTTGTCGGTCGCGAAGTAGTAGTCGAGAAGGGAGGGCGGAGGAGAGAAGTCAGCGAGGGGGATGGCGGCAGTGGCGTCGGAGGGCGGTTATAGAATGGAGGCGCAAATGCATTGAGGCCATGAAGTGAGCTGGATGACTGCCGGAATGGGTGATGCATTGAGATGCCATCATCCGGCGATTGCTCCGAGTCCGTGGATGCGTCCGAGAAAGATTGATCGCCTAAGGAATACTGTGACTGAAAGTCTGCGTCATCTTCAGCTTCTATATCTGCATGCAGAGGCGATGGCAGTTCTTGATTATCGACGTCTTCGGCATATGTGTTGGTCTGTATCTCAAGGGTATTGGTCGCGAAATCGTCTGCGGGGAGAGGTGGGAACGGCTGCTTGGGTTCGAAGGAGGGGCGTCGCTGGGTGGGATCTGTCTGGTTCGACCGGTATTCTGATTTCTGTCGTTTTCCTTCGTCCCTCCTAGACATTATGGGCAATTGAGAGCCCCAGAGGACAATTGCTGCGTGAAGAGGAACTGTTGTAGGAACTTAATCGACGATGCGACTCCTATCTGTACGGCAACACGCATACTGCCATCTCTCACCGCCAGTGGCATTTATTACCGTAGTAAAGAGTTGAGCCCATGGACTAAACTGTACGTGTTGACATTTCTGTAATTCGACTTAGTTGGGATACATTCAAGCTTAGGAAGGCCTGTCATCAAAAGTCCTGTGATTCTTCGGCCCATGGGCAACAAAATGGAGTGCCGTGACGGAAATATATATATTTTTTTGTTGCCTTACCAAAATACACAGTAATGAGACGGGTGCGAGTGATGAGATGAAAAATACACTATCTAACTTACAGACTAGATAAACTTAAGAGAGATTTGTTCACAGCCTACAATTCATAGACACGGAGCCGGAGCTCCTACCTACTGCCAATGTGTAGCCACCTAAAAAGGAAGGATGCGGGTAGCGTCGGGCGGAGCGGAGCGGAGCGGAGCGGAGCATTACCACCTTAGCGAACGGTACGGCGGAGTGATTGTTTCCCACAGTAGCTCATTCTCTCATGTACCAAGCGGTCCATACAGAACGCTTCAGAATCCCGCTCGCACTTGTCGTCATGGTCAGTATCTGTATAGCTTGAAGACTGAGTATTCTCCTTACCGCATCAGCGCTACCTTGGAAATATTCATTGATATTATCATTACAGAGGACGTATACTATGATTTAACCAGCTTCCCACCGCGCCAAACATGCGTCACATTCTTTGCATTTCCCACCACCGTGATATCTTCCAACGGGTTCGCCGCCAGCGCAATGATATCCGCATCATACCCGACCACCAACCGCCCACTCCTAGGCGCCTGCTCCCCTAAGGTCAACGGGCCATTCGCCGTCGCGGCCTCAATTGCAGCCAAGGGCGTCATCCCCGCCGCGACCGCATATTCCAACTCCTTGCCGTTCCGCCCATACGAAACCGCCGGGTTATCCGAGCTGATGAACTGGTCGGTGCCGAGGGCGATCGTGACGCCCCGCGCCACAGCCAGGCGGTACGCCTGCTTATGTGCATCGGCCACCTCGAGCAGCTTCTGATACGAACCCGGCGTGAAAAGCTGACGCATGGACAGGCCCGTCTCGATTACACTGCGCGTCGCGACCAAGATCGCGCCCTTCTTGCGCATCAGCTCGACAGCCTCCTCGTCGAGAAAGCTGCCGTGCTCGATGGTGCGGCATCCAGCCCGCAGCGCGTTCATGATCCCAGCCTTCCCATGGCAGTGGGCGGCGACGACGCGCTTGGCGCGCGCGGCCTCGTCGACGATGGCTTTCATCTCCTCGAAGGAGAACTCCTGGTGCTGAGGGTCGTCGATGGCGCTGACGACGCCGCCACTGGCGCAGACTTTGATCACGCGCGCGCCGTGGCGAAGTTGCTTGCGCACAGCCTGCAAGCATTCTGGCACACCGTCCGCGATCGTGAGCGGCAGCCCGTGGGCGCACATGTCCTGAAGTTGGTGCAGGGGCATGCCGTGCACGTCGCCGTGGCCGGCCGTCATGCTGATCGCGCTATGGGCGCCGTAGATGGTCGGCCCGAGGATGCGGTCCTCGTTCACGGCGAGCGCGAGCTCGCACCCGTAGCCGCCGACTTCGCGGACGGAGGTGAAACCGGCCATGATGGTCGCGTGGAGGTCCGGAACGCTGCGCGCGCCGGCTAGGGCGGGGGTGGCCTTGACGACGGCGTCCATCGTCGCCGACGTGGCGCCCATGTAGTGGATATGGCAATCCCACAACCCAGGCATCACTACGGGAACGTGCGTCGTCGTTGCTCCGTGGTAATCTTGAGGTACATCGGATTGACGTCCCACGTACAGAATGGTCTTAGACTTCCAGACCACAGCACCGTCGGGGAGAGGCTCACCCTGCCCGGGGATGAGGAGATCAGCATCGATGCGATAGAGATTGTCGTCCGTTAGTGATCGATACATTTTGACTGAGGTATATTGATGGGTAGATGCCGAGGGAAGAAGAAAAAGTCAGGGGTTGGCTTCATGGAAGCATGGTTCGAGATGATACTAGACCCAAGCATCTGAGTCTACTTATATTATAGCTTCTTCGCTAGGCTGCATGCTCCACAGGTCCCTCAATAGTGCCGGACCGCGGCTGCGCAGTTCTCCTGACTAAGAGATACATGCATCGACCGTTTCTGTCGCACATGGGTTGTGGAAGATCGATCGACGCATGAAGAGCAAGTGAACCTTTGAGCCATGTCATGTCGAGCACGCAGGTATACGGGCGGACGGTACAAATGCTCTGAGCAGGAGGCTTGCCACTCATGGGTCGCATGGCTTGGGAAAGATATCAGTGGGCGGTACGGATGTCTGCTGCGAGGGGTTCGGTGCTCATACGACCGTTGGTCGTGCAACCACGATGCGAGCATTGCTCGATCTAGATCAATACCCTCAATCTCTGACATGATCCACATTTGCAGTGCACGGGTCAAACTAGTAGGTCGAAGCGAGCAGGTTTCGCCCTGGATTGGGTTTAGTGAGACATACCAGACGTGACGGTAATACTGGTGAAATACCGCCACTAGTAGAAGGCAGGCCCGCATCGGACGAAACAAGCCTCCAGCCGTTAATTAATCGCGCGCGAAGTACATTTGCATAAGCTAAGGCATACAGTGGTTGGATGAGGTACTTCTTCCTGCTCCTCTCTCTCGTATCCTCTTCCTTCTTTCGTTCGATTTAAAGACGACCGTTGCTGCCGGTGTTCCGTCAGATCACTTGCAGACGAAGCAGACGCAGAAGTATGGCTGCCTCAGAAGATACCACGCCGCCCACGACGGCCGACGAGAAGAGTTTCTCCAAGGGAGCTCATGAGTCTGTCAACGATGTCCAGCATCTGTCGGATGTTGAAGAGAAAGCTATTCTGCGTCGAATTGATCTCTGGTACGTTGTCCTCGTTAAGATTGAGACTCGAGGCATACGTCGAATCTCCTGCGGAACCCTAACCTAACACCCGTCGTTATAGTTTGCTCCCTCTGATGTTCTTTTCGTACTTGCTGCAATATCTTGACAAGACGACCCTGTCCTATACCTCAATTCTGGGCCTCCTCAGTGGAACGGTATGATTGCTTGAACAACTCCGGCCCATCCTCATTCTGACCTTGCATCATGGCGATACTAGCATATAAACACTGCCCAATATGCGTGGGCGTCGAGCGCCTTCTACTTTGGATATCTTATTGCATCTTACCCCGTGTCGCTGGGGTTCATCCAATTCCCCATCGGAAAATATCTCTCTGTGATGATGTTAGTCCTTTACCCGCCCGTCTGCATCAAGCGGCCCTGTAGCCAACGAACCCAACTGACACTTGGTGAAGGATTTTATGGGCCATTATCCTAACCTGCCATGCGGCAGCTTCAAGCTTCGCCGGCCTGACCTCGCTGAGAGTGCTCCTCGGCATCTTCGAAAGTGCAATCAGCCCGGGATTTACTATCCTGATCAGCATGTGGTACACCCCGTCTGAGCATGCACTGAGGAGCTGTATTTGGTTCTCGGGCAATGGAATAGCTGCCATCTTTGGAGGGCTGCTTGCATACGCTATTGGCCATATTAATAATGGCTTGGGTGCCTGGCAGGTATGTGGAAAGCAACAAACGGCAGAGCTGAGGGCATTTGGCACTGCCATCGGCGTTGAGAAGGCAGATTGACTGATCACATCTTCTCTGGAATAGTGGCTTTTTATTATATTCGGCATCATCTCCATCGCGTGGTCGGCATTCTTATTTTTCACTTTGCCGGATTCTCCCCTCAATGCCAATTTTCTGAAGCAAGATCAGCGAGGGCCGGCTTACCGCCGTGCACAAGTATTTCAAAAGAGCTACCAAAGTCGGGAGTGGAAGCAAGATCAGTTCATCGAGGCGCTTGTCGATCCGAAAACCTGGTTCCTTGTGCTGTATAACTTTTTCGTTTCCTTGCCGAACGGTGGCATTACCAATGTATATCCCTTAGTCCTGCTTTGAGTCTCGTCTTGAAGCCCGGAATGAGTTTCAGCTGACCTTAATCAGTTCGCCAGTATTGTGATCCAGTCGTTCGGTTTTGACACCTTCCACACCCTATTGTACCAAATCCCCATGTCTGCCGTCGCCCTTGTCATGCTTTTTGCCATCGCCATCACCTGTAACCGTATGCCTGGCTTACGCTGCTACTGGATGATCTTCACTATGCTTATCAGTCTGATTGGTATCTTGCTCATGCGACAACTACCTACGCACCGGAAATGGGGCAGACTAGTCGGGGTGTGGCTCGTGACCGTCTTTGGAGCCGGCTGGCCACTGAGTCTGAGCTTGGTCTCCAGCAACACAGCGGGCTTCACCAAGAAGGGCACCGTGACCGCTCTCATCTTTATCGCATACTGTGTTGGTAACATTGCCGGTCCGCAGCTGTTCAAGAGCAATGAGGCTCCCCGCTATAATGTAAGTTGATCCCTCACCAGGCTGAAATAATAAGACTCGCCAGCTAATTGTCGTGCTAGACTGCATTCTCAGCCATCCTTGCGTGCTTCTGTCTTGCCATACTTGATGTGGTTGGCCTTCGCTGCTATATGTCCTGGGAGAACAAGCGACGTGATCGCAAGCAGGGACGGACCATCGAGCCTGAGTCAAGTGACATGCAATATGCGAGTGATGCGTCGTCTGAACATGGTGGAGACGGAGATGTTTCTGATGGACAGAATCAGCATTACCGCTATTGCCTCTAAGGGTAATAGGCTGGCGGTCTTGGGAATAGACAACGACAAGTCTGATCTTAGTGTATAAGAACGAATACTCTCCTGGTTTGAGAGTGGTTGCACTCGGAAAAATAGACCTCATGCAGACGAAGCAATGCGTGCTATCACACTGAGTACTAGTCGTTGACTGATTGTCGCTTTTCCGCTCAAGCAAAACTTGTCTGCCAACCTAAAAATTCCATCACCACCTCCCACTCAAAGCGGCCGATACGCATTCGTGATGCCCCGTTTAGATTCAGCGTACGGCGTTGCCACAGCAGCTCCACCAATGTCTGTGCTCGTACTGTATTTTCGTAAGGCGCTTTCTCTCGCGCATTGCGAAACAACGCTAAGGCCTTGGCTTGTGCCTGCGAGTCCTGGTCACTACAACATGAGGCGATGAAAAGGGGCCATAGAGGCCAGGAGATGGGTAAAAAGTCCAATGTTGATACGATCTTATCCACCAAAGTGAAGATTTTGCTGATATAATCCTCCTCTTGTGCAGAGTCCAGTTCTTTGATAGTGATCGACGTGAAGCCTAGAAATGAGGGTTTCGAGGCTTCAGAAAGAAGCAGACAAGCTGCAAGACGGTATGCCTCGCCTGTGTTCTCTAATAAGCGGTATGAATGTGCAATTTCGCTAGCGTTGTGGTGACCTCCTAGTGGTTTCGGAAGTAGCTGCGTGACACTGCCAAGGCCCGCTTTCAAGCCTACTATCTTCGTTTCGATAGAAGTCCGGGCCGCGTTGATCATGGTTGGTGTGTTGAAATTCTGAGACTGTTTCAAAGCAAGCACGTCATCTTTGATACTCAGTATGTCATTAATCAGGAGAAGAAGGTGATTGCTGAGACCGTTCCAGATGTCAATGTTGTGAAGAGTGGTTGACTCCATCACGCCCAGCAAGGCAGTTGTTGAGGTCCAAGAGCTCTTGTGCGAGCTTCCAGTGCAAATCAATGGGGACTTGGTGTCAAGGTAGACCGGTGGCTCAACAACAGGCAGGATATCCTCAACAGAAAACATTGACTTGGCGAAGATCAGATGGGCTGAAAAGTAACTGACAAAGAATCGGTGCAAGATCGACTTGCACAAGTTTCCCTGAGCGGCCCTCTTGACAAGGAGCTGGAAGCAAGTGAAATGACGGACCCAAGACGAGTCACAACTGGCAGAGATCTGGAAAAACTGATAAGCGACAACTCCTTGTCCACAAGACGATCGTAATCAAGCATGCCATCACCTACCGCCGAGGAGCAAAGAAAGATTGTTGGCACGAGCACATCTTCAGTGTCCCAAGATTCCCGTGCCAATGCCTGCCGTAAACCTCCAAGCACTCGCTGCCGCACTTGCATCTCCAAGATTGTGTATCGCGAGTCGAATGAGCGCATGTACTGCGAACTAGCCATTAGAACGGCATAGTATGTCAACTCCGACCTGAAAGCCATACGCATAACCGTACTGCGGAGAGGATTAGTGTCCTCATCATCGACAGTGACAGCGACGGGGCACATGACAGATTCGTAGAAGGACAGACACAAATGGTCAACGTCCGGCATTCCGATACTCCAAGGTAGAGTGGGCAGCGCCCTACTCAGAAACAGCGATTTGACCCGATTCCATTGATGGTAGCGACGCTGGTAGGTTGATTCTAGAGCCTGTTCACTGGCTACGATAGTTTGTTGCGAGCTTCGTGAGGTGAGTGGAGAGCTGATCGACACAACTTTTTCATTGTTATCGGCATGACAGGTATCGTCCTGGCCTTTGCGTCTGGCCCGTGTCCACTGGTTGAGATCGGAATCCGCCGACCGTTTGCGTCCAAGTGAGTCTACCTTCGATTGAACGCCTGTTCGTCCATGACACTTCCCCGCTGTACGCATCTCATCCTCCCACTGCAGGCGGACCTCATAGCTGCATGGATACTTGGACCGTCTGCATCGCAAACAGGTTGGATGAGCTTCTGGAAGCACGGCAGAACGCGTGTATATGAGCCACACAAGTCATTCGTGCTACTTACGGGGAAAAATCCACATACCATCGCACTTTACCCGTCTTCGTCGACAGGTGTTGCAGCCCGTGCGAGATCGCACTCTGGGCTTGGGAGGCTGAGGTGGTTCGGGCGGAGGACTGGCGGCTAAAGACCATGAGAGGAACATGGTTCTTGTTGCTTGTAAGAATGAAACCTCGTAACAGATGATTTTCTGTTCTGCTCTGCGACTGCCAGCCATGAAGAGGCAAAGAATACCACGAATTGTGGATGAATCGCGGAAGGCAGAGCAGCTGAAGGGGAAGTGGCCATGGTCGGAGGATTTTGAGCAACTCCATTAACTCCGTTTGACCCATCAAGCAAATGAGTTACTCACACGAATCAGCTCATGAGGGGTCATTGGTAGTGGGAATGAAAGATGCCACATCGGGTAAAGTCTGGTCGGTGCATAGCGGACCGCAAACCAAGGGGACATAGAGGGGATGGTCGATCGCGCGGAGTGGGGAGAGATGAGTTTGGTAGCTTTTGGCTCGCCGGCCCTCCCGGGAAGGGGTCCCGGTCACGACGGATACAGCCCGGTTACCACACTAGTACTTTAGTATCCACTCCCTGTATCAGCCATTCTCAGCGATCCCAATTGCCAATCCCTGTCACTCAATCAATAATCTATTGGCATTAGACTACACTCGGGTGGCTGCATTGTCTCGCTTGAGGTGGATGCTTATTGCAACTAGTCCTTATGCTTCCTTCCAGTCTCACATTGTCTCTGCTTCCATCCAACCCTAAGCAGCCAAGAGCGACTTCATATCCACTCGCTCATCTCGGTTCTGTCTCGGTCCCGAGAGGCAACTTATTGGCACTGGAGAGAAGTTGGATCTAGATCGTTGGCTCATGCCATTTCAGAATCATCTCCAGACCGGAATGATCTCGTGCCTGACGTCCGGCCTCCGAGCGGGGCGTAGGATTTGATGCTGGTCGACCTCGCCTCGAAGGAGCGAGGTGAGAGAATTTATACGACGATGGGGCTCCTAGGGCCCCTAGATGCACGCCAAGTTTTGCAGGCTGCAAAGAAACGAATAGGGCCCTGCAGCCTTTCTTGATAAGCCTCAGGTCATATCCTCATTCCTGAATCCGATTCAACTGATGCCTTTATTCGAGCATTCTGCCCGCCACCATGGCCAGCTCGGAACAGACCGCCTCAAGAGAGGCTCTGATAATTGTGGGATATGTCGTTCCCATGGCGGGTATGGTTTTGACCACAGGAATGAGGCTGCTGGTTAAAATTCGTGGTCCTGATGATCATCTCCACACGGACGATTACCTCATAACACTGGCCACAGTAAGTTTCCTCTCTTGATGTGGATGATCGGTCCCAAGGCTGACGACGTTGCTTTCGGACCTGCAGATGTTAGAAGTGGCTTACGCGGTGACAATGATGGCCTGTGGTAGGTGGTGCAACCGCATTTTCTGCCGGAAAACTGGCTAAGAACCCTAGGCTTGGGTCATGGATTCGGTAAACATACGTCAAGCGTGGCGATAAAGGACCTTGAGATCTTCCTGAAGGTACATACATCCTGTCTTACTGGAAGGTACAAGATACAATACTCACTCAATCAGGGAGAGTATGTCGCCAGTCACCTCTACAACGTCGGTCTCGCAGCGACCAAGCTCGGTATCCTTGCCCTATACTACCGCATTTTCCCCGTACAATGGCTGTCAAGAACAGTCATGGGCTGCGCCATCTTCATTTGTCTCTGGATAACAACCATAGAGATATTCATGGGATTACTTTGTCGTCCGCTAGCTGCATTCTGGAATCCCGCTGTCAAAGGTCACTGCTTCGACGCTTCTGCCCTGTCGTACTACGTTAATTGTTCCAATATGATTACGGACCTGGTCATCTTCGCCTTGCCAATTCCTGTGATTCTCAGGCTGCGCACGACTCTCACCAAGAAGATTGCTCTGTGTATCATCTTCTCGATCGGCTTCATGTAAGTTTCGTCTGCCTCGAATGTGCAAATTTGAAGCTCATGGCTAATGATTCATGATTCGCCATTAGAACCTGCGCTATAAGTGCAGCCCGGTTAGCTTATGTCTTTGCGCAGACATCTAGCGACATCACCTGTAGGTCACTCTGCATGATTCTATTTCTACGTAGCTTCCTTTCACTAACAACAAATGCAGGGGAAGGTGTTCCGCTCGCTGTCTTGTCTGCCTTCGAATCCTTTGGAGGTATTCTTTGCGCCAATCTCCCAATCATCTACCGAATTTTCCGTTCCGCCGCTCAAAAAGTGACCAGTCGCACCGGTAATAGCTCGTCCGCCCCCAAAACACCACACCGGCAATACGGCTACGGATCGAACATGTACGGCTCGAAGAGCGTTGGCCGCAGACACAGAGCTGTTAGCGAGGCTGACGACGAACAATGGATCCGGTTACCGAATGGCAATCTGTCGCACGGGACAACACATGAGGCTGAGAACACAATCGTGACCCAAGTGCGTGAAGGCTCACATACGGAGGATAGTGAAGAGGATACAATTGAGCTAGTGGTGATGCCGAAGAATGCCATCACGGTTCAGAGAGAGTTCCACCAGAGTGTGGAAGATAGTCATTCGTCCTGAAGAGAGGCGTTACCCAATTTTCTTCGCCTACTCATAACCAAGTTTCATTTGTCTACTCCACCTTCAGCTGGCATCCACTTCTTTTTGGTACTCTATTTCGCCCGTCCCAAAGCAGGTTAATACTGTCGCGGGGGCTCTGAGCCTTTAACTTTCATTGGATTACGTGTTGCCGGAGTATAGCTCCGCACGCGAGGATAAACCAACAAATTGCCGGTTTTAATTGAGATGAGATGGCCCACATCGAGAGGCCCCATCCTAGCACTGAATCTGCGAGTAAATGCCGAGAACCATGATGGAGATGCCATCCACGGACAAGTTCCGCAAGTCTTAACTCAGCCACATGGCAAGCTCGCGGCGTGGTACGAGCTTGATATTGAGCATCTATAGAACAATGTCTCTCTATCAAACAGATTCTTTTTTGTTCTACCATACAAGCGATCATTACCCCTCTGGCAGTTACTGCTAACCTCAATGTGCCCAGTATATACTACCCACATTTTGGACTATCTACGCAATTAGCTGGTTGAGAACAATACTCAAACCGACATGACTACCAGACATGCCTCTTATTGTGGAAGCAAATGACTGACTCGCATTGTTTCGATTTGTCTTACAAAATTGAGAGGCTTTGAGCAACCTTTCCCCTTTCTTGGCATGACATGAGCGATCAGATTGCTACCAAAGAGAGACAAAAAGTGGATCGATGGGCCACTTAACCTTCGCTCTCATCCCGGTCCAGCTCAGGGGAGTATAGGAGCTACTGCATCGTCAGAACTGCACGGAATCTGACCGATCCTTTCAGCATGGCATCTGTGCGGAGAACAGCTTGAGTCAGTACATCATCCACGCAATAGCCCAGTGTTGAATGTTGCTGCAAAGCATGCAGCTCCCACGTTTCGGAGGTTGCATACGGTGTGTGTGCCTATTTGAGAGGGCACGGCGTCGCAAATGGTATCACCCTTCGCGAAGGACCAGCCTTTATCGCCGGACAAAGAAATTGGGTCTTACCATAAGCCTCATTCGCCCGATCCAGCGGGAACTCCTCCACCATACAATTTATGTCCTGCAGCTCGGTGAAAGCAATGGCATCCTCGCTATCAGTAGCATGACCCGAGGGCCAAACCTGTACCGAAAGTCCATGCTTGACCTACGAAAATTATCATCAATACCAGACGCATATTGGACAGTAATAAGTCAGACTCACCATGATTGAGGTATCCACCGGCACCGGACCCGGCACTGACCACGCAGACATATCGTGTCAGCCATCATCCCAATCCACGGCCTTCTTTCCCTTTACGCTCACCTGACAAGATCAATAGTTTTCCCAAAATCCCCAATCCGCGCAGCAACGGACTGATAATCGCCGCATTTGGCGCAGTAGACATGATCAAAGAGGCTCCACCCAACCGCTGCAACTCCTCGCTCACGTTCACGCGACTGTCATCGATGTACTCATGTGCCCCAAGCTTGCGGACCATTTCTTCCTTTTGCGAGTCACGCGAGATCGCCACAATACGATAACCCATCTTCCGCGCATACTGGATAGCCAGATGACCCAAACCGCCCAGCCCCTGCACGGCAACGATCTCGCCTGGGGTGATGTTCATATGGCGGAGGGAGTTGAAGACGGTGACGCCCGCGCAGAGAATGGGAGCGTATTTGGCGGCAGGGACGTGTTCGGGCACTCGGACGGCGGCTTCGACGTTCAAGAGACAGTATTCGGCGTCTGGATTGCCGTGTTAGTGTGGAGCCAGGAGGAACGCGAGAGGGATATAGACGGACAGCCGCCATTTTTGGTCTCGCCATTAACTTGCTCGGCAGCGCACATCTGGAAAAGACCTTTGCTGCAGGCCCTACACGTTCCTAATGAGGGATTAGCTCGAGCGTCTGGAAGTGATGAGAAAGGGGGAAGTCGATACCGTCGTGTCCCCCATGCCAGGCTCCGCCAACCCGGTCCCCGACCTTCCAGTTGGAGACGCTGTCTCCCAGGGCTGCGACTCGGCCGATGATTTCGTGGCCTGGTACGATGGGGCTTTCAAGTGTGCGCTCACGTCAGCTTGACGCAAGGCAAAGTTCGGATAACCAAACGTACAATCCGCCTCCCATGACATTATTCTGGGCCCACCGGTCCGACGAGCAAACACCGCATGCTTCGACTTTGACCAGGAGCTGGCGGTCGCCCGGTCGAGTGATGGGGGTCTCTTCAATGACAAGCGGCGAACCTAGCGATCGAAAGACCGCTTGCTTGAAAGTTGCGGGCAGAGACATTTCGGTCAACCCGAGGAAATTCGACTTTGATGCGAATGGTAGGAATAGATGCGGAGTACCTTCTATCTGGATGAGAAGCGCTGCTGACAAGGAAAGAAGAGAACCTCTTCGCTCGCAACAATGCATGCTTATAAGTCTCACCATGCCATGCGGGGTAGACAAACTTCGGAGATATCCTTTACTACCGTCATTGAATCCCGGATGACCCTTCGTATTAATTTCGAAGAGACAGGGGTCTGAAAGGAGTTACGGTGGTCGTCGCTACGTTCAACCTCTTCAGGAGCTTGCTGTTGGTTCTAGATTCCACGCTTATCTGTCTTGACGTTGGCGTGATGCTCCAATCGTAAGCACTGACGGCGAATCCTTGTCAGGGTCTTCCGCATACGAGATAATCACTACATCGCTCTGTAAGATCATGATGCAATTGTAATGCAGAGCGGGGTCAGTGCAGACAATGAGATGTAGTAAGACCTCGTGTTGAATTACTCATCAAGATAAGTCCGATGCGAATGAGCCAGCTGCTGGTTGATGGATGAACTTCATTGCTGTACAGTAATTAGATACCCTTAACATCTCCTACTAAGGCGTTGTCACGAGAGCCAGAGCTTCCCTACTCAATCCTGGCCGTTTGGCGGGCATTGGCAGTTGGTAGTGGCATTTGTTGGACAAGATGGCTCGAGTGCTCAAATTAAGATTACTCATCTCCGTCATAACAAATACGAGAAGACTTTTGTTCATCACAATCTGTCCTGTTAGCAAGACTGCAATCGCTTCTTTCCAAAGACTTCATTCATGTACCAGGCATACACCGGTATCTCTAAAAAGCCCCCTTTCCTCCGTTAATAGAAGGAAGGCAGATGCGAGAACACCTCGTTTGCAGGCAAGGGGAAAGATATGAGTGCCCGCAATCTGGGAATCATATAAAACCCCATAGTCGCGCAAGAATCGCCACTTGCTTGAATATAATCCATGACCGCAAGGGAACGCTGACGATAGAAAGAAAGGTAAGGTATAGCCCCATGAAACGAACGGGACAAGCCGCATCCGCGTACTCTCGCCAGCCAAAAGGGCAATAAGTGTACGACCCGGGCCAGAGGTCAATGCAACCTTCTATACCATGCAGGGCAACGTGTTCGACATGGATGGGATGCATCGAAGGCTAGGGTACTGAAGAGCACGAAGCAGGAACAAACCTGAGGGCTCAAAGATCTAACGCTCTGTGCTGGCTCGGGAAAGCATAAACTGAGAAGAGTGGTGATCTGTATCGAATCTCTACCAGTTCAATAGCCACATAATCCAGTCAGACCAGTCTTCAGGGTGAAGGTGAGACTCCGCCACAGTAAGCTCTTCATACTTTTAACCGAGGCCTACCAAGAGAAGGGCTTTCGGCGACGGAACAGAGCAGTCCACCTCTTCGAGACCAATCCTGACCTGCAAGGCCGTAAATCCGAACTTGGTACCGCTCTCGAGGCATTGCCATGACTGTTAGAAGCATGTTGCGCATAGGAAGTACCAGATATCTGTTCATCCCGCAGAATATTCGACGTTATTGGCTATATCGTGTAACAATGTGGATACAAAAGTAACCCGGGCACTGGCTCCTGCAGGGGTCAGATCCTTCGTGTTAGCTTAGGGCTTACAATCATCACCATTGACAGACCATTGAAATCAAGCGTGATACTGTAGTTCGAGAGCGGCAGAACAAAACAAACAGAGGAAATGGCTACACCTGATAGCTAATGATGCAGGCCGGTACTTAGGGAAGGCACATTTTCTCTCGCCAAGAGCAACGGATAAATGTACTCGGTTTTCCCGACTGCTCTCTGCTACGAGGCCGACTCTCAATCACCTTCTTTGCCACTCAAGCTACTCATGTGGCGCTCGGCACTGCGGCTGCGGTTGATCAACCGAGGACTGCCTTCTCTGAGAAGGACAAGGTGGTGACTCCAGACATTAAGTGCCAGTATTAGGCAGTTGTGACCCGATTGAATCGAGCTACTTCAAGCAGTTTAACTATGGGCTTTAGCTGCATCATGTAGATGGAAGAAGATCAGCAATGCCGCCACAGTCAATGCTTCAGCTAACAGGTTTACCACAAGGCACCACCTCTAAGTGTATTCAGCCATTGCACCACCGATGACCAGCGCGACAACGGTCCTGAAGGCGTAAAGCGATCTTGTCAACCCAGGAGTAGTGGGCATTGTTGAGGATTGGTTACATCGCAGTAACACATGGGTCACCAGACACGACCTCGAAGTACCCAGCACCAGCGACTGCCCTGCCAATAATGAAAAATTCAGAACCGTTTTCTACCCCACAAATCAGGAACCCGAAAGGAGATATGCCGGATAACACAAGGTACGTCCATGGCAGCGAGAGCAAGGACGCGAGTTTATTGCTGATTGGCCGGAGGGAGCACATCGTGGGCGGATGGGTAGCTCCATATTCAATATCTGTTGTGGCATGAATTTGGGTCGATGTCAATGGGATGGCTTTCGAAAAGTACTCCTTAGTTCAAAGTTGAAGCAGATATTGAGTTAGAAGGTCTCAAGAGACATACGGTAGCAACTATCAAGGCGTCCAAAAATATCAGGGAGGTGGCCATCATGATCCCAATTAGAATGCTGTAGAGCTGCACAAAATCGACTGGCTGTGGTTCAGGCATGGGCTTGGAAGGACTTTCAGTAGGCATCATTTTAGAATTCTCATATGACTATGAGTACATGGCAACAGGAGCTCCGACTCGTTCTCGCAAATTCATGTCGATTGTGATTGTAAACTTGATGGTGAGATAGTAGGCCGGTCCTCGGTCCCGTGGCCATATCAAAGACCGACTTCGACTCCGTCTTGACCTGTCCAGGCCTAAGCCTCTCTATCTCTCCTTCTCGTCGCATTCACCCTTGGATTCACGTATCCGCCACTTTCATGTCTCCAATAAGATTTATACATGAAAATTGCTTGCTCCCAAAAACAATGAAACACAAACGCTCCTCCAGACGACATGCCTGCGTCCGACGCATGGAAATGAAAGCGAAATGCATCCCAGTTGAGGATAGAGGATGTTAACGATGTACAGTACATGACTTAAACCGACCTTGCATCTTTCCGGATGATTCGTGTAAGAATACAAGTATCTGGCTATGCTGTCTCCACTTATGTTGGAGTAGGCTTTTATGTGACATTATTACTTGTTTTATAGAAGCAGCCGCGTCGATGCTCTCCAACACCAGATTGATACACTTGTTGCTCGACCACGCATCGACGAGATATCCTATCCTAATACTCCATCCTCCGGACTTATGATGAGCATTTCAGGCTTTCTCACTGGGTCATCAGAACGAGAATACACCTGTAGAAGAAATGTCACTGCCCCGAAGTCCTGTAATTGGACCGTGAAAAGAACTTCTCAACCAAGGCTTCTTTACTACCACAGAAGGTGATGAGCTTCTCCTTAAGTTCCGCATTCGTTTGATGCCCTTATTCCCATTTGGTGTCATATCTGACGCTGACTTGGCTTCAATGCGTAAGCAGTCTCCCTTTCTCTTGTGCGTAACGACTGCTTCATCTCAAACACAAACCTGCTCTACAAAATAAGTTAGAGCGGGAAGTGCAAAGAGTAGTGACTCCCTGCATAGTCAAGAATATGGAGAGAGACATGGCTCTGCTTTTCAGGCTTCTAGTCCATATCGCATGGTATCACTACCACTGGCGTACATATCACACCTAGGTGTGTATGCTCCTTCAGATGGCCATGGCCATGATCGTGGGTCTAGGGCGCGATAAATACAACTCCAGAATGCAGCGCCAGGCCGAAAAAGCGTCAGATAAATCACAAAGATGACACAGGCTATATCTGGCTCCTGACGGGCAGTGTGCTCTTTTGGTTTGCTTTTACCTATGCTATAAGTGGAGTCCCTATGATATTTGTGATTTACTCATGAGCTATATCTTGGTGATAACAGGGCCTTGATGTTCCGGCGACAATTGACCATGTGATACACGGACTGGAGTGAGTATTGTACTGATAACTCGGCACTAAGGGCGGAGTATCCCACTGATCGGATTCTTGAAGCACTGATTGGTATTCAGTCACTTGCTCAGCAAACGGACCTCGACAATCTTACTTCTGCACCAAATTCGGATGAACTCCCGGACAATGGTCTTGGTTGAAAAGCAAATCGAACACCTATGTTGGTTGCCTAATTACTGTTATGAAGATGTTCTGAGGCACGTCGTTTTTTCGACATGTGCAGTACAGCGTATTTTGTCAGCAGATCATCTCTTTCTCTGGCTAAGTAAGCCCCCCAATGCATAACATAGGTTCTCCTCGCCGGTTTCTTCTCCTCATCTCCAAGTCTACTACCCTAACGACCGCTCGATTCATGTAATTCTGAGAAAACGAGAGACACCTTAGCTGTTGCTGCTCAATATACTTCGCCAGACGAATACTTGGAAGCGTGCTTAGAAATAAGACTCTTATGCTAAGCGATCAACCCTCATATGTCTCGGTCTACACACATGGGGCTGATGTTCGCCCAACCCCTCTTTCTTCCGTCCGGGAACTATTTGCGATCGATGGCCCACTTGGCCAACCCTGAGCTGTCAGCACTTGCTTGGCCCCGGAGAATGGATCACAGTCTGAGAGAATGTCTATCAGGATGCAGCTTCACCCCATGCAAAATAACCACTCAGGTTATCAACCAAGCAAGAAAGTATGCCACAATGCTACTTTCTCCCCAGCGTGCCGTGGTCGACCGGACTGAATGTCCTGCGAAGGCAGGCATCCCTTGCTGGCAGAGGCTGATTCGCTAGGTCCGCCGATCGGCAACGCCCCATCCTCTATTGATTTCACGTTGCTTGCCCTAGGAACAAGGGACCATTCGGAGCCGCGATTCCCTACAAGTGCCTTCTTCCCAGGGGTGATCTCATGCACGAACTGCATGTAGGTTCAGCCGATAGCCCTGTGAGTGTACATTTTAGGTATCGCAACTTGCGCTTGACATCGACCCACGCCAACTGATCGTACGGACGTACGTCAGGATGGTCGTTTCTTACTCCAGATGTGGATGAGTTTCTTTGGATGCAATTTTGAGTGTGCTGTCTCGTGCTTCCGATCAATGACATCCCGGATAAGCGAATCACGGCTGATAACGGCTAGTAAAAAAAAAATCTCGCAATCAACATTGTGCACACATGCATACATACCTGCCATTCTTATTGGTCAATTCAGCAGCTATCTCGAGTCATACTGCGCCAGCTTGCATGCTTCGCGGCTTCAGCCCTTTCAGGCTATGCATTGTACTTTTGGGCCGGCTATGCCTCAAGTGACAGGTCCCACGCCCACTCAAATACAAGGTACCCCGTACACCTCCCGGAATTCGGAAGCCTCTGTTGGCCGTTCTAGGGATGAATACGACCGACATTTTCTGTCTGTATATAACTAGACCAGTCTGTTCCGCGGCGCTTCCCCTTACGCCAAGTCAACGACAGGTTTGCTGCCAAATACCATGGCTCTTGGAGCCGTGATTAATCCGCTTGTGAGGCGGGACAGCATTCTGGTATGCATTGTTCTCTACTCTTTGCTATAGTGGAGTACTAATAAGGTCGTGAGAGCTCAAACAATGATCCTAATATAGGCTCTTCACGGGGCAATGCCTCTTCAACAAGCTCCGATGTAATTGGAGATCTTGGGCTTGGTGGAGGGTCAACATCTCTTTCTGCGTTTTTGACAACATTGATCCCTGCGTTGGTGATCGCGGCCTTCTGGTTTGGCTTGTTCTTGATCTGCCGACGGACTCAGCTGCGGTGGTATGCACCCAGGACTCATTTACCATGCTGGCACAAGCAGTACGTAGCATACATCCCAGGAGTATTCGCTGTTACGATGAGTCACTTACGAATCATGTAGTGAGAGAGCTCCACGCTTGCCGTCGGGATTTATCAACTGGTTTGGGGAGTTCTTTAGAATTAACGACGCCCAGGTACTTCATAACTCGTCTATGGACGGTTATCTGTTCTTGCGATTCTTGCGTGTATTATCTGCGACTTGTTTCACAGGTTGTGTAATCACCTGGCCTGTTCTGCTGCCTATACATGCCACAGGGGGCGCTGGAAACACACAACTTGATGCGCTCAGTTTCAGCAATGTCACAAATCCCAGGTGTTATTACGCCCACGCCGTCATGGCATGTGTCTTCTTCAGTGAGATAGCCTTGATAATGATGCCAATAGTCATACCTTACTGATATCCGACAGCATTCGTGTTCTTCGTCATCACACGGGAGAGTATTTTCTATGCAAACTTGCGACAAGCGTATCTTAACTCCCCTGCTTATGCGCGACGTATATCATCCAAAACAGTGTTGTTCATGTCAGTGCCAGACGAATATAAGAAGGAGGAAACTCTGCGTCAAGTCTTCGGACAATCGATCCGGCGTATGTGGATTACGTCTGATTGCAAGAGACTGGACAGTAAAGTGCAGCAGAGGGACAAACTAGCTTATAAGCTGGAAAGTGCCGAAACACGACTCATCAGGGCGGCAAACTCAAATCGTCTGAAGGCCATCAGAAAAGGAACTCCAATCTCAATGTCCTGCTTGAATGCCGATGCCTGTCATGACTGTGAAGCTGACACGTCTGGCTGGTATCATGGCGTGAGAAGGCCGACTCATCGTCCCAAATTCTTCGGCAAGAAAGTTGATACGATACGGTTGTTGCGGTCCGAGCTTGTCAAGGTCATCGAAGAGGTCAATGATCTTCAAAAGAAGCACAGGAATGGGGAAATGAAGAACCTCTCAGCAGTTTTCATTGAGTTTCACACGCAGAACGATGCGCAAATTGCCCTACAAACCTTGTCTCATCATCAGCCGCTGCACATGACCCCACGTTTCATTGGCATTTCACCCAATGAGGTGGTCTGGTCCGCATTGAATCTGAGTTGGTGGCAGCGTATTGGGCGCAGATTCTTGGTTCAAGGCGGTTTAGCAGCACTGGTGATATTTTGGTCCATCCCAGCCGCCTTCGTTGGTACACTCTCGAATATCACTTCTCTCACCAATCTCGTGCCATTTTTGGGATTCATCAACAAGCTACCGGATGTGATTCTTGGTCTCATCTCGGGACTGCTGCCGTCCGCTGCCCTAGCTATGCTAATGTCACTTGTGCCTGTCATTTGTCGAGGTATTGTTCTTGCCCCATACTCTTGATGTCTCGATGGTTGACAAAGTGTTCAGCATGTGCCAGATGTGCAGGCGTGCCTTCTAATGCCCGAGTTGAGCTTTTCACTCAGAGCGCACATTTCTGCTTCCAAGTAGTTCAAGTCTTTCTTGTCACCACGTTGACATCTGCTGCATCGGCGGCGACTGCGCAAATTATCCAAAATCCGCTATCGGCCAAGGATTTACTGGCTAAGAACTTGCCGAAAGCTACCAACTTCTATATCTCATATTTTCTCCTTCAGGGCCTAACAATGAGCTCCATGGCAGTTGTGCAAGTCGCTGGAGCCGTTGTGTTTAAATTTATCACGACCTTCCTCGACCGCACACCGCGCCGTCTATACCAACGATGGGCTACGCTTAGTGGCCTTAGCTGGGGAAACGTCTTTCCAGTATTTACGAACATGGGCGTTATTGGTAGGCCGTCTTACCATCCCTATATCTGAATACGTCCAGCTAACCATGGCTGAATCTCTAGCCCTCACGTACTCCTGCATCGCCCCTCTAATTCTCGGGTTCGCATTTGTAGGCCTCTACCTCGTCTACCAAGCCTACCGCTACAACTTCCTTTTCGTTTATGATCTTCGTATCGACACCAAGGGTCTTGTCTACCCCCGAGCCCTGCAACACCTGATGACAGGTCTCTACTTAGCCGACATCTGCTTGATCGGCCTCTTCGCCATCAAAGGCGCGATCGGGCCCCTGATAATCATGGTCATATACTTGATCCTCACCGTCCTAGCCCACATGTCCCTCAACGAAGCCCTAGCCCCGCTCAACTCCTTCCTGCCCCGCACCCTGGACGTAGAAGAATCGGCTCAGCTTGCCAAAGAGGAAGCCTCCGCGGCGTCTACACCTCTCGACACGAATCACCCTCATCTGAAAATCAAGAGCAGGTGGCAATCTGTGTGGAGCTGGTTCCACCCGAACCTCTACCGCGACTACGCCGCCATTCGAGGCAAGGTACCCCGCGACCACATGGAGATTCGGTACTCCGAGGAGGAGCAGAATAACGCGTACTTTGAGCCGTGCATTACCTCCCGGACGCCGACAGTATGGATTCCCCGGGACAGGTGGGGCTTCAGTGAGCAGGAGGTGGTAGATACGGACCCTCTCATCCCGATTACCAACGAGGGGGCGCACCTGAGTGAGAAGAATAAAATTGTTTGGGATAAGTTCGATCCGAAGCTGCCGTTATGGGAGTTGAAGATCTTGTATTGAGGTTGTGGTATGAGAGTGATTCTGGACTTATGAAGTACTGTGAAAATGAGAGCGTTACTCTTACACTTTCCATTGAGGAATGTTGTTCCGTGTTGATTGGGCAATGACTGTTCTATAAGACATTAAAGTTTCGTTTTCCTCTCTTTCGACTAATGACAGTATGTGATAATTTTACGCCCATTCCTTGACATGGAACTATTCATATCTTATAATATGGCCGTTTTGGCTGCTGATAGTCGCATAGATTGCCTCGAATTGAACCGCGAGGCTAACACGCCTGCGACAAGATGAGGTGCCGACGGAGTCGTCAACTCCGTCACTTGCAAGCTGTTACTACGAGTGTTTCTTGTCATATGCTTACGCAGCCCCTTGGCTTGGACGTTCTTATCGAATTATATATGATACCGTGCTTGACGTTTAAGCGGCAGAGAACGACGGTAGTCAGCCAAGGGGCGGTAGGTTTGAACCCAGTCAAACTATTCTTCCTGCAACTCTTGAGCTTCTACCCTCATCAGCGAAGATGCCATCTTCGTTTCGGCAGGTGCTAATTCGTCATCAAGGCCATGATCGACAAAGCGATGGTAACGCAGCGAACAGTTCGAGACGCAGCAGCCAGACGGGTGTCAAGCAAGTTACCCCAGCAAGTATCAATTGTATCACATCTACGCGTGCCCATTCGGAGGATGACCCCATGAATCTGCTTATGTCCGGTACGTTAAGGTCACCCACCACATCAGGCTACTGCTACAGAGCCATCTTGGAGAAATGAAGACTGATCTCTCACCCGGAAACATTGAATATTAAGTTCGTCACCAAACGAACAATGTCTCCACCATTTATGCCCTCTGAATTGACGAGATACAGTGGAAAAGATGAAGGGCAAGAGTATTTTTACTGACAGATTTGGAATGCTCCTGAGGGGATGCAGGGCTCAGGCCAATTCTTGAAGTCGCCGGAAGTGCTTAATGATCCTCCTCCCCCTGGTTCACGTGAGGACGTAGGGTTGTACTTGAAGCCGTTGGGTGAGACGGGAGAACGATACACCATAGATATTGACAATCTGGCGGCGCATGATGAAAGGGAATCAGTAGATAAAAGGCAATAGTGTGGTGGTGCTGACTCCCGGGAGACGGACAAACAAGAGAAGGGGGAAACACCGGGCTGGTCATCTTCTCATTTCCCCCTCTTCTGTTTAACTCCACCTCCATTTCTTCCCCTCCACATCAGCCTCGCCTTGACTCTCAGAATCTTCCCACAATCTAATTCTATCAATGCTTAGCCAGGTTACGGTGATGGGGCCTAGAGCTGATACTGCTCGATGCATCCAACAGCATGCGCCAAGCCAATATCGAGATGCGCCCAAGGTCATCCAATCTCACACCACCCACCGGTCCAGATCCATCTATCTGGACAGGAATTCACCTCCCCTCAGACACTAACGCACGCCAGCTGCAGTTTGTCATGCTTCAATTGCTACTTTACCCTTTTCAACACGGCCAAATGCTAGCCACCAGGAACACAATCCGCCACGGAAAAATCAAGAGCAGGAAAATAGCTTGACTCCAGTGATGCACGACAACATTACAGCCCGACCAAGTAGCCTAAATGGTTGGACGATATTTATCGCCTCTCCGAACATGCCACAGACTCGCCTAGTAGCAAGTGGGTTCCACCTACCTGGTCATTGTGTCTCTCCACCTCATCTACAGGGTTTCTTCCTTGACCCCGTCATCCTGTCCAGCTTCCCCGCTTCAGCGAGTTCGGCCTTATAAGTAAAGATCGTCGACTCCCGTCATGGCTGGCTCTACGGCCTCAGCAAATCCAAATTACCGTCCTTCACGGTCATCTTAGGGGCTATTGAGATACAGCTCATCTTGTCGCTATGTTGGTGTCCTCATTGACGGTGTTGGCGTTTATGTCCAGGGCCAATGCCTTGGTTCGGCACGATGATGTGGTACGAATTCTGGGTCAAGCCGAAATCCCCTCTGGATGATTCGAACTAAAAGTGCTTAGGGACGACTTCCTGCTCTGGGCTGGAATTCATGGAACGCGTTCAATTGCGAAATCGACGCAGATAAGATCCTGACTGCAGCCAACGAGGTCATAGATCTGGGGTTGAAGAACCTCGGATACGAGTACATCAACAGTGAGTAATACAGCTAGTGAACCTCTCCTTTCAGTGTCCGATGCTAAGAGCTTTACACGCACCTCAGTCGATGACTGCTGGTCCGTCAAGTCCGGACGTGACAAGACCACCAAGCGCCTCATCCCAGACCCGGACAAGTTCCCCGACGGCATCTCCGGCTTGGTTGACAAGATCCATGCTTTGGGTCTGAAAGTCGGCATTTACAGCAGTATGCATAGCCCCTTCAAATTCCGGGCCACATTATAGACGCAGAGAACTCACGCATCACAGGTGCTGGTCTCACCACCTGCGCAGGCTACCCAGCCAGTCTTGGGTATGAGAGAATCGATGCGCAAACCTTTGCCGAATGGGGCATTGATTGTAGGTCCCCAGGCTCCTTTAAGCCCCTCTTCCCTCTTCCCTGACCCAACTAACATCCTCATCCAGACCTCAAGTACGACAACTGTGGCGTCCCCACGAACCAAACCGACAAGTACACAGCTTGCGTCCCCGACAGCACCAACCCAGGAGACTTCCCCAATGGCACTTGCCCTGGTCTGGCAGACGCTGCCCCAGCCAAGTACGACTGGTCGACCTCGACCACGGCGAAGCGCTACCAGGCCATGCGCGATGCCCTTCTCAGCGTGAACCGCACCATCCTCTACTCTCTCTGCGACTGGGGCCAAGCCGACGTCAACAGTTGGGGTAACGCAACTGGCAACTCCTGGCGCATGTCCGGCGACATCACACGTAAGACATTGCCATTTCCTTCTCCTTTTCCCCTCACCCAGACTTCCAATCACTCATAGCAGACTAACCACTATCATACAACCCCCCAGCAAACTGGACCCGCATCGCCGAGATCGCCAACGAAAACTCCTTCCTCATGAACTACGCCAATTTCTGGGGATACCCCGACCCAGACATGCTCGAGGTTGGGAACGGCAACCTCACCCTGGCCGAGAACCGCGCACACTTTGCCTTGTGGGCTGCGATGAAGAGTCCCTTGATCATTGGCACTCCGGTAAGTTCATCGCTCCTTCCCTCTAGCCCGCATCAACCAGCCACCGACTCCAGAAGCTAATAAGACCAAATGAAAAGCTGGACTCAATCGACGCCGCCCACCTCGCCATCCTAAGCAACAAGGACCTACTCGCCTTCCACCAGGACCCCGTCGTCGGCCGCCCCGCCTACCCCTACAAATGGGGCTACAATGCCGACTGGACTTTCGACCCCCTCCACCCGGCAGAGTACTGGTCGGGGCCCTCGTCCACCCTCGACGGCACCCTCGTGCTCATGCTGAACTCGGAGGACCGCGCCCAGACCCGCACCGCGTACTGGAAGGAAATCCCCGAGCTGCAGGGTCGGCACCGCGGCCGCCGCGGCACCGGGTTCCGTGTCCGGAATGCCTGGACGGGCAATGATCTGGGGTGTGTGCGCGATAAGCACAGCGTGAAGCTGGCGAGTCATGATGCGGCGGTATTGGTTGTTGGCGATGTTTGTTGATTCTGGAGGGCATAGCTGGGATCTCTCGGAGAAAAGGGACTTGAGACATGAAGGGCAAAGGGTAAGTTGTTCGTTTCTTGCAGATTGTAGGCCGTTTGAAGGACAAGAATGGAAGAGCTGTTTAGTGGAAAGGAAAAGGGGAAGGCCGTGGCAGATGCACCAAATCGTCGTTTTTATTTTACTGAATGCCGAAGCATTGAACACATCCTATGTATTCTGGATTCATATCCGTCCATCCGATCATGGAGAAGTAAAGACAAGATAAATACCTAAATATGAACAAGTGCTCGGCCCAGTCACAGACAGCCAGTTTAAACAGTCCACTCCAACGACCAGTCCAGGTCCGATCCTCACTCATTACAACATTATCCGTACCAAGTTGACAGGAACCGCCGGCTCACCAGAGAGCGAAGCAATGATCTCATTCACCGCCACAGATCCTGTCGACTGTCGCGTCGCCACCCTCCACTACTCTTGGGACGGCCGTCATCGTCGACCGGTACGGCCAGGAACCCGCCAAAGCCGTTACCGACCAGCACGCTCTTCCGTGCGTCGCCGCCCCAAGTTCGACTCAGCTGCGCGTCGTGGAAACTCACCGGCCGCGTGGTGCTCGCGCGGCGCCCGCGCGTCGACGGCGGCTCGTACGGTGTGAAGTTCCACTCGAGCTCGTCCAGCCCCTTACTGTACACGTTGAGGGGCTGGGATAGACCCCCGTGGAAGAACTGTGGGCCACTTTCACCGCCGCCGAGGAGACGCGGTGGCGGTGCGAGCAGTAGGGTTTCGGGAAAGCTGGAATCGCGAACATAGAGATCCCGTAGAGCAGGGAGTGTGTGGGACATGAGCGATGAAATGAGGTAGGTGTAGTAGGAGGCTGCGACAGGAGGGAGATTGCCGTTGGGACCGGTGGGGGATGTGATCTCGTAGTGGAGAAGGGTGAGGGATCGGGATGCGAGAGGGGGCACACTGTCGGCCGGGAAGGAGCGGGTGACTTCCTGGTTGACAGAGAAGGAGCGGAGCTGAGGCGCCAGGGAGAGAATCTGGTTGAAGGTCGATGGAAGGACACCGGTGGAAGATAGGGTCAGGGAATGGAGATTCTTGCGATTGGAAGGAAGAGAGAAGAAATCGACAAGCCCGCTTGCCGTGACGTTAGGGGTATCTCGGAGTGTGAGGCGCTGGACGGCTGGGAACGGAGGAAGGGAATCGGAGAGCGCGAAGGCGGAGTCATCGAGCCAGGGCAGATCATCGAGGGTGAGATCACGGAGATGAGCGAAAGAAGCAAGGCCCATCCGGAGGATGTGAGGCTCGATTTGCAATCGGGACAGCTCCAGTACTTCCAAGTTTACCCAAAGCGGAGCGTCGGGTAACTGCGAAAAGCTTCCCTCCGCCCCATGTCGGTAACTCATCCGACGGAGATCCTGACAGCGACCGATAAGTTCCTGTTTGAGAGCCAAGCAAGACGGATCGTCGCTGAATATTCCGGCGGGGAGGTCGACGTAGCGAAGATTTGGCAAGACGGAGATGGTGCGGGCAATTTCACTTTTGCTCGCCTCGCGGGTCATGTATGGCATACGAAGAGAAAGCACCCGATGTCCCAGATCCGATGAGTCTCGCACAGCTTGCATGAAAAGTCGTAATCGAACCTGAGGCGCGTCGATGGCTTCCCCATTGCGATTCATGAACGAGCGTCGCTTGCGTTTGGCAGACAGTTGGACTTCGAGTTCGCAGTAATGAACGGGGTCGATGCGGACATGGGAGTATCTAGGTGTGAAGACGCACTTAGCGGGATGGACGTTGTATTGGGTGATCATCGCCAGAACTTACAGTAAAGCCCGAGCTTCGAGGTACCAGCGTTGACAGACCAAAGCGCAGTGGGCCAGGTCGCGCATGTCACAGAGCATGCAGCCATCCTCAGTCATGGACTCCTCCGATGTCTCATAGCTGTCATCAACGGTATGTGGGCAGACGGCGGCAAAGATGCGCCTCAGGATGGGTCGAGGGAGGGATTTGGTCAAGTCCTGACTGGAGGCCGACCGTGGATAGACATCGACGTCGGTGCGGAGATGATCGTAGGTGGCCGCATTCCCCGCACTGTGGTTCCTGGAGGAATGTCTGCGAAGCCGGCTCAGAAGACCCATCGTGCAGTGTCCACCGGAAAGGACATGGATTGAGGGGAACTGAGGGGGGTCAAGTGTGAAGGGATGTAGAAGGGAAAATGTCAGAGAACACCAAGTGAGAGAATTAGGTCAGACAGGAAAGAGGGTTGAACGGAAGTTCGGACTTTAGAGAGAGAGATAAAGAAAGCTGAAACGCTTGATGGGGACCAGGCTAAGTGAAAAGTGGAGAGAGTGAGAGCAAAAGAAGCAGCACCAAATGACCGAGGGAGTGGACAGGAGGCGGAGGCACAGTTAAAACTTGAGATTGACACTGTCAGAGCGAGCGTTCATTCGATGCACAAGTGCTGCATGCACCCGCCGTTCGTATGGCTTGGGAGGATTCGGTGATTGGCATTTCTCCCCAAGCGAAATGACAAGGGTGTGTTGCGCGCCAAGAGTTTCCTATATTAGGCGGGGGTTTCAGGTTAGGCTGGATGGAAGGTGCTTTTTGGACGATGGACGCTGGACTGGTGGGTTTCATCCTGCAGGGTGAGAGGCAGTGAGGACAGAATTGGGTTTGTTCCGAGTGGTAGAGATGAGATGGTGTTGTTGTGGTGGTGGTGATTCTTGCCCCCTTCCCTGTAGATCACAACATCCACTACGGTGGACGTTACCTCCATCTCCCGCCAACAACACACTCTGTCTATCCTAGGGACCATACCAGCCTTCCACTTGACTGACCTTGGTCCCAAAATTGTGTGGTTACACTGTATACAGGGTCCTCTTACCTTTTTACCACCTTTTTCATCGTCCGTCCTGACCTGTACCACTTCCATCTCCTACGTCGAATTAATCTCATCCCTCGCTTATATAGAGGACAACTACCTCTACGGCACAATTCAACCTATGCGACCGTAATGGGAACCGAAGACTCGAATCTTCATTTGACCACTATTGATCAGAATGAACGAAGGAGTCTTCCAAGCGCTGAATGTACACACCCGTTCGATGACAGTGATGAAGCAAGCAGTGACAGCGATGTAACTTGGTCCCCTGGTGATGGGATTTGTCCAACAACAGCACAGTTCAACCATTGCTGTCAGTCAAGGATCGATGAGTGGAAAAGTGCAGCCTCTATACCCCTGGAAGGCACGGACCCCTTCCATCATCACTCAAGGGCTTTCTTGAATCTCCTCCAAGATGTTCCTCTCTCTACAGTCTACCGCCTATATGTCTGCTTGCCGCCTTCTGGACAAACACAACCCAACCTTTCTTCAGGTATTGTATCGTGTACGTGACTCGGAAGACTCTATCGTCCCTAGAGCAGATGTGTTCCAAACTTCCTATTTTTCCCGACCAGAATGATCGGTGCCATGGTCGCCAGCACCTTCCTTCGGCGCAACACTCGTCGAAAACCTCAGCCTTGAAGTAAGAGCACACCTGGCACATACGCACAGGCCTGTTTCATGGCGAATGTATTGGATCTTGGAGTCTGGCGAGAGAACCCCGGCAAGCGCAGAACATCAAATTAGGCTTGATCGAGCTCACAGTGTTTGTAGTTCTTGTTCCGCAGGTCATACTACTAATGAGTAAGTTGAACAAATAGCTTGTTATAATCACGATAGGATGACGACTGGCATCCAGCCTGCCCTATCCTGAACGAAACAATGCTGATGGGCAATCATGGACTGCAACATCGCGCTTATTCAATTGGCACAGAATTTACGATGATGGCATCTGGCTCGATGGCGGTCAGGGTGACACTGAGTCGACTTCAGATGCATCCATGGATTATCGACACGTTTGATAGCCAAGGCGATGAGCCAATCGAGGAGCCCAAACGCGGTGAGCTCTGTATCGAGCGTATCTTGCGGTGGAATCATGAAGTCAATCAAAATCGGCAGGCAAGGGGCTGCCTTGAAACTAACTCATGGAACGGAACGGGAGGCATATAAGAATTGATGTCTCATCAATTTATTCTACCGATGTCTGCTTGGCTACATATTGCCTGAGTGACGCTTCTAGTATGCGCACTGTAGACTCGACTCCGGACAGGTGTCATACAGAGCGATTTTAGTTTAGCCAAGTGTCAAACCACCCTCCATTGCTGTCTGGGTGTCCATGCTAACAATCCATTCTGACGTCCAAAGCAGCAAGCTTGAACCAGTTCTATCGGGCATGTTCTTGGGTGCTAACGCTATGCACAGATTGGTCGATACCGCTTAACCAAGGCCATCCATCAGAGTCAAAGGTATATACTCTGGCCCGTGGTTAATAGGCCGGGTGACTTCTCACTGTTAGCGCCCAGGTCATCCGTTGCTTTCCATATAGAAACCCAGCCTTGGCCTCTTAGTGTAATCAGGAACTGGTCTGGTATACTAATAGTAACTTTGCAGCAAGGGTTTCAAGGTCAGAGGCATTGTTCGGCGCTTCTGCGTGGCCATCCAACTAGCTTAGGTATAACCATTCTTGATCACCTCGTTTCCGACCACGCCGAGTAAGGATACATCATTCATCAGTTCTAATTGACGTCTAAGTCATCGGCATAGCCGATGATGCTTAGCCAATTGCATATTCCGCTAGATAGTCTGCGGTGACAGCCAGTGGTAAAACGTGAACGGGACGGGCACCACTATAGGAAAGGAGAGTAGCGATTATTGAAAATCCGACAACACCACCACCTTGATCAGAGTTGCTTCTGATGGAGCTGTCATCAAGATGGAACCGAGAGGGTGTTGACGCGGGGAGACGGGGAGCAGCCGGTTCTGGAGCCTAGTTATTCAGGCCGCCGTTTTCCCCCAAGGTTGATGGACTCCGATTTATTCATAGAAACAAGCACTAACTAGATCACCACCACTACCACCATCAGACCTACCTTATTTAAGCTTATTCACAATGGCTTCTTTTCTATCCCATAACCCACTGCACAGACCCCTAAACTGATCTCCAGCATACCTATTCTGTCACCATGATCCATGATCCAGTCGTTATTGTCGATTCCAAGGCCCCGTCATCGAATACATCGTCATGACATCATCCCAGTCCAGGCCCTGCACAAGCTGCGATTTCTGTATAAATAGCGATGAATGCATGAATGGACGCCAACTCGAGCCTCATTCTTCACTCTTTCTTCCCCAGAAATCGACACTAGCTTTGCGTAATACTGTGCTATGCGATCCACTGGCCTCCGACTCTGGACCACCCCGATCCTCCGCCCAACCCCCAAGTATATCCCCCGCCCTCAACCCCTCCTCCGCACCAACTTCTTTCAAACCTACAACGCTCGCAAGATGTCCGACAAGCCCGAAGGCACGAAGGACATGGCGCAGCGCCCGCCGTACCAGATCCGCTCGCCCGAGGAATTCGGCGAAGTCAAGTGGCACGGCAAGTGCCAGTGCGGCCAAGTGCGATACCAACTCAACCGCGAGAAGCCTCTCAAGACCAAGTTCTGCCACTGTCGCGGGTGTCAGATGACCCATGGTAAGTTCCAGCGCTCACTTGTCGATCAATCGACCAGTCCACTGGGCGGAATGGAATGGAGGATGCTGACCTGAACTCTCTTACCCAGCCGCTCCCTTCCAATGGGCGGCCATCTTCCACAAGGAGAATCTGACCTTCACTAAGGGCGCCGAGGGCCTGGCGTTCTACTCCTCGGCTAATGCCACGCGCGATTACAGTCTGCCGACGAAGGTGTTCTGTTCGTGGTGTCGGTCGCCGATTATGGACGAAGGTCGGAATGTCTGTTTGCTGTTCCCTGAGACTATTGAACGTGGAGATACCGATGAGGAGCGAATGGAGTGGCGGAAGGCGTTCGAGGTCGAGTAAGTTTTGTGTCTTTTTTGTGTTTCGTTCGTTCCGCTTCGGCTCCTTTTACTTACCATGAATCCCAGTTGTCACATCTTCTACAGCCAGCGGGTTTTGGAGATCCCTGACGGGAAGCCCAAGTGGGCGGGAATGGATGAGGATAGTGATATGGTTGATGATATGGGCAAGCCCACGAAATGAGCATCTACCGGTACTGATTTTTGAGATGGTCTGTGAACATCATGGGTGCTGGGCCACGTACACGACCAGGTCAGCGATATGAATCAGACGAGACATGATAAACGAGCGTGATGTGTGTATATTAGGGCTATGTATTTATAATATGTTGAGCAGAAAACATGATGAACATAGCAACAGACCAATCACCATCCCTGTAGGAGGAACATGCCAACCCGGAGGTTAGGATGCCCGCGGCGATTGTCGTCGGCTGCCTATCAGGCGTAGTCATGATGGAAAGGACGGCAACGGAAAAAGCAATCATGCTAATGTCCTAGTATCTCCGGCCCGATGTCACCCTCTGCATGGGTCATGCCGGCCAGTCAGTTATTGAAAGTCCAGAAACCCCCTGGTCAGGTAGGCCCAAGACATCGAATTCCTGAAGTTTTTCGGGGCGTATGGCGCGGGGTTGGTCAGCCGATGCCAGAAACCTGATGATCTGAGATACGTCTATAAGAGTGAACTCAGCACAACCAGACAATAATGCCAATATGCACATCATCCAAAACAATTCTGCGTAGTTTGCGAGACCCGCGATGTGGCTCAACTCCCGATACACCGTGCTAGCGGCGCTGGTCGCACAAGCGACAGCGGTCACCCAGATCACCGACGCGAACATGACAGCGCTGCTCAACCAGGGCGGCGTCGAGCTGGCCGACCGGTACGCTCCGCTTTGGTTCTTCGGGGAGGCCCTGAACGAGGTGCCATGTTACCCGACCTGGGCCTTTGGGGGCTCGCCCGACTCGCCCGATGTATACGACACGGCGCATCGGACGGCACCCGCGCCGCAATGCGAGTATCCCGATGTAGGCTGCAAATGCCGCAACCCGGGAGTCGCTGCGGGGAGCCCAGGGCCGGCGTTCCCGATCTACTACACCGTGCAGCGATGCAATGAGACCGAGGTGCGGGTGGTCTATAACCTCTTCTATGAGAAGGACGGCGCCGAGGTGCTCGACCTCATCGAGACCGGCCATGACTAGTAAGTAGTCGCGCTGCCAAGGGGCTTTTGTTTATGCGCAATCGGGGAAGTCTAATCCGTAGACAGTGACTGGGAGAGGGTCATCATCGTACACTCTCGCAACGATGCAACCAAGCTGTGGGCGCCTTCTCGCGCGCTGCTCTCCGCCCACAGCGGCTACCATAACATCGTGTGGAGCAAGATCCATAGCACGTTGACCACCGAGGAGATCGAGGCCGGCGACGCCAAAACGCCCGCAGGGGTGCAGAACAACGACCATCCGAAGGTGTATGTTTCGTGGTCCAAGCACGCGCATTTCGATACCCGCGACACGATCTGGGTCGACCCTATCAGTCAATCGACGGACAATGCCTTTCGCAGTGACGACTGGTGGTACTATGTCGAGCAGAAGTACTATGTCAGTTCTGTGGTTACTCATATCACCCAGACCCTGCTGACAGTTAGCAACAGATCCAATCGGACAATTCCACCGCGGCCGGGAAAGCCTTGGGCAGCACGGATTGGGGATCGGCGACCAGCAATCCTCCGTATGTGCAAGCGAGCGTCTGTTCCGCTTCGTGATCATGTACGCGATATTCTTGAATATAGATGTGGACTGGGACACATAGAGTTATAGCAGAAGACATTGTTGTGATCATTGTTGATGTTCAGCCTGTAGTATTGCCGCGATAAATAATAATGCGCGGAGGGAAGTGAAAATGACGTCGATGACGGGCGGGGGACAACCCCCCGAAATTCCTCTCTGTTCTCATCAACCTCATTCAGCTAACTGAATCACCATCAACTCCCCTTCAATCTCTCCTACCTACTCTAGCAGTACGTATACTCCTCTACTGAAGCAATTGACTCGCTTACAACCCATCTACCCCCTCAACGCCCCCAAACCCTCCTCCTCTATTCCCCTCCAACCCCGCGCCCACACCAACAACCCACCACAATCCCCAACACAAAGACTAGAACTAACCAACCAACCCAGCCTCAAACCCCCAAGGAAGAAAAGAAACACAAAAAAAAATGTGGTTCCAAAAAACCTTCACCCTCCCCTCCCGCTCACGCGGCAGCTACCTGATCACCGACCACGTACTGTCCGAGCTGCCAGAGATCCGGGACTACAAGGTGGGGATGCTGAACCTGTTCGTGCAGCACACCAGCTGCGCGCTCTCGTTGAACGAGAACTGGGACGAGGATGTGCGGGCCGACATGAGCGACGCGCTGGACCGCATCGCCCCCTACGACAAGAAGGGGAACCTGTATCGCCATTCCGCCGAGGGGGAGGATGATATGCCGGTTAGTTTTTTTCTCTCCCCTTCTTTCTTGATTACTTGAGGGGAATGGGGGTGGCTGTGTAGAGATTAGGGATGGGATGGGATGGGAAGAGGGTGTGGAATGGAAGAAGAGCTGACGTATATGGTTTGCAACATACAGGCACACATTAAGTCTGCTTTGATCGGGGCTTCGGTTACAATTCCCATCTCGAATGGTCGGTTGGCGACGGGCACGTGGCAGGGTATCTGGCATTTGGAGTTCCGCACGAGTCGGCACTCGCGCAAGGTGGTGGCTACCATTCAGGGTGAGAAGGCGTGAGTCGAGTCTTAGAGGATTAGTGGTTAGTATTTTAGTTGCTGGGTTAGTGTATAGAATCGAACATCACACTCGAAATGAAGAGTTACAAATCATTGGCTCCTAGTCGTAGCCCCGATACCTTGTTACTTTGATATGGAGTACTTTTAACATAGTCGGTTCTAACAACTTCATTGTCTGGTACATCTGTACAACAGCCTGAGGGCCAAACGGGACACAAAGAAACAACAATAAACAAGTCATCAACGCCAAAGGGAAACAATCGATTCTTTACCGCTGCTCGAAAGCATTATCAGTCACACGCTGGGTCTCGTTCACCTCGGCGGCATCACCGAGAGGCTTGAGGGGGTAGCTGGTGGCAGGGAGGGACTCGAGGTACGAGCGGTGCTGCTCGTGAGCCTGTCGGTTATCATGTTAGCACGCCCGTTTCCAAGAGCAATGGCAGAAGCAAGCAAGGACATACGAAGGGAAGACCGCAGTAGCCGCAGGTAGCGATCTCGGGCTTGTCGGTGTTGATGAAGATGCGGGGGTGGCCGAGGGGGCCGCCGCCGCCGTCACAGCTGACGATCTTCTTCTTCGTCCAGCGCACAGGCTGCTTGTGGATAAGCTCGATAGCGGCCATAGGTTGGGGCTAGGAAGAGCGTGTTAGTTTCCGAATTCACTGTGATATCCCTTCCCTTGCCTCGCCGTCTATTCGCCCCGAGAATCGCTCCAAGGGCTCAATGGCTCGGAATCAAACACACCTGCATCTCCATTATCGTCTGCTCGAAGCGAGGACCGGTCATGGCCTTCTCCCTCGGTTGCTGGCTGGCTGCCCAGGTCGTGGCCCGGTTGGGAGCCTGGAGCTGGCGGCTGCGCTCGCCGGCCTCGGGCGTCTCCTGCAGGGGCTTGTCCCATGCGCCCATCGAGTCCACGGGAGTAGCATTGGTGGCGGACACGTTCGGCACGGACTTGGGCGGGGTCGGGTCGTTGGCGTGCAGGCTGTTGTCAGAGAGACGAGGGACAGTGGTCGAGTAGCTGGCCCGGGCGACGACCCGCGGGGTCCAGGCGGTCGAGAATGCCGCGACGCGGCTGCGGACGCAGTTCATCATGCTGGGCGAAGTGATATCCCAGGAATATCTGAAGGAGGTGGGCGGAGGTGAGGGCGGAGGACAAGTCCGGGTCGAAGGGGAGGAGGATTGCAATAGTGAGGTTTCCACCACCACTCAATGAGAGTCTGCGGGAGCTGGCAGCATCTCAACAGCCAATCGGCGCCGCTCCTGCCACGGATGCGGTGGGATTCTGCCGCCCGCGATTTTCTTTGCTTTGCAATCGATGCCATTTTGCTGGCCCTCAAGTTTCGCGCTTCTTTACGCGGTTCGGTTCTTAAATAAACGACTTCTTTCATCCCAGCTTCACGTCACTCTTTCCATCTGAAGCCAAAGTTCAAGTCGCCGCCATGTCTACCCCATCCACACCCGGCAATAAGCCAGAGAAGACCATGTCTTCTCGTCTCTTGACGATGAAGGTATGTAGTTCATTGCGATACATTGATCCTCGCGGTGAATTTTTCGGGCGCGATGCTAATTTCTACAGTTCATGCAACGTGCTGCGGCTGAGAAGCCCACGCCGCAGTCGTCCGGTGAGACTTCCACTACGCCAGTCTCGAAGCGACAAAGGCTTTCGACGGGATCAGTGCAGAGCCCCTCGACACCCCAATCGGACATGGACGCTGTCGCAGCCGCCCTAGCTGCCGAGGAGGAGAAGCGGAAAGAAGCGCTTGCTCGGCAGGCTGCGGAGTCGGGTGATACAGAATGGGTGCTGGACTATGGCTATGAGACACCTGCAACCCAACCGTTTGTCGTCGCCGATAGCTCATTGGACGCGGATGACGACGACATGGTCTACGGCGGGCGGCAGTCTTACGGCAACTATAGGCGGAAGAAGAAGAGCGCGGTTAGTGCTGACTGTTCCGTTCAACATGACGGCCGTTGATAATATATACTAACAAACATATCAGTCCGGAGGAACGGAAGAGGAATCCGATGAGGATGATGACAGCGACGCCGATCCCAACGATATGGACGCCATGATTAAGAAGGCAAAGAAGAAAGCTGCGAAGAAGGAAAAGAACAAGCCTCAGCCAGTCAAGTTGTCGTCACTGACGAGTATTTCTGGAGGGCGCCATGGAAACATTGGCGGCGAGAAGAAACAGAAGAAACGCAAGCACAATAAATAAAAACACGACAAGGTCAATCATCAAATCATACATTGCATGAAAATTCATCGAGACTTCGTCAACTCGGCGTTTTTTTTTCCACGAAATACTCGGATACTCACGACATATTGACGATCTGGTGGAGGCTTTCGCCAGGGCAGGTGCAGACGATGATTCTGGTAACAGATTTCTTGTCACCAGTATTCATCATCCTGCAACAACCAACTTGACGCCTTACGGTTCAAACTGGCGTTGTCTTGGACATTGTCGTAGGGTCCAGTTCCACAGGAATGGACTCTGCATGGAGATTGCACAGGAGTACCGCGCCCAGCTCCATTGCTGCTCTTCCTGCTGCTCGGCTGTCTGCGATGTGATGAACTGCTCACGACAATATCCCCATCCTTGGGGTCCATTTCCCAGGTGCCTGGACCCCGACTAGAAGGCAGCGCTGTGGGGGTGCTTTTGGTCCGATGAGCTCGGTCCTCTCCAATGCTCGCGTTTGTGGAATGTGAGGACTTGCGCAATTTATATAGCCCACTAGGCAGTCTCTCGAGGGTCAGAATTTGCGGCGCTCGAGGGTTATAGTCTGCTTGGCATTGTGGCGCAACCACCTGATGGCGTTCCATTGGCTGCGGATTATTGGTCAATGCGATCCGGGCTTTGGTCTTTATTTCAGCAGGGTAAGACGCGGCTCGGGTGTCTATGTCTCGCACGTCACTCTCCATTGAAATCGCAAGGGAATGAGGGTATACCTTGTTCTTGGACCGAGGTGTGGCTGAACGAGTCTTCTGCTTCGCGAACACCTTGGATCACATACCCAGGTGGAAGATAGATCCTGGTAGCTGGAGGATCTTGTGGTCGTCGGAGGATTCGCAGCCGGCCGTTCCTGGACTCCACCCAGCTCTCGTACTCGGGGGTCAAGCCGCAGAGTCCCATGGATTGCAAGCTAAGGTTATGAGATTCCGTGCTATATCCAGAGCATTAGACAGTGCGTCGAACCAGTAGAGAATAGCAGCTGTGCTCAAGGGGCTTTCATCCACTACTCATCTCCTGTAGGCAGAGTATAAGACCCGCAGTGATTTCGGTAGAGAAGGTTAAGCTTAAACTATGAGACAGCCCGGGCCCGGGGTAGTCCCCCACTGCCTAATCTGGAAATCACATGCAGGACGGTCACAGTCAATTCACGCTGGCAGCAAGCAAGCACAGCCTGCATCAAATCTACTGCAAATCATGCGCGCATTGGAGCGTATTCCCAAGCGCCAGCTCGACAGCCCAAGAACCAAACGATAATCTCGCTAGCAAACACAAACCCAGAGACCGAGATACCACAAAACAACAGCAGCAACCAAAGCCACCAACCACCATCATACATGAATTAAATCCCCAACGCCCAAAAAACACCATGTATACACCCACAGACCCATCCCGAGATTTCAGATCCTCGCCTTAACCCTTTCGGTTTCCGACTCCCTCTCGCGCCTCTCCCACCCCCTCCTCCCCCAAAAATTAACGCCCAAATTCCAAACAGCAACAGCAACACCCACAGGAGGCAGAACCAACAAAACCCAAGCCCACCACCTGGGACTCGACGCACTCACGACCTGCAAAGCGGACCGAACCTCCTCCTCAAGCTGCCTCTTATCGCCATCATTCCAAACCACCAGACCCCGCGCCTTTCCCCGGAACTCCGCACGCGCCACCTTCCCCATGACATCCCCCTGGCTCTTAACGCGATTCTCGGCCTCCTCGGCACTAAGATGCCGGTCCCGCGCAAGGAGCCGCTCCATCTGCACGGCGGGATCGCGCACGCCGACGACAACGACGGTCCCGCAGATGAGATCCATGCCGCTCTCGAACAGCAGCGGCACGTCGAGCACCACCGCCCAGTGGCCGCGGAGGTAGTGGTAGCACAGCGCTTTGTAGACTTCCCAGCGGACGGCGGGGTGCACGATCTTGTTGAGGATCATGCGGTCGCGTTTGCGGTCTTCGGTTGTGCCAAAGACGCGCCGGCCGAGGGCGAGGCGGTTGAGGGGGCGGGAGTCATCGGTGGTGGTGGGGGAGGGGGAGTCTGACTCTGGGGGGGAGGCTGGGAGGAGAAGGTCCGGCGTTGTCGGGCCGAAGTAATTCACGATGGCTTTGTAGCCTTCTGTGCCGGGTTCGACGACCTTGCGGGCTAGTAGGTCTGTGTCGATGATCGGGAGGGAGTAGGGCGGTGAGGAGAGGAGGGACGAGACGGTCGATTTGCCCGTTGCGATTGAGCCGGTTAGGCCTATGATTAACATCTTCAATTAGGTTTTTGTGTAGAAATTTGGATGTTGGGTGAGGTTCGACTTTGACAGTGGTTGGAAGGGTGGATTTGGATAGTGCGGAGGGATGGAATTGTTGTTCGCGGGTTTGCGCGGGGAACTACTTACACTCCGGGAGGGTTCCGCTGCCTCGGCTGGTTTAGCTGCATACCAGTGGGGACTTCTACAGTACAACGATATTTATGATGAAGATCTAGATGTGATTGCATTCCAGAATTAAGAGCTGAGTAAATTCAATATCCATACTAAAACATTGATACACAATACATCACCACCATACTTCATTAGACAGCGCGGATTTCCGCTCCACCCCTGTACCGTCGCGCTGGGACCTCACGCTGAGAACAAGTCGCGACCTGATTTTGGTGTTATATATGTACATACACATACAGTCTCATTTGAGACAACGTCCTCTTCTGCACATTTGTAACAGAGTGAGGGGATTGGTGCAGCGGACGCGGCAACATCAGGTCATTCGGCTAATGTGCTCTTCCAAACCGATGCCGGGCCGCTCGCTGCAGGGTAGGATGAACCACCTAGTGGAATGACACAGACATCGATATTCTCGGTCTGGCCAGTAATCGAGGCATCTCACGTTGCTTTATTATCATGACAATCACGCCGTAGTAGTGAGCTTATGCCTCGGGAAGTCCCTTGCTGGGGTCCTGCTTCTGGCCCTTCCAGCCAATATATGGCCATCCGTCCGGCAGCGATGAATACGGCGGGAGAACATAGCGGCCAGCGCACTCTCCCTCAGTTGGGCAATCCAAGTCACACAGCCCGAACACCTTGCAGTAGCACTCTTCGGCCGTTGGGCAGTGGACAGGTCCCTTGCCAAAGATCACTATTCGTCTGTTAGCAGTGTATACAGCCAGAAATAGAAGAGAGTTCAGCATACTGTGCCATGAATACTCCATAATTCTTCCACTATGTTCATCCGCAAGCTTCGTCTCAGTCAACCACTTCCTGTATCGTTCATAGTCCTTCTTGGGCCGTTCTCTGATTTTCCAGCTTGTGACGGCAAACTGCGCGCAGCACGAAACTCCCACCTCTTCTGGCACCTCCTCCCCAGGGAAGAGTTCCTCGAACCCGTGTTTGAAGTACTCTCCAGCATGGACGTCCTTACGGTGCGGATCGGTGTACGGGTGGATCTCCGCCGGGCAGCCGAGTGTCCAAGCACAGCGCAGATTCACATAGCCCTGTTTCTGCAGGTAGGGGAGTTGGAAATTGCGGAGGACCGGCACGCCGTCATAGTAAGGATCGTCATTGTGCCATTGGTATCTCTGGGGATGGATAAAGAGGATCGAATCGGGAAGGTTGTCGTAGTTGTCGATAATATACCTAGAAGCTCAATCAGCACCCGTTGTCTAGCTTCTCGGGGCTTATACCACCCACGTCAGATAGACCATTGACTCCCGGCCCTTATTCTGCTTCACCGTCAACTGAGCCTTTTTGTCGTCCACAACATAAATGCTCTTGTGCCACTCCGGAAAGTACTGGTAGAGCCATGAGACATCGTCGGATTTCGTGCTGGCCACGACCATCTCCTTATCAAGGGCTTTGCCTTGTCGCGCGGCCGAAGCGGACGGCGCAGCTTGTCCGGAGCGCGAATCGCGGTAAGGGCCGCCCTTTGACACTGCGTCGTGGGCTGATGTGTCTATGTGTGCATGTTCGGAGCTGCCGGAGAAGAAGAGGAAATAGAGGGCGTAGACAATCAGGATAGTGCAGAAGATGGCCTTTTCCTGGCTGCGCCGGCGGGGACTTTGAACTCCGCTGCCGAAGAACAGCATGGTTGCGACGGGCGGCGGCCTTGAGGTGACACGCAGCAGTTGAAGGTGTGAGCATACGCTGGGCAGTATGTAAGTCGCGGGAATTAATTGAGTGTCCGAGTCAACCACGTTTCAATGCGCAGGAAGCATGGCTGCACGGAGGGCGGTCGCTGAGCTCGTCGGTCAGTGAGTTGCGGAGAGCGCTGCAGCGGCAACGACTCGGTCAAAGGAGCTCCGGGGCTATATTCGATTGCGCGGCGGTGGATCAAGCCAGGCTAGGGTAACTATTGACTCATGCAGGACCAGGAAGAAGCTGCTGAGGTCAACAAGGCCAAGAAAAAAGGGTTGGCGACAGTTGGCAGCTTCTGTTGCCTGGAGTAGAGGAGAGAGTGTCAAGCCACATGGTGGTTTCACTATTAGGCCATTGTGCACCACTCGCCGTGGTCAACTCATCAGCATTACTGCTTGGCAGAACCGGGCAAATAATTGGCCGAGGTCCGCGCCCGATCTGAACCGCTGCCAATGATCGTCATTGAAGTACAATAAGCTTGCCGACTCACCAGAAGTATGAGTTATACTTATGTATACTAAGAATTAACTTGACTTCATCTCCTTGCAGTGGACTCTGAAAAGATGGAAGTACTGGTACTTCAAGTTGCTTCGTTCGTCCCGCCGCCTTCCTATTTAGCATAGTGCGTGCCTTGCCCGCAGATTCCTCCCTGCCTAGCTAGGGATTCCCTCCTTTTATGAGCGTCTTCCCAAGTAAGCGTGCATGCATTTTTCCAAGTGTTTAACTATGCACCACTCCAAGTTTGATCCAATACGCTACTCCGTATTCTTTCAGTGCAATTATCATCATCAATCTCCATGGGTGGATCAATATACCCTACCCGCGCGAATGCCTGATAACTGGTTCTGTGGCATATGAAGTGATCAAGCTATTCTTTACAAAATAGTGTAGAATGGGCGAAGAGAATTGCAGGGTGTAGTAATATATCACATATACATTTTATCAAAGAAGGAAACACTGATGATGATGATGATTAAGAGTGCAGTAGATTAGACACAGCAAGCCGCGGCGGACCGAAGCCCTAAGTGCCATCGATTCCCAAAACCATGTCATACCAGGGTGTAAGGTACTGGTAACATGTCATCCATGGAAATGCGTGTGTAGATGTGCCCCGGCAAATGTATCAACGATACGACCTGCCAGACCCAGGCAACTCATCTCCTTCTATTTGATACAACGTACATCAACCTTCAATGAATCATTGACGGCATTTCACTTTATCAACGTCAAATAACCCAGAGCCCCAGGCATGCAGGTATATTCTCCAAGGTATATACTCCAAGTTCTTATATACACCATATATACACCCCATAACGTCGTCGCACATACGCCTCTCAACAAGTGCCAATACTGATGAAGTACCACAGATGCGCCAGGACGCTGGTGATGTTCTCCCCGGCATTTCCATCCGAGGAGTCCACCCCCTGAATTATCTCGATAGCCGACGAGGTCACTGCCGCTCCTGTGTTACTGGTGATCCAGTATTCCGGGCTGGGATGACTATATCCCAGCAACCGCGGCGGCAGTCTGGGTACAACATCGTTGAGGTGCGTGACCCGGAAATTCGAGCCGGAGCCCTTGCTCGTGATATAGTTGGCGAGCGCGGTGTTGCCCACCCGCGGAGCGCCGTAGGTATACTAAATCCCGTCCGTCAGCATCAATATATCTACCAACGTGTAGACAGGAGGACGAAAACCGACTCACCAGCTGAACAGGATATCCCGCATTGCGCAGCACCGTCGCGCCGATAGTCGCCAACGCACCACCCAGACTATGCCCCGTGAAGACCAGGGTGTAGCCCGGGTACTTAGTGACGGCGGCCTTGATCTCGGTCGTCAGGGTGGCAGCGACGGAGCTCCAGGCCTTGAAGAAGCCCTGGTGCACCTGGCAGCCCCTGCAGATGGCGCTGGCGTCCTGGAAGATGAAGTCCAGGTTGGCGACCCAGTTCTCGATGGAGCTGCTGCCGCGGAAGGACACCACCAGCTTCTTGTTGGTGGGATCCACGGCGAGGAACCCGGCGGTATCGCCGTAGGAGTCGGAGCTGCAACGCGCATCGTCAATCAGCATGTCTATCTCAAACACTACATTCCCCAAGCAGCCAAAGGGGACAGGGCAAACATACTCCTCAAACTCCGACAGACTCTCGGCCTTGGCCGCCGTGAGCAACGGACAGAGCCCGTTCGTGCAGGTGACGCTCGTGTTGGGCGAATCCAGGTTGGTCGAGCAGTACGCTGCGGCGGAGTACTGCGCGAACAGATCCAGCTGAGTCCGGACAGTGGTCGACACATCTGCGATTTGAAATCCGTCAGCTTTGTCCTCCCTAATTGCTACTAGCGCATCCGCTTGCTTCAATTACCTCGAATGTCGACGGGGGCGGCCACAACCAGGGCAGCGAGGGCGGCCACCAGTCCGCCAAATCGAGTGATATATACCATTTTGCTTCCGCCAACGAGGCAAGTACATATACAAGATCACCGTGCAGAGATCAGGGTCAACCAAAACGAACAAGGAACAGCGTCAATGGCCCTCTAGAATAGACAGACAGGCAGACAATCACCACTGGCTCATCTAGAAACAAACCTCACATTCCTCCGGCCCCCAAGCCTCTATATATACAACCAGAAGCAAACCCACATCCTCGCCCGCTCATGCCCCTTTTCTCAACGCCGAGGCCAAGAAGGGCCAGAAAAGAAAAAATAAACCACGAAAACATAATCAAAAATCAAACCACATCAATCCTTCACCCTCAATGATCACAAGATTAAGCCCTCCAGTATCCCTCTTCAGAGGAACAACGAAGCGGGGTCAACGAGAGACAGAATAGAAAAAAAAAGGAAACCCATCACGAACACCAACTGTCCTCAACTCCGGTTGGCCCAACATCCTAGCTCAACTGCAAAGCAGCCCGGACCAAGAAGCAAAACCCAGGCTTGGCCGGCCCCGGAAACCCCGGGGAGCGTCCAACGGTTGTTGCCCTGAGCAGTTTACTTCTGGAATGCGCCCAGAGCTCCATACGCCAACCCCACACAAACAACATTCATGAAATCCGCAGCGGTAAGTATCAGTCCACTTTTTTCTCTGGCACGGATTGGTTGGTCTATGCGGAAAGAGACCGCTTAAAGTGCAATCAATTAATTTAGAGCTCTACGTGCCAAAGTATAATAAAGTGTCACTCGGACTATGTGTGGGACTTGCTTCCGTGTCGATGGAGAAGCACGCGGATGCGGATGCGGGTTGTTGAGGATATGCTGGAACAAGACGGACGTCCGGCCGGAATAACCATCGCAGGCAGAGAGCGAGCAAGCAAGCAAGTAAGCAAGCATCAGCCAGTACGGCACGTACAGTAGTCCTCAGGACAGGAGATGTACTCCGCACAGGAACCAATTTGGCGTAAGCGCGCAGTCAGCCCCCGAAGTCTTCAAGAGCAGGGGAATAGCAACAGGCACCAAGAAGCCTTCATTCGTCCGCATCGGTTGTAATGGTCACGCTCAGGCCGATTCTCAAGGAGCCACTGACCACTCAGATTCCGCTGTCGATCTGCTCCGGTTGCTTCACATGCTTCTTTTTTAGCTGGGAGGTGTATACTTGTCCGGGTATATCGATCCGTCCATCAAGAGGTGCTCCGAGCTTCTCAGAACGGAGGTAGGAGGTAGAGGGCTGGGTTGAGTTGATGATCCTTCCGCCTGTTCACTTCTGTGCTGGGAATAGAAGGGCTGTATGTCTCAGAGCAAGAGATGATCTTGTTCCTGTTTCTCCTGATTTTCAGCTTGACTTACCTACCTCAGTGTTCCCCTTACTGTCAGCTACGCTTAATAGGCAGACAAACCACTTAGCATAAACCGTCACCTAACTACCTCCTATACCAAACCCTACCACAATATAACAACAGAGTATAAAGTAACCAACAAGACCAACAAAGCAAGAAACCAAAAAAACAAAATGACATCACAGTCTTCACAACCCCTCCTCACTCTCACCCAGTATAACTTAGTCCAAGAACTACCCCATACTCCCCAAGTAAAATGGATTGCACACCATAATTAGACTACTGTACTTAGGTAGTAGGTAGTAGATAGTCTACCCTCGGCATCTCTCCTTCCTCCCGCACATCTAGTGACTTAGTGACTCAAACTAAACATGTGCCGGACCCCAACACCGCAAACCCCCATCTCTCGAAATTAATTTCCCCCGCCCGTTGATCGAAAACTGCGGGGGTGGGAGAAAAACAACTAAAGACCGAAATCCCGTGCAGGGCAGACAAGCACTAGACACCTAGTACTAGCATTCAGTGACTACCTACCTCCAGCTGTGGACTAACTTCCGTGGACGGTGACACTAAAAACAAAACTCGCACTTTGATTTGTTTACTGCAAGGCGGACAGTAGACACTAACGGTTGGAGTTCCAGGACGGAGCGGATGTCATCGGAATAGATCCAAATTCCAAAGTACCTGACTTACAGTCCTAAACTACCCAGTCCTAAACTATAAGCCCGGCAGTTACGGAAACAAACCTAACCCAGCTGCGGGCACAAACGATGTAACTCTGTACCTTCCTCTCGAATCGGTGTGGGTTTTACTTCCGATGTGGAGAGAGAGAGGCACAGGGACTGAGTTGAATGCATAGCTCGAAGAGCAGAGGTGAGAAGGAGAATCCTCGGAGTATTTTCCATGGGCTTGCCTGTCTATAGCTGAGAGTGGATATAGGGTGATTCTATTTTGGCTGGTCAGCTGCCCTTTATTCGTTTCGTTTAACTTCTCTCTTATTGTCTAGGATCGACGGACGGATTTTTGTCCTTGATGTACCGTACCGTAGTGGACCACCTGCGCGAATTTTGCAAAGTCGAGGCTAAGCCGGGATCATATTCCTGGTCAAAGGCATCGCTGCATGCACGGAACATGGATTTTTCACGCCGGATGTTTGGAAGGTCGTGTGAGTTTTAACTTCAGGCACAATGAGAACGTGGGACCGAGGTATGGGTCAAAAGCAAGAGAGGTTCGGAAAATCTCCCGGAAGTCAAAAACAAAGCTGCTGGAGAATTCTATCTCGTACGACCAGGAACCATCCACTCGGGGCGGGAAATATGTAGATAATTCAATACCGTCAACTGGAATGTAAATTAAGGAAACATCATAAAAAAGGACCATCGATATATTCGCTCCTCGAAAACGCCAGTACCGGTGGGGGCAAACATCGTCGTATCTTTATTTTTGCAACAGAGAGAAAAGAAGATGTAAGCTATGAAGCAGAAGCAAAAAGAACCCATGGAAACCGAGCTGCACGCTGGGAGGAAAAAGGAAGCCTTCGCGTCTATCTGCAGGGTTGTCAGTCTCAGCCATGCAATGCTGCCACCTTCCAACTAGCTTCTCGGAGTTGTTTCCAGACTTGGGAAGATGTCTCCACGGACAGCAGCACACTTACCCGCTGTTATCCTGAATCCCTGAAGCGATAGCCGCACAGAGAACGTGGTTACCCTTGGGAGTCACAACGGGCTCTCATGCAGCGACCGTGCCATTCTCCCCGCCCTCAGGAGGGTAGTCCGTCATTCCCTCGTCCTGACCATCACCACTGTCGCCCGCCAGCACCTTTGTCCGGGGCAACTGGCCGTCCGGCAAAGGCGTCCCTGGCGTGGCGGCCACAACGTTATCGTTCTCATCCACAAACTCGAAGTTATACCGGGACAACAGATGCGGGATCGCCGATAGTTGCGGCCCGTACCGCGCAGTGTTGTCGTACAGTTCGAACAGCGGCACAGCGAGGAGCTTCATGTTCTTCGGGACGGAAAGGACCTCTACAAGCAACGGGTTAGTCACTTTTCATGGCTCGCCTCTGGGCGAGGAGGGCTGGATAGGTAGGCTCACTCTTCTTGGGCAACTGAATGAAATATAGCTTCTTGCACTCCTTGGGCCGAGTCACATGTCCAGGGAGAAACGGGTACATGAACGTCTCGAAGTTCGGCCGCCACCACTGCGCCAGTGTATCACCGATCTCCCAGTCCTCATTGACGCCCTCGCCCGAAAATTGCGATCCGACCGGCGCAAGACGTTCGTTGAGCCGCTTCTTGAAGCCATCGACTTCGTCGTCCTCGAAGGGAAGGTAATCTCCGGGTCTAACAAGGAACACATGAGTCAGTCTTGTAATGCTCTTGTGTTCTGTCTTCGGCCCGGAAGACTCTAGACGACCATGTCGCAAGTGTCCAGTGCCTTAGCCGGCGCGTGTAGGCTCAATGGTCCGAAGGGGAAAACATACAGCTTGAAAAAGGCATTCGCAATCTGCAGCATAAGCACATGGGGGTGGTTATGCTCATGGCAGACAAGAACACCCTCACAGGTACGTCTCATGCCATATTTCTCATAGTGTTCTTCGAGGCGTTTCAGGCGGGCCAGAACAGAGGGATCTTCCTCGGGTTGCGTCTCCTTGGTCCCGAAAGTGTAGTTCGAGAGAGGATATAGACGGATCGTTTGTGGTTGCTGGGCAGAGAAGTCTTTGGGGGCGATAGGTCTGTTTAGGGGATGATGGAGTCAGTGCCTGTCTATGCCTTGACATGAGGCTCGGGCTCGCCCTGGAGGTCTGGAACGTACGGGCGAGAGCTCTGAATCGCCGTCGCGGTTGCGGTCGACATGATGAGTAGATGCTGGTCCCAGGAATTCAATTTCCGACACGCTAGATAGACTGTTTGAGATGATGTGAAGGAATGGAAATGAGATAGAAGAATTTCGGGAAGGTGAAAGACCGTAAGGTTGAGTTGATTGTTGTTGCTGTTGCTCCCGAGGTGGATCACAGCCCGGCGGAGTTGATGCTCGCTCCGCCGCTCGGTGGATGGATCAATCAACTGGTATCGGAGCTACCCTCCGCGAAAACATTCGGCCGCCCCGACCGCCTACCCCATAGTCGGTGTTGTTGTACACCATGCAAACAGATACGCCAGCTACTTTAACATGACTGATTGTTAAATGTTTTCATTTCGTTCTTTAATCTTAGCAATAGTTCAATTATGTATCATGTTACTAATCTACATCTCAAGATGTTCCGTTCCGATCTATCAACCCCACCATCCTGCAATTCCCAAGCTATGCTGTACTCCATACACGATCACGCCGCAAAATGAGCCAGCAGAAAGTTTCTATCATCATATAAGGCAAGTGAAGTATATTGGCAAGTAGAATTCCTTGAAGCTTTGACCAGGTGAGCTATCACAGCTTGGCGTCAAAGTCCTCGAATTCGCTGATGTCGGTAACAGGGCTGGGACCGGCGCTGACATTGAGACGAGCCTTGTACTCAGGAACGTTAGTAATGTAGGTGACAGCTTCGTGGCCGAATCCATTGACCGTCTGGCCAGACTCTCCCTCGAATCTCTTGGGCTGAATGCCGATGTGCTTCAGCTCTACTCCAACGCTGTTCTTCATCGACTCTAGAGCCTGCTTGGTCTGTTGCTCTGCGAGACCCATTCCACCCAGGACAGTCTTGATGGTTTCAACAACCAGACGCTCGTCTCCACTGGACACGTCGACTTCAGCGAATGCAGCTTCCAATCGATCGGCATCGACTGTCAACTGTGCTTTCTCCAAGAGCGTACGAAGACGCGCAAGAAGCTGGGACTTTTGCTGCTGCGGGGTGCTTGCAAGAGCGGTAGCTTGTGCCTTCAAGTGAATCGACAGCTTGCCACGTGTGGAAGATTGCGGGTTGATGAATTGGTTATAGAACTGGATAAGATCGGACTTGGTCGAAGACCGCACATTGGCAGCATCGGCCTCGTTTTGCACGAAATCGAAGTACTCCGAACCAATGTGAGACCAGAATCGACTGGTTTCCGAGCCCAAATTCTTGAGCTTCTCCAGTCGGCGGTTGATGAGACTGCGTTTATGCCTTTCAAAGTCACCCTCGGGCATCTCCTCCAACGTCTTCCCAAACGTGGTCAAGAAGTTATCGATACGGTGTTCAAGGTAACTAGCAACACGCTCGCTCTGGATGATAACGCGATATCCGATGGTCGTGGAAGAATAACGGGCGCCGCTCCAGACAACGTATCCCAGTTGCTCCTTACTCCGCAGTTGATCGAATGCAGGCTCATCAGTCATCTGGGCGAATAGCAACAGCTTGGCTCGCAGTACCGCATCGTTGATGTTTCCGACATACAGAAGGTATTCGATGCCGTTGTTGACGTTGGCCGGGTCCTTGAGCATCCGCTCATAGACGAAGTTGGAGCCCGGAGGAATAATGACGTTGCGCCTCACGTACCACTGTGATTCGGGCAACGTACGACTTTTCAGAGTGGACTCTACGAGGTCAGTCATGCGCAGTGCATCCTCCTTGTACAGGTTGCCGTGCGCCAACACCTCGATGTGGTTCTGTCGCAAAACCTGAGGGTAGAAACAAGCCACGTCCTCCACTTCAATATGCTGAAGCTCGGATGCATATTGCTCATTGAGCCAGGACCGCTCTGCGGTCAGATAGCGAGTGTAGTCGCTCACTTGGTAGTAAGGCTGTTGGTACTCGGCGTTCTTGTAGGCCCGGGTTAGGCGCTCCTTGATAATGTTAAAGCGTTCCGGCTTCACGACTAAGTCGCGCATGCTTGTGAGAACCTTTTCCAGAAGCACGGACATCTTATCGTTGTAACCGCCCACCGAGATGTCTAAACCAAAGATACTAATACCCAAGGAATAATCGAGCCCGGCCAGCTCAGCGTCATAGGCATATTCGTTCAGGGCGTCGCGCACCAATTCGCAGTAGAATCTGCCCTTGACCACGTTGGCTGGGGTGGCCCACACGAGAGGGTTCCGAAGTGAGATGTTGAAGGTGCCCTTTGGGACCCAGAACCGATCATCCTTCTTGTACCACAAACGGACATGGTCGTCATGCCGAATCAGCTTCGGGGTCTTGGCTGGCTCCGAGACTTCCTTCTTTTCAACGGAGAGACGAGTCGGAACAAATTCGTTCTTATGAGGCAGGTGCAGATCAGGCAGTCGGTTGGCGGAGGTTGTTTCGTAAGCCTTGCGGATGTCGGCCATGAAATCCTGGGGGATATCCTCCACCTTATGCTCCGTGCCGTACCACTTCTCCTTTTGATCCCAGTCACCAGGGTAATCCTGGGCCACAATGAGCATCCGGAAGTTGTCGGGCCGGAGGTAGGACAAGGCTTCCTTGATCAGGGCGGGATCATACTTCCGGAGAAGCCCGGTGCTAAGCAACCACTCACGAGGGTGGGGCTTCTGCATCTTACTGCTCAGGTTGCTAGCGAAGCGGCTGGCGGGGGTCTTTTGCTTAAAGCGGAACTCGACCTCGGCCAAGTTCTTCATTTCATCATAAATCCACTGCTGAGGCTCGCCTTCCTTTATCATAGCGATATACTCGAAGATTACTCTCGCCACTTCACGATAATTCTTCAAACCCTCGGGGGTCAGGCGAACGTTGATGGTGAAGAAGGCAGCTCCAGGGCAGATGGGGAGTGGGCCAGCGGACAGGCCATTGGCCCAGCCCTTGGCCTTGATGTAAGCCAGAATGCTGCCGGGGCCCTCGTGGCCGATCAAGTGGCTGATGTAACGGTTGGGCTGAGACTCGAAATAATGCTCCTCATCCATGAAGGGGAAGTAAATATCCAGAGATCGCATGTCCATAACCGGCTTGGCAAAGATCTGCTTTCCCAGATGCTCCGCCGTCCAGGGCTGGACGTTATCCCAGCGGTTCTGCGGGAGGTCCTTGTTCTGGACGTGAGAGAACAGATCCGAGACCCATCCCTCCATCTCGTCGAGGGACTCCCGACCCAGCAAAACCAGTTTCATCCGGTTAGCTGAATAATGAGCCTCATAGAACTTGATAAATTCACTCCGGACCTCCAGCCCCCGTTTCTGCGGATCTTCCTTCAAAGTCTGCAGGTTTCCAGTCGAGAAGTGGTGGTAGGGGTGTGCTGGGTTGGAAAGGCTCTTGTTCAGTTGCATCAACCGCCACATATCACTTTGCAGGTTTTTCTTGTTCTCGGAATCTACTGCCCTCAACTCCCGGTCCAGCGTTGACTCTAGGAAGAGAGGTTCGACAAAGAATTGAGCAAACCGATCCAGGGCGCCATACAGCGGCCCTTTAGCCTGCGTAGCTGAGGGCGAAGTTGGCGCATCGGATTTCTCGTCGCCGGAGCTTGACGTGGCAGCTACTTCGAAGAAATAGTTGGTCTCCGTGGCAGCCGTGTACGCGTTGGACATGCCCGAGTTGGATGCCAAGTACTGATTGTATGCGTTCTCTAGGGGGTACTAAAGGTAATCAGCCGAGGTTAGTGTCTGACCGCATGCTGACACAGGGGTCGACCACATACCTTTTTGGTCCCCATGAACAGCAAATGTTCGACAGCGTGAGCCATACCCGGCATGTCATCTGCGTCTGAGAAATTGCCCACATTGACGTTTACAGCGGCACTGGCCTTGTCGGTATCGGGATCGTGAACCAGTAACGCTTCGAGCTTGTTGGGCAAGCGGATGACACGATAGGAGCGATCGTCCAGTTCAGGCTTCAGCAAATCCTCCGCGATGCGTTCGACAGGCCCCATCTTGTTAGATCCCATACTGACCTGGGTAGTGGAAAGGGGAGCACGCGAGACGGGTGCGGAAGAGGAAAGGATGGAAGAGCGGTGATGAGTCTGTCCACCGGAGGCAAAAGACCGAGTCCAGCGATGCGAGAACAAGCGTGGCGAGGGGTAGGAATGAGGGGCTACCGCCGCAGCAAAGGTGCCTGATCGGGAAAACGAACGATACGTTGGGGTTGATAAAGATCGAGGATGTCCAGGGTTCCACAAGCGGCAGGGTGCAGAGGACCTTGGAGGCATGCAGAGCAAGGAAAGTGGTCTAAGGAGCAACGGCCGCTAGCAAGTGCCGGCAAGGTATCGTCTAGGGATTGGGGATGGTGAGGGGGAAGAGGATGAAATGCGGAAGAGGGAAAAGAGGAGAATATTTATGGAAAAAGGGAATTGAGGGAGAAGTAAGAAGAAGGGAAAACACGAGCCGGCCCGATTTCAAAGGAAGGCAAGGAATTGAGAGAGTCAATGCGCCAGAAAGAGAAGATGAAATAAAGGGAAGATGATGAAGTAACGTCGGAGAGCGAGAGTTTCCCCTTCCCGGAAGAAGAAGGGCAGTAAGACTGCGGCCACTTCGGCGGTGAGAGACCGACTCAGGAAGCGGTGAGCGGTGAGGCTTAGTGGCACGTGTCGCTCGCTGGCTCTCTGTGTGTGCGCGCCTCATCACTCATTTCATAGGCTTTGGAATAATAGAGATCTCCCAATTGGTCTTGGCTCAAACTCTTGTCCCCTTCGGAGTGGACCTGAAGGGCTTCATCCAAACGCTGTTTCTGCACTTCCACGTCATTTGCGTGTCCCAAACGAGGGCACTCTGCAACAGCGCCGAGACCGTCGCGAAACCACCGATTCCTCAGCCAAGTGGCAGTCGACGCCCTTGCAGCTTACAGCAAACTCGTTCGTATTCGATTCTAGTCAGAAAATGGCGTGCTTTCTGTACTACCGACGCATCGTATAGAGCGTAGATACGACAGTAAATTGCTGCCTGATTTTACACTACGCCTAGTAGCAGTATATTTGTATACGCCCTTAGAAGTATAGAACCACCACTCGGAACGGCAACCGATGCCAGCCCGGATCTACTCTCCGAACGGGACACTTGTCCAATCCTTCATTTAGATAAGATTCATCCATGAAAGAGACATCTTCCGCTTCAACACTTGCTTGTCACCGTTCGCGTCTTTCTATTCAACAGGAGCACCTTTAGAAAGACCATCATCACCATGGACGTCTCCCAGACCCTCGCCCACCTACCCAACACCATCCACTGCATTGATATGCACACCACCGGGGAACCCACCCGCATCGTCTATGCCGGATATCCCACGCTGGCGGGCACACTGCTGGCCCAACGTGACCAAGCGCGCCAGCATCATGATCACATCCGACAGCAGCTCATGCTGGAACCGCGCGGTCATCCAGCGATGTACGGCGCCATCATCTGCCCCGAGACGGAGCTGGTATCAAGCGGGGCGGCGGACGTGGGAGTGCTCTTCATCCACAACGAGGGCTACTCGACCATGTGCGGACACGCAACACTCGCGCTGGGACGCTTCCTCATCGACACGCACGACCCCAGCGTCTTCCCGCGCCGCTCACAGCTTCCATTCAACTCCACAAACCGAACCATCCAACTCAAACTCCACGCACCCTGCGGGGTGGTCAGCATCACCGTCCCAACTAACGCAGAGGGCACCAAATCCGACCCCTCGCGACCTGTGTCCTTCCTCTCCACACCAGCCTACGCCACAGCCCTCCAACTGACCATCCGGATCCCCGCTTCAACCCGCTGGCCCGAATTCCCAGCCGACAAGGACTCTATCACGCTAGACATTAGCTACGGCGGCGCCTTTTACGCGATCGTCGATGCCGCAGAACTAGGCTTCACCGACGGACTATCTAGCGTCGACCTATCGGCCACCACGCGCTGCATGCAACAGCTGAAGCCCTATCTCGAATGCTGCCCGGAAATCATCTCCGCGATCCAGCACCCAGATGACCCGCGGCTGTCGTTCCTCTACTCGGTCATGATCGTCGACTCGTCCATCGGCTCCAAGCCCGCCGACGTTGCCGGTACGGAGACGGGGCTCTGCTACTTCGCCGACAACCAGATCGACCGGTCGCCGACCGGCTCGTGCGTGACGGCACGTATGGCGCTGGCCCACGCCAAGGGGGTGCGGCCGGTCGGCCAGCGCTGGGCGTATAACTCGCTCGTATCGAACCACTTCCAGACGGATGAGTTCCGGGCGGAGATCGTCGAGGAGCTCGAGCTTTCGCCTCCGCTTCCGTCCTCGCGACGATCTGTGATCGTACAGGTGGAAGGGCGGGCTTTCTACACCGGTACGGCCTCGTTCATGGTGGAGGCGGATGACCGGACGTCCAGACATGGATTTACTATGGAGGGAGTAGCAGGAGGATCATCGTCATCGTCGGCGTAATATCATTATTATTATCAACACTAACATCACCATAGTCCCTTCCTTCCCTCATCATCAAACATCAAATCCATGTGGTCACACGCCCTACTACCCCTCTCAAAACCCCTCTCTATCAACAACCCCCGAGGGGGAAAGACTCAACACCCAGGGGCACAAACAGTCAAAACCTCATTACTCCCGGTCTGACAAGTCTTAACCTGACTTCCCCCGGGGTTAACACCATTAGACCAACAGATCTTAGGACAGGAGGTATCGCTGGGCTTGATGGCGACGACGGAGCCAGCGAAGGGGTCACCGAAGACGCTGGACATGTCGTACCAGGTCTTGGAGCCGTCGAGGGTGTAGGCGTAGTTCAGCTGGGGGCTGCCGTCGTACAGGCCGTTGGGGGTCTTGGTGATTTTCAGCGAGACGCCGCCGGAGGCAGAGTCGTAGTGCAGGGCCTCGGAGTAGCTGGCGCCCGGCTGGATGGTCTGCTTGGGGCCGACGGAGCCGCCGACGGACCAGAGGTAGATGGGGACGTTGCAGTTGTTGGTCACGACGGCGTTGCCGGCGGCGGCGACGGAGGGGAGGAGGAGCGCGGCGGTGGTGAGGAGTGTTGTTGTGAAGTGCATGTTGATGAGGAGGACTGTATGCTGCTGTCTGGAAGTGTCTTTGGCTTGGTTTGCACTGTACTGAACTGTGCTATGTGAATCAACTGAATGGAGAACGAGACGACGACTTCAAGCTGATATTTATACCTTAGGGGGACGATACGATGGTAGTAGGAGTAGTAGTAGTAGTAGCACCCTCTTGCTCCCATCAGAGACAACAGCAATGCCACGACGGACCATTGAAGTCATCACTCACTCATAGTTTGAATCCCACGATAAGACCTCAAAGCAATTACCTAAAATGTCTTACTCAAAGTGTCTTACATTCCCTTCTGTTTCCCCTCATCTCACTCTATTCAGATACCAATGAGCACATCTCATGCAAGCGAGAGACATCAACCACACCACACCACCACCACCACCCACCGTCAATGCCAATGCCATATGGACCTCACAATCATTGCAACAAAGTACTAGGTACCAACAAACAACTTTCATTCTACATCCCGATTCTCAACTTCAACCCAATAAAGTTCAATACAACACCATAAAGTCCAAATGAATCCCAAGTAAACCCCTCGTCCATCCCAAAAACAGAAGAAGTCAAAAGCCACACCCGCCACTAGCCTAGCTGATAAGAAAAACCCCGCCTCCGAGGTCCCCCCATGATGGACCTTGGAAGTTAGCCCTTCATCCATCCCGGATCTACAAAAGGGTCCCAAAGGGTCAACCCCACAAAAAGTAAAACACCTCAAATCACAACCTAAGAATCCCCCCGATGTCAGTTACCCAGCACCCCCGGAAACAGGATTTAAATCATATGGTGGGACTAATGCACCGCACTAATTACTCGGATAACATGATGGAGTGTGATGTATGCTCTTTGGTTGGGTTTCACTTTTCCTCATCATGGATGCGGAGAAGGAGAAAAAGAAAAAGTAGGTTCGGAGAATTGAAGACGGGGTTGATTCTTGGTTCGTGCGATTATTACCGTTGCTATAATGAGATTGTGTGCTATTCATAGTATCTTATCTTTTTATTCTATGCTTTCGGTGAAGTCATACTCTAGGAAGGTTTCGGGTTCGTGTTGAATTCCGGGGAAAGATCATGGATCCGAAATCATCATGCCTAGTACCTTACCTCCCCCCTGTAGAGCAGTCAAAGTTAGAATTGAAGCTGATGGGCCAGTAAGCTCGTCCCGTTCGGTTACTATTCTCGATATCCCCTGTCATGAGAACCCTGAAGATTGTCTCACCCTGCTTATCATGATCACCACAGAGTACATCCTCCTTTCTACCGAGTGAATACAGGCACAAGTCCCGGAATAGCTAAAGGCAAATGTAATGCCAGGAACGAGCCCTGCATCTCCCCTTCCCACCCCTGGTGGTGTGACAATGCCAGACCCTGTCCTGGACAGAGGGACAGACAGACAGACAGACAGACAGACAGACAGACAGACAGACAGACAGGAACATGCAACTCCAAGACATCATCACACCACAATCCCAATTCCAGCATGTTTAGCCGATGAACGAAATACTCAACGAAAATATAGTATTATGCATTTTTCATCTGCGTGGATTGAGTTGTTACAAGCTAACCCGACCCGACTTACCCCTCCCCTCCCCTAACTAAACCAAAGAAACCAATCTCTAGATCTAACTTCCTCTGAGCAAAGCAAAGCCGACGGAAAGGAAACTTCAACTTCCACCTGCGTTTGGTCTCCCACGAGGACCCTCCCCGGTATTAGTCGCCTTCGTAGGCGACCGTTTCTTGGGTTTCTCGTCTTCAGTCTCCTCATCCGGCACATCCGCACGCTCCGAGATCCACTGGTACACCTCGTCCTTGTGATGCATGAGCATCTCACTCAGCCCCGCCTTGGGCGACTGCACGAGAGTGCCGTAGCGTTTGGAGGGTTTACGCTGGAGACTTGTCCAGACGCCGTGCGTGTGAGAGACAAATACGAGCGAGTTCTGCACGAGATTGTCAGCCTCTGAGTGCGGAAAGGGGATTAAAAAATCAATTGACATACGTCTTTGTACCACCGCGAAAGCCAGACTTGGGTGTGCGAGGCCACCGCTCGAACGGGGTTCTCGGCTACAAAGGAGACCACTCCGTTGACACGTTTATATAACGTTTCTGCTTGGTGTTAGCCATGCCTTGCATCGAGACGTCTCTTGTCCATCTCACCTCGGTTAATCAGCAGGTTTGCAACGCCGTAAAAGGCGTTACCAATGCCGATGAAAAAGATTTCCGTGGCTTCATTCGGCCTAAAAACTGTCAGTGTCACCCTACACGTCGGTGTGCCTCTGGAAAGACCTACTCGATGTAGTTATCCCAAAGATACCCAGCAAGTTCTTCTGTGGCGGTAGGTCGGTTCTCGTCCTCATCTTCATACTTTCCGGAGCTCTGTTAAGGAGTCAACAATCATTCGAATACTCAAAAGCAACATCAACTGACCGGATCAATAGTCACATGTTTTGGAATATTCACGTCGATGACCGCATAGCCCTTCTCCACGGCCCATCCAACATAATCCTTCAATAATACATCAGCCTGGTGTTTGTCAGCAGATGACTGAAACACCCCACACGGGTTCAACCTACAAGCCAGCAGTTATGAGCTTCTAACTTATTGGTGACGGGATGCGGTAAGCTCATGATCTCAGGCCTAGTCATAATCAGCAGAGTGTCGACCATATCATCTGGGGACTGCTCACGGGTCGTGGAAGAAAACAAGCAGGGGTTTCGCCTGATAGTAATTCGGACTAAAGGCAGGTTAGTGGTGATCGTGTCCCGCTGGGCGCTGGACTTACGTCGCAAGGACTTGATTCTCAAACGACTTCGAGATGGCAGTACGATAAATGTATAACGATGTCAATTTGTAGTTGTCATAAAGTTGCTTTGACTGATAAGCACGGATGACATCTACAGGCTTGTTAATATCTGGTCTGCCCAACTGTGAACTCCGCTTACCGTGAAGTCGATCGGTGAAGTGGCCTTCCTGTTGCGGCGCCTTTGGATACATGCAGCTCCAATAAGCCGACTGAATCATCATAACGCGCCTCACAGTCGTTGTTGCCGCTTCGGAAGGTGTGGTGGAATGCAGACGGTCGGGAGGGTCGCCCATTAGAGTCTTTGTAACGGCAAGAGCAGATTTCGAGATCGATCGGAAATTGTAGCCACCCTACGCACTCCATCTCAGCCCGGATATTATCACGTTCAATGGAGGGATGGTCAAACCTCGAGACAAACAGCAACCTTGCCGTGGGCAAGCGTCATAAGCATGTGCGTCATATGAGCGTAGCACGCTGGTGTCACAAAACAACCCCCAAGCTCATCGCCTGCGGCAGCGTCGAAACCAGAGGCAACTAGACCCGTCAGTATCGTAAAAGACTCCGGGTTCCAGGCAGATGATTGACGTACTGATGACAAGGTCCGGGTTAAATTCATAGGCAATTGGCATGACCACCTGCTGAAAAGCGTACATGTAGTCGCCATCGCCCATTCCCTGACTCGGCCACGGTATATTGACATTGCTTATTGCGAATCAGTAATCACCGCGTCGAAGAACGACTAGGAACAACATACCGTCCAACACCCGCACCCGCACCGCAGTGGTCCCAGTCACCTTCCTCGCCTCCGGGATAGAACTTGCCCTCTGAATAGACATGAAGCGAGATATAGAGAACGTTTGGATCATCGTAAAATGCTTTCTGGATGCCATTTCCTGCAGATAATGTGAGCCATTACGTCTTACCCCCACGGAAGGAATGAGAGCTTATTCAATTACCATGGTGAACGTCCCTAAGAGCAGGTTAGTAAACACGGAGATCACCAATGAATCACTAGGCTTACCAGTCAAGAATCAAGATCTTCCTGCAGTCCGCCCCCAGCCGCTGCTGACAGACCCGTGTTGCAATGGAGACATTATTGAACAGACAAAACCCCATGGTCTTGTCATGCTCGGCGTGATGGCCAGGGGGTCGGATAACCGCAATAGCATTCTTGACTTTGCGGGTAGCAACAGCCAGGCACGTCTCGATGGCTCCACCAACAGACAGGATTGAAGATGCAAAAGTGAGTTTATTGAAGTAGATCGAATCGCGTGTGTGTTCCAAAGCAATGAGTTCATCATCCGCCATATCTGCAGCCGGTCAAAAACCTGTACACCATTATAGCTGGCGTTTGATGGGCATCATTACCTTGGGTGCTCTCTACAAATGCGTAATGATCCGGCGTGTGGACCAGGGAAATCTCCTCCTCCGTAGCATTGCGAGCATTGATCCTCTGCAGAGGTCGGGACACGAGAGGCCGACTTGACTCGGGATCGTCAACGAGTCCAGCTCGGCACAGCTCCTTGTAAATGTAGTAAATTCGCCTGGGGTCCTCGGGATGCACGTCCGCAGTTGGCCGCACCTCACAGTGATAGCGCATTTGCACATCATAGCATAAACCTGACGGAAGCGAGGCAAGTGGGAGACCTGTTCGAGCAACTGCGTCTCCATCAGACCAATCGGAGTTCTCTTCGACCAGACTATCGTGTTTCTCGTCGTCGCCCGTTATTTCACCCGAGTCTACAGACTTGGGTAGACTCTTGGGTGGAGAGATCCCCTCGGACTCAGGCTTTGAAGGCGCTGCGAGAGTTTGAGAATTGCTTGGGTGGCGTGACAGCGGCAGCTTGAACGTCTGGCCCAGCAACGGAGATGTAATAGTTGGGTGTGAAGGCCCATCAAATTGGGGGGGCGCACCAGGGTTGCCCGCCTCACCCATGACGGTGTCTTCGTCACCTTCCAGAGCCATGGTGGTGAATGTGTGGCAGTTGCTTTGAGTTCCTCTTTGACTGAATGCTTGTTGAACGAATCAACACCTCATGGTCAAGCTCAATAGCGAGATAGAGGGTCTACAAAAAAATCCCCTGCTAGAAATATGTCAAATTGAGAATCTGACACCAAGAGAGTCAATTTAGCTGGTATATGTTGTCGAGACTCCTCGGCAAAAGAGGCGAAAAGAGGTATGTGTGCTGGTTTGTGTCCTTTGAATGTGGCAGGATCACAATACCAAGGGCACTAGATAACTTGTACTAGGCCCGGAGCTCAGGAAAGACCCACGAAATTGAACGACTAGCGAGGAACAACGGTTGACGTCTGGTGAACAACAGATATACTGCGGCAACCAGTGTATAAATCTAAGCCTGCCTCAGCAATCAAATCCGTGGCTGTTGGTACAAGGAACCACCAACAGAAGCATACCAGCGGAGGCGTTCTGGACTAAGAATCTCGAGTTAATTGTAGAGCTCGAAATTCCGCAGTTTAGCTGCCCTCCACGTGACCCTCCGCCCTCGAACTCCCAAAACTGGCCACTCCTTCACAAACACTCAGGCTAGTACAAACCGGTCGATCATGAGCAGAAACTGCCCAGATTCTGTAAGCTGATGCGATTAAGCAGCAGAAATGTTGTGGCTGCGAACGAGCTTCAGGCACGGCCAACCAGCAGGGACTACATCTCCTGTTGCGCTGCTCCGAGAAATCGCCGCGGGTTAGCGGAAAGGTAACTATCCTGTGGGCGATATATGCCCGCTAGCTGATCCCAGCCTGCCGAAGCTTAAACATGTCTGTAGCGCCGTCCCCGCTCTATGCTGGGATCGATATATCCATTTATTCATGATCTCTTGAGGCAACCAGTCTCATACTCAGACTGATACATCTACATTGCGGAAGTCGCGGAAACTAGATATTCTACGGGCACCGACAGAGGATTGAACAAGTATGAACATTTGTGTCATTTCATTAATAGTACGTCATCACATGCTTTTACTAAAGCGGGTTTCCATCAGAGCAAGCCGAAGCTAGGCAATTGAAGCCGCGCACTCAAAGCAAGCTCTTGAGGTCCATCTTCCGTCCTGATTTCTACTGGCTGTCGACCTTGGCGATGTAGGCTATATGCAATGATTAGATATCCGCTCACACAGGCTTGACAAAAACCACAGAACTTACAGATGAGGTCAACAACACGGCGGGAGTAACCCCACTCGTTGTCGTACCAGGAGACAAGCTTGACGAAGTTGGGGTTGAGGGCGATACCGGCCTTGGCATCGAAGATGGAGGAGTGGTCGTCACCGTTCAAGTCGGAGGAGACGATGTCGTCCTCAGTGTAGCCGAGAACACCTACGAGCGCATTAGCAAGAGTCCTGACTCAATGCCTAGGTCACGGCACTTACCCTTGAGCTCGCCCTCGGAGGCAGCCTTGATGGTCTGCTTGATCTGGTCGTAGGAGGCGGCCTTCTCGAGGCGGCAGGTCAAGTCGACAACGGAAACGTTGGCGGTGGGGACACGCATGGCCATACCGGTGAGCTTGCCGTTGAGGGAAGGAATGACCTTGCCGACAGCCTTGGCAGCACCAGTAGAGCTGGGGATGATGTTCTGGGCAGCGGTACGGCCACCTCTCCAGTCCTTGTTGGAGGGGGCATCGACGACCTTCTGGGTAGCGGTGTAAGAGTGGACGGTGGTCATGAGACCCTCAACGATACCGAAGTTGTCGTTGATGACCTTGGCGAGGGGAGCAAGGCAGTTGGTGGTGCAAGAGGCGTTGGAGAGAACGTTGATGTCCTTCTTGTACTCGGTGTTGTTGACACCCATGACGAACATGGGGGCATCGGCAGAGGGAGCAGAGATGATGACCTTCTTGGCACCACCCTTCAAGTGAGCGGAGGCCTTCTCCTGGGTGGTGAAGACACCAGTGGACTCGACAACGTAGTCAGCGCCCTCCTGGCCCCAGGGGATGGCAGCGGGGTCACGCTCAGCGAAGAAGCGGATCTTCTTGCCGTTGACAATGAGGCCCTGGTCGTAGGTCTCGATGGTACCCTTGAACTGGCCGTGGGTGCTGTCGTACTTGAGCATGTAGGCCTACATGATGAGCATTGAGCTCAAGGTCAGATGGTGTCTCTTGCTGCTGGTAGCACAGGATGGCAGTAACATACAGCATAGTGGGTCTCAATGAAGGGGTCGTTGACGGCAACAACCTCGACGTCACCAGAGTTGATGCTGTAAACATACTGTTAGTCCCAATTGGGTCCCGGATGCTCCGGCCCCATCGGAGCCAGCGGAGGCTAGCACTCACGCGTTACGGAAGACCTGGAAATGATGTTAGCGGGGTTCATTTGCGGCAGGAGTCTCAGGGCAACTTACAATACGTCCGATACGACCGAAGCCGTTGATACCGACCTAGAATTGATCAGGTGAGTAACCAAACGATGATTGTCGAGCTCATTCGCTTCACAGAGCGTACCTTGGGAGCCATTGTGAAGATGTGTCTGTTTGGTGGGGTAGCTGGTTAATAGAGGACACTCGGTAACGGGACGGTAGCTTGGCGGAGGAGGGGTAGTATACGAGGATGGATGAGGATAGGAAAGAATGGAATGGGTGGGGAAGAAGACTTACTATTTGGAAAGAAGTGAGTTGGAAAGAAGATGGATGAGTAGATGATGATGATGGAGAGAAGAGAGAAAGAGAGAAGGGAGAGAAAAGTTGAACAGGGCGGGGGAGGGGAAGGTAGAAAAAGGATAGCGGGCAGACCGTTTGACTGACGCAACGACCCGGTCACTACACCGGACAGACAGACGGGGCAAAGGCTGTGCGGCAAGCTCTGCCACTCTGCTCCCAGATACGCCAAGCTGGTCAGTGTGGGATTGCCCTATTGATTGTCCCGACATGCGCCGCTCCCCAGCTCCCCCATAGCCTTTTCCGGTTTCATACACCGGGCGAAGCAGGAGATTCACGATATTTGGAACTCCCAGACTTTCCACCTTACCCCTCGGCAGCTGCCGTTTGGGCCAATAGGCGGCCCCTAAAGCTATCACGCCGGGTACTCACTCCAATTCTCGAGAATCTTTTACCAGCAGTGACCTGCAATTGCCAGCATTTACCAGCATTTTCGGCTTTGTTGCTTTTCGTATGCTTGAAAGCCTAGGTTATGTTGAGGGCTATTCTCGGAAGGAAAGACAGGCCACCTTCTTTCTACGGGTGGGATCACCCGAGGTGGTAGACGACAGGGAAGAGATCGAATGATGTAACAACAGCCCACCACCACTTTCGCTCACTTGCTCATTCAACTCACTCCCTCACCCACCTCATCCCATCGTATCGCCCAAAAAAAGAGAGGGGCATTAGGTCCGAAGTCCCGAGTGTTCCAGTTTCCTTACTAAGATTTGCCGCATTCAGTTTCGGCCCGTTCGATGCTCGGTTCGGGCTTATGATGATCCTCACTTGGCAATCGTGCCCCTCTCTTTCCTTTCCGCCCTGGCTGGACCATAAGTTGCTGGGGGGGGAACGCTGAAAGCGGGCCTGGGGAGAGCTTCAATAGGCCTTAACACCGAACGTGCCTGAAAGATTCACCGGCGACCACATCAACCATCACGCGCTGGGTCTCAGATTTATTTTTTTTTCCCTCGCTTTTTTCGGTCTTTGGTCTTTGTGATTTGTGGAAGACTGCAGGCTCTGCCGCTCTGTGCTAATCCCTCAATATCCAATGGCAATGAAGAGAAAGAAATCGTGACATTGGACGGTCTGGCTTCTAGTGAATCTAGTGACACACAGCCTTTGAGTCATTCATGGAGTATATGACCTATGTTCATTGTTCAAGAGATTAGAAATACAAGATCAAACCCCGGAGGCGAATGGATACCCTTTATTGGCAGTAAGCCTGAGGCAAGCGGATAATCCGGCAGACAAATCGAAGGAACCCCGAACCACCTCGCTTCCATGATCGGGTCTGACTCCACATATGAACACATCCACCTCCATCGAGACCGGCATGTCAGCTGAGATGACAGTTCGATGTATTAGCATGGATGTATGCGGTTGGTGCTTATAAGACATCGAAGGCCATTGGTCTTTTAACACCAGCTCGCAATATGAGGTCAGACGAAAATCCCGGCGTTCCATACTACATCACCACTATTTGGCTCGAGCATCAAGATCGCCTCGTCATTGCGAACGCCAGAAACGGGTCAGGATGACCTGCTTACAGAATCTAATCACATGAGAAGAGAAGAATATCGTAAACCCATCGGCACTATCATTAGGAGCGCGAAGATCAAAGCGAGACAGCACCAACGCAGCTCAAATCGACTTCCACTCCAATGGCAAGGCATCTATAAATACAAGAGGTGCAAAACATGTGCGATCCTACTCGCGCGTCTGTTTACCCAAAGCCTCCCATTTACTCCTCCTTGACACCACCGCGCCAGTTCTTCTCGGCGCTCTCGACCGAAGCCTTGTCACTCTTGATCTGGCCCTGGTTCAAGAAGCTGTTGCCGGACTTGAAAGGGCGCTGGAGGTCGCCGGTGGCAGGCTTGCCGAAGATGTAGATCTTGACCAGGTTCGATTCAAAGGCGCTCTTGAGAGGGATGATCGACTGGATCAAGAGAGGGTTGGTGTACTTGAAGTAGAGGTGCATCACACCCATCATGCCAACACCCATGAGCTGACCACGGATCAGCTGGCGCAGCTGTCCCTTGTCGTACTCGCTGACGGTGGTAGTAACGGGGCGAGGCTCCTCGTTGCTACCCATGGGAGCAGGCTCGACATACTTGAGCGTAGTCAAGTCTTGAAAGATGGTTAGTAAATGTTTATCTTGTCATCGGAGGTAGTCGGAGCATACCATTCTTTTTGTTGATCTTGGCCTGCGTATACAGGTAGAGACCCAGGATGATCACGTTGGACAAGATGTACAAGCAGCGGACCAAAAGAAGAACATCGGGGTTTTCGAAAGGAACCTTCTTGGCCAGCTGCATCATCACCACGATGATGACGAGATTGGTACTGCGACAAAGAACGGGTCGTCAGCAATGTCGGGCATTTCGAGATCCGCCACAGGCTGGAGAGGGGAGCGATGATGATTTTGCTTGAAAACTTGGGGAGTGATCATCGAGATAACTCACATTTGAGGAGACACCATCTTGACGGATTGAACGGCAGTGCTAAAGCCTAAAAGGACCCTTTAACGATGAAGAGCAGTGCGCGATGGGGTGAAACAACGATCGCGTGCAAGGACAGAAACTTCTAAAACTGCGGAACTGGAGCCCCGGGAAAGTCGGCCAGCTGTCCTGATAGTGTAGTGTCACGTGGCTCATGCTTGCCACTATCAGTATGGCACTATCAGGGCCACACACTACTCAGATAGCGTCAGCGATAAGCAGTGCATCTTTGCCTCAGGCATTAAGCCAGCCCCCAAGCCAGATCACCTGCCCAACTTACATAATCAGTCCAGCAACATCATGCTCTGCACAACTCTCCCGCCAACCTCAACTGTGCCTCTACGTACAGTCAAGAAACCTCCACGCTGCACCATCTGATGCAGCTCAGGACTCTTCTTCATGGAGAGCCTTCGGGGCAGAAGCTATTCAATGCAATGGCTCTTTCTGATACAAGTAGTGTCTTTCACCATCACTGCATCGAGACTTGAATGAGTCGACCCAGCGGTGGTATAGACACTCAACAACTAACCTCACCAGATCATCTCTTTGGGTGTCGGCTGCAGATTGAGCCTTGTCTCTTGCTTCTGCGCAGTCTATTCAGACTCAAGCACCAGCAGCTGAGATCATGCCTTTTGAGAGGCGAACCGACAGGCATATTCTATGCTGGTCGAGACCTCTCCGTGGTAGGCATCTGAGCAGGTTTCCTAATCGGGTCTAGCGCCGCTCCACGTTCGACGCCCGTCTTTAGCGACCAGGATGGCTTTGACATTTCTGACTCCTTCATCCATCAACAACGCGCGTGCTTAAGGTGCATCGGATCGCTCCAACATCCACCATCGCACCCCCACCCCTTCAAATCCTCGATTGACGCGACATTTCGGTCCCTACGGTCTCAACCCTCGAATCTTTTCACGATGCCTGGCGGAAAGGGAAAGTCTATCGGTGGAAAGGGTGGCTCCAAGGACTCTGCGGGGAAGAGCCAGAAGTCTCATAGCGCAAAGGCCGGTCTGCAGGTCCGTAATTCAGTGTCTTCCTTTCTTCCTCTCGAGAGTGGCGTCGGTCACGGCGTCAATCGGCATTTCGCGGGGACGCGTGGTTGAGGCAGCTGTGATGGCAATTTTTCCTCTGCCCCTCACGCATGCTGTCATGCTGGCGTTTGGCTGCATTTTGTCTGCTTCTCGAATTAGAGAATCGCTTTCAGATCATGCCTCACAGTCGCGCCGACTATTTCCATCATGGATCAAATGCAGAGACTCGGGCATCTGTGCCTTTGACACCCCCTCCTGCCTTCCCTCGACCCCGTCTGAACATGCATCCAACTATCGGTCTTGTTTCGGAGCCAAAAGCTGATATCTACTTCGTTAGTTCCCTTGTGGACGTGTCAAGCGTTTCTTGAAGAACAACACGCAGAATAAGATGCGCGTCGGTGCCAAGGGTATGTCCTTGAGTTCTTCTCACACTGCTACTAACCTTCCCCCACCCGCAAACAATGCTGACAAATAGCTTCCACAGCTGCCGTCTATGTCACTGCTGTCCTCGAATACTTGACCGCCGAAGTGCTTGAACTTGCCGGAAACGCCGCCAAGGATTTGAAGGTCAAGCGTATCACGCCCCGTCACTTGCAGCTTGCGATCCGCGGAGACGAGGAACTGGATACTTTGATCCGCGCCACCATCGCCTTTGGTGGTGTCCTGCCACGCATCAACCGCGCGCTGCTGCTGAAGGTTGAGCAGAAGAAGAAAAGCAAGACTGACGCTTAAAATTCCTTTTAACGGCGGACCGGATACCCGACGAACAAATGGCGTTCTGATCATGATGAATTCAACCCGGGAGGACGAGCCCTCTTTTCCTTGTTCCTTAGCCTTTGGCCTGCTCTCGGCCACCGCCAGCACGTGCCGTCGATTCTAGGATATGAACATAGTGGCACTTTTGTGTCTCCCGGCACGCTACGCGTTCGAAATGTTTCTTTAGCTCTGTTTTTCTCTTGTCTTACTTTTCTTTTTCATGTGCTTATCCCCCTTCGTCTCGACAGTTGTGTCCGTTCTTCTTCTTTCGTGTTCCGATCAATTCTGTTTCTATTTCTTATCCAGGGCGCTGTAATGGGAAAAAGGGAAATATCTCGGCAGTCGGTTCTTTTCTTTTCTATGCTGTGTGTTGTTGATCATTTACTTTACTATGTCTTCTTATAATCTACTATGAAACGGTGTTGTGTGCTTGCGCTTGACGAGACTGTACCTCCTCCCTTGTCTCATTATGTAACAGATGGCTTGTGGTTAGATTGTAGCCATGGCATGGTCTTTGGTATATTTGTGGAAATCGGGATTTTGAGATCCTACTGAATATAATTTGGATTTCGTAAAGCAATGGGGATTCAGCAAGAAGAGTATAGTTAGTGCAGGTAATACAGTATCCAGTGCTACACGAATCAATTCTCCCTAAGTGAAGAGATAGTACGCAATTCTTGAATCTCGTTGCATGTACATTGTAATCTCACTAGCAGGGTATGGCATTAGCGAGATACCCCGTGTATCCCTTGTGTAGTATGCGTGTTGGGGGGGTGGTGCTATAGTAGTAGTAGTAGTAGTAGTAGTAGTAGTAGTAGTAAGTAGTATATAATCAATAATATATTATCAATAACCCCAACGCGCCCGGTCACCACTAAACACCCAAAACTCATCGCTATTGGGGTATTATCTACAGCTGAAATCCGGTAATAGCAGAAGATCTCAATATGAAACACTGTCAGCAATGACCGAACTGCAATGAACAGAATTCCTTCCGATGTGGTGAATTACTGATGTGGCAGATCGGACATGTATATATATATATATAACAACAGACACGTGACGGCAGGTCAGCAGTGTCTTGTCTTCTGGGCTGGAGCCGGGGGATTGAATTACGCATAAAAGGCATGTGCTGTAGTTAGATCTTCAGGGAACAAGGATTGAAAGTTGTGAGCAGGAAATAGGTAGTGTATGCATATAATATATGTGTTGGTTATTTTGTTGAGCTCCTACAATAATCGAGCAGAGTAGGCAGCATTCCGAGTGTATCCGTTGATAGGGTTTGATGATACACATTGAAGTCAAAGACTCTAGCTCTACTCACGATACAGGATCTTTTATAAGTATGGAGTGATGTGCTACAGCGCCAACCGGGCGTAATCAATCCACGGACGGAAAGGTAAAAAGATCAATAGCTGATACAGTACACATACAAAGTCATGTCGATCATACGAACATCAAGCAGCCCTCCACCCATGGCTTGGGCTTGTTGCCCTGGCATCAAGAACAGGCAATGGCCCAGCAGAAATTAACGTACCCTTCGGCAACGAGCAAAGAGTGCAAGCACCCGTTCCGACCCGTTCCTCCCTTGAACGAAACCCACTGCGCGTATCCGGAGTGAGGTTCGCCGCCACAGCGGTGAACCACAACCCTCAACAGAAGATTTCCAGGCAAAAAGATTCATGAAACAATGGCAGGTAACTGAATTACATATGCGCGGACATCCCTCCGGAATCAAGTCTGGTCAAAAGAAGGACGTGGCCCAGGCAACAAGCGCAGTGCAACTGGTGTGTATGCGGTTTTGCGAAAGAATTCGTCTCAACGAGGTGACCGCACCACAAGTCAAGTGCCTGGACTCGAATAACGAAGAGTGAAGAGCAGCTTGGTTTCCAGATCATAAGGAGAGAAATGGGTGAGAAAAGAATAGAAAGGTGAAAGAAAGGAAAGAGAGAAAAAAAAAAACATTAATTGATGCAGATCGCCCCATATACAAACAAACATAAAAAAGGAATAAATGATGAAGATGCAAATGCTGGTAGGTCATCATCTCTCTTGCCAGTATAACAGACATCGGAATTCTTTTTCTTTTCTTTGGCCGTCCTTCATAGTCTTCTTTCCCTCGAAAAATAAAGAAATTTTAAATCTTGCTTTCCGCCGACACAACTTGATCGAGCTTCAGGGGTCATAAGATCTGAGTAGATAGTGGTGATTCTGCATGCAAGGCGCCCGCGTCTCAAAAAGTTCAGAGATTTCTTTTTCTGATGTAATTTTTCCGCGTAACAAGGAGAAAACATAAAGAGTCCGTTCAAACAGCGTGCCTGCTGGGCTGCCCCAAAATAACGTCTAAACTTGGCTAGATCAGAGAAATATTCTTTTGTGGTTCTCTCGGTTGAGTGTCATCTCGTCATCCCTCATCGAATCGTAAGCCAATAATCGCGGAATAGGATCAGGCCTCGTGATATAAGAGTCGTATGCATCTTGCGGCAAAGCAATCTAACAAGTTTCGTCGTCTTCGTCTCCCATCAATAGATTTTACTCCACAATAATTTCCACTCCGGAGCTGGTGCGCAACTCGTCACTTCCACGCGTTTGGTGTCCGGTCGGGCGTCGAAATCCTGGACCTTTCTCGGGCATCGGGCCTCGCGGTTGTCTAATGGGCATGCGCTCCTGTGACTGTCCGTCAAATCCAACTCCGATGGATCGGTTACTACCAATGGGACCAGCGCTGGAGGGTTGACTCTCCGGCTGCTCCCAAGAAAACATACCCCTCAATCTGCGCGGGCTCGCGTTAGGCCCCCCAATCCCAGTTCCCAAAGAAAGACTGCTCAGGCTGTTCACCAACAGGCTGTCGTCACGCTGCATGCCGAGGGAGGATCCGGACGGGGCGGACGTCAAGGTAGGTGTGTTGGACGCGCCGCTGGCGGTGCCGTCATAGTGCTGGAGGCGCGCGCCGTTGGACTGCAGCGCGGCGGGAAAGCTGGCAGAAGAAGGCACGGGCGAGGGGGTGTAGGAGCGCAAGTCGGCAAACGATTTCGCCGCCCGCAGGTTCTGTGTGTTCCCGAAATTGCCGGGAGAGTCCAAGACTCCAAGGAAGCCCGAAGGCTGTCCGCGCAGGGTGTTGAAAGGGGTGGGTCCGTCGCCCCGAGACTCACTGAAATCAATGGTGGCCGCGCGGTTCAGTCCCCGACGCGCCGTTTCGACTGGCTGGACTGGGGCAGGAATAGACGACAATGGCGGGCTCACATTGGTACCAGGAGGGACCTTGAAGACTTGAACCTGTCGCTGCTCTCCCGACCCACGGGATGCATGTCCAAGACCCATATTGTGAGCGAGAGTATGGACGGTACGGCGCTGGATAGGCGAGAGGTTGGAGGGGAACACTACGGAGTCGCGAGCAGTATCCTCTTTGAACAAAAGCAATTGCGAGTAGTACGACAGCGTCGTGCTATCATTCAAGTCGACATCTGGAAAGCGACGTCAAATGATTAGCGATACAGAAACAGCGCGACATCGGAAAAGGATCTTACCTAGCTTTTGGCCCCGCTGCGAGACGGGGGACGGAGAGGTTGCGGGCAGGTGGGAGGTGAGAGAGGACATAGAGCTCTGGGTTTGCAGCTGCGAAGTCGCCATAGGACGGTGCTGCTCTTCCAGCTGGCCTCGTCGCTCGCGCTTCTCTCGCTCGATCCGCTCGCGCTCCTGCAGCGGAAGCATTTTCTTGTACTCGACCCGCAATTTCCGACCCTGCAGCTCGAAATGGTTCAGGACCTCGATGACGGTCGCAGTTTCTTCTGCGGAGGTGAAATTGGCGAAGGCCAGACCCCGGAAGACACCGTTATCGAAGTGATAATTGAAAGCGTAGGGAAGTGGCAGGTTGAGCTCTGTCATGAGCTGAACCAACTGCTCTTTCTTGACTGCAAATGGAATGTTCTTGATGACGATGGCGGTCGGAATCAGCTCATCGTCTGCCTCTGAAGGACCGGTCGGTTCCTGCCGCATCGCGTTGCCCTGGAGAGGACCGGGGCCAAGGTTCGAGAAGCCACTTGGGATGCCAGGCTGCTGATCAAGCCATGTCTATTTGAGGATTAAATTAGCGAACCGACTTTGACGACAAACCTTTCGAGAACGGATGGTACATACGGTTGGCAAGCCAGCTCGACCGGTGCGCGAGGTGGTCTTCAAGCTGGCTGAGGCCGATCGGATGCCCCCCAGTGCTTGGGCGTTGGCAAAGCCATTGGGGTTCCAAGTCTGCGAGCCGGCCAGATCATAGGCATAGGAATTGTTATGCAACGAAGAGTTCAGGCGCTCCAACCGGCCAGAGTCGTAGCGAGCCATCGAGTCTTCATACAGGTTGACTGGCATGGGACCGTAGGCGTCAAATTGTCGCGACGGCTGGCGGTGCAGAGGCTGCTGGTGACGCTGGGAACCAGGGGAACGCGCCTGAGAATTGTCGTGATACATTTCCTGAGCTTGTTGATAACTCATGGCGACCGAGAGATTGTGAATTCCCAAGAAACAACCAACCCGAGGAATGTGGACACGGAGATCCACCACACAACGATTCGTTCAATAAGAAGCCGACAGTCGGGAGGAACTATTCAAACATAGAAGCGACCGAAAAGGCGCTTGGACCAGTAGCAGGTAAATCCCCCAACGACACTAGGGTCACGGACGATGATCGAGTCGTGCGGAATTCGAAGCTCGAAAGGCAACGGTCGAAGATAATAAGGTCGATCACCAACGGAGGGAGGAAAGACCCAACACGGCGATAGTCGAGGAATACGAGGGAGGAGAGGAATGCGAAAAAGCGACAAGGAGGCTGAATCGCAGGCGAACTAATTGTCTCGTGACGAAAGGGTCATCAATGGCCGTGTGAATCCTCAGGCGTTAATCGGTTTCAGGAACTTTTTTTTCTTTTCTTCTCACTTCCCTAGGGGCATTAGAAAACGGCAAGAAGGAAGACTGGAATAAAGATCAAAAGATCAAGTAAGAGAAAGATGAAAAATAAAGAGAATCAAAGGAACCGTGATGATAACAAACAAATGAATAAGAGCAAACGAAAGGGAAGAGAAAAGGGAAAAAGAAGAGAGAAATTGCCACTACTTGGTTGAGTGGGGGGGGAGGGGGGGTGAGTGTGGGAGACACCAAAAGTCCGACCTGGTGTGTGGAAAGGCCAATGGTGGTGGTGGTGGTGGAGGTGGTGGTGAGGGGAGGGAAGGGGAAGGGAAAAGAAAAGAGAGGGAAGATTAGAACAAGACAGTAGCAGGAGGTGGTCCGGCAGGAGGAGGAAAAAGGGAAGAAAGGACGGAAGGGAGGAAGACCAACAACGTAGAGCAAGCAGAGCACAGCAAGAGCAGAAGCAAGAACAACAAGAGCAAAAGCCAATGCAAAATGCAAAGCACGCACGCACGCCAAACGGCACGCAGAAAAGCCGGGCAACCGCTTAGTTCGAGGACTTTAACTCTTCACTCTTCACTCTCTTGTCTGGCCTTTCTTCCGTGCAGCAGTGGGTAGGTGGCAGTTGGGGTAGGTAATCTCTCACCAGATAAGAAATTGATGCTTGGGAGAGAGAGGGAAAAAGAGAGTTTGCTCACAATCAATCACTGTGGACGGAGGAATTCAAGATGTGGTCCGGGAGGAGGTGATCATCCCAGGCACAGGTATCTAGGCAAAGGCAGGCAGGAGAGAGGGAAAAAAAAAGTGAAGAGACACAAACACAACGAATGGGATGAAGGGATTCCCGCAAGTCCAAGTCAAGTGCCAATAAGTGCCAATGGGGGACGGGACGAAGAGACGGGGAAGATCGAGAGAGAGAGAGAGTATCCAGTGGAATCACTGGAATCACTGGAACAAAGTGGAAAAGAAAGCTCGCTAGACTTGTGTGGACTTGCTTTTCCTTTCTTGTCCACTCAATAATGTCCAGTCGAGGTGTTTGAGATGGGTCTCTCTTTTCCCTCTTTCCCTCGAGTCCTCACTCTCACTTGACCCTCCGTCGGGTGTTATTCTTCGTATGCAACAATTGGAAAGTCTGGGACGGAGCTGGGGGAGGTTGGATGGATGATGGATGATGGATGGAGAACTCTGATATCACCAAATGAGGTCACTCGATTCAATCACTGCTGATGTGCTTCAATCGCGGCCTTCTTGGTGGGGTTGTTGTTCGTCCTGCCCTCTTTCAACTCGCTTGCGCTTTCCCACTCCTTTAGACCTTCTGGAGTGTTTCTTTTGCTGTCGCAAACCTCGTTCAAGTGGCGGAGGCAAAAAAAAAACAAAAAACAAAAACCAAAAAGACGCAATCATCGAGGGAATATTGTTGGGAAATGGACACAAAATATAATGGGGGAATCTGAGGCTTTGCCCAAAAGAGGAAAGCAACGATGATTGGCCGATGCAGTCGCAAATCCAGAATCGGGGCTTGTCTCTGCAAGATGATGCTAGACCTTGAAGATGGGAAGGCTGGGGCCATGCAGATAACATATATCTATAGATAGATAGATAGAGCAAGAGAGAGAGAGATAGGTGAATCGGGCGCAAATGATAGATGAGATCAACAACAACAAACCCAAAGAAATCACATTCACTTACTGTAATGGAGAAAAGATCAATCAGTGTTCAGGTAGGAATCCAAAACAATCGGTTCAAGCGTAGGTACAGTACTCCGTAGTATGTATACGATTTTGAGCAGACGAGATCTATCGAAAGTCTCAGGAACAGGCCAAGTACTTAAGTACCTCGCATCTCAGGGTACTAAGAAGTGATTTAGGAGAAAATAAAATGGGGAACTGTACAGAGAGGGTATAGACTGTAGAGAGAGTGAGTCGAGTCCAGTACCGTCCACCCGGTACTAACCCAACTACGGCTACTGACTATGGAGTATCGATGGCCACCACCCCTACTACTAATTACGGAAGAGCCGTTTCTGTCGTCTTTGCACCTCCTGAAAGTCTGGAGATTCAGGTACCAGTTACATTTGGAGTTTTCTCGGAATTACTGGATGACCCATGGGGATGGTTTCTGTCATTACTGGCCTGCCTCGAGGGAGAATTTGGTTGACCCCTGAATCCTCCCGTTAACGGTTTCTGAAGGAGACCAGAGAAAGAGGGAAATGAATGGATGTGAAGAGCATGAATCATCTAAGGGTGACAATTGACAAGTATCGTCAAATCGACCTCCTTGGGAGTTCCATTTAATCATCGTTCTTGCCACTATGGCTGTTTTGAAACCTTCTCTTTGTTCCGCGAGTCCCCTGAGCTCCGGAGGGAACTGAATTGAGATTCCCCCATACTCGTAGTCTGGTTAGTGCACACTCCTCATGGCAATGTCTCCCACCGCGTCATCTCTCTTCGTTTTGCCCCTGCTTCGTCGTCAAGCGATTGTCGCCATCTGGTCTGTTCTCCTGTCGATGTGTGTTTCAGCCTGCCATCGTCGGGATGTCCCTGATAGACCAGCTTGAGAACACAGCACCCCGCCTCGTACTTCTTTCCCCCTCCACCCCCCCTCCTTCAAACTTCCACATCTAGTCCACTTCCGATCCCCTTCTTTGAGTCTCTTGGGCATCTTGGGCATAGGGGATTATTCCCATCGAAGGAGGAGTGTCAATTGGGCCTGGAATCTGTCATCAGACATGACGCATCGGTCCGAAGATCGTTCCCTTCTTTCGCTCTCGGCGATTTCCTCTGGGGCAGGGGGGCAGCAATGAATAGCTGCCCATCATCTCTTCTGGTGCCTCAACTCCCTCATTTCATGAGGCAACTTTCTTCTCATCGACTGTTCCGGAAACGTTCCTGCCTTGGCAGTTCGTACTCGGGGAAACTGTAAGTGCAAGTGTTAGACGCGTCCCTATTGCTCCCTAATGCCGTACCTAGCTAGACTAGGTACGGTGGGTTGCGGGATCCGCCTTTCGGTGGGTAAATACATGCCTTATAGCTTCAATACTTCCTGGGAAAAATAAACAAATTCAAAAGTCAAAAAAAAAGGAGGAAGGGCTCTCCACACAAGCTTTGGCAGCTTGGCCCTCATGACCTCGTTTTGCCGGTGTGAGCTTCACATTTCAGAAGCGATCGTGGTCGACCAAGCCATCATCAACCTAAATCATCAACAACAATCCTGCGAACAAGAATCAGCGCCGGGATCGACTGAGCCGGCAATGCATTGAACGCAGAGCTAGCGAAGAGCCAGCCCCGAAAATCATACCTGTCAATCGGGATCAAGTCCGGCCCCTGATGGGCGGTACTCCAGACAGTCTATTTACCCTGCATGTGTCTATTCGAGCTCCGGAAAGACACTATCGCTGTTATTATTATCTTCCGTGCTATTATTATCGCTTCCACCGTCGAAGCAAATTTTACTGCGTCATCTAAGTGACACGCAAGTGTCTACAAAGTACGGAGTCCGGAGTCCGGAGGAGTCTCCCCTCGGACGAAGTTCTCAATGACATGCGCAACGGATTATCTTCTGCCAACCCATTTTTCTCACGGACTGATTCTTGCTAATGGAGATTCGAGTATGACGCTCAAATTCTCGTCTTCCGGCGAGCACGCTCCGTGACGAAAAGCGGATCTGGAATTATCCCACCGGCCCTGAAAGGGCGAGGCCACACAGCAAAAACATACTCACTCACACTCACTCACATACACACGCCATAGGGATCCGCAAGTCCCCGAATTCTGGCTCTTATGGGGAATGGTCCAATGCTCTGGCGGTTTGGCATTTAACACTCCGAAGCTAGAACCCGCTAGAGTGTCACCAGAACCTGTTTAGCGGAGATGTCAGATTTCCCGCTCGTTTATTTTCCATTCTCGAAGCCCGCCGCAGCGCGCGGGCTTATCAAGTACTTACAACTAGATAAACTAACTGTAATCCTTCCCATTGTCATGCAGTGGCCCGCAGTTGGCTGGGCTGGCACCTGTCCCGGCAAAGCTGGAGAGGGAGGGGGACAAAGGTCTGCTAGGCGAGCACTAAAAGAGGCAGTCTCCGACTCTTCGGTCTCTTAGTAGTCCCATCAGCGAATGCGATTACTATATCCACCACATATCCAGTTTCGGCACTCACTTTTGGGGGCCTCTTCAACCCTCAGGGTAATTTATTCATCGAGACAGGGCCAGTCCCGTGGCGTAGCTCGTCGGGGAGCTTCTATGGGCGATCCCGACATGAGCTAAAGTCGCAAGCGCTTCCATAGAACATTCTTAGTCCGTTCCCAGTCCACCGAGGGTCGGTTTCTCTACCCACTCGAGGAAATTGGAATGGAGTCTCTCAGACACCATAGTCCTACTAGTGATTCGCCGTCATCGCTGATTGGTGTTTTCAATGGATTAATAATTACTATGGGACTGGCATTAGCCTCCGCGACAGCAGAGATAGGGGGGCAGGCAGTTCCGGCACACCAATCGCCTTCCGTGAACTCGACGGGATCGAACGGCTTCAACAAGTGTGAATCCGAACGACCAGCAAGACATTGTTGTCCAAACGTGCTCTTCTATGGGTGAACATGGTACCATCTCTCCACGATGCTCAAGCCAGTTAGAAAAGCAGGTGAATCGACCCGGAGGTAGTCGCATTCATACTAGATGACTTGCCCGTCTATCTATCAACCTGTCGATTTCCGTGTAGCAGAACCTTTTCTGTTCGTTGACAGCCTGTGCGATCTACTGTCCAAGTGCTTGCCCAGTTCCCTTCAACCTTGCTGGGGCCATATCCTCGTGGTCCCAGGAGATCCCGCACCCACGCAGGAGCTTATTGAACCCGGACAAGCTCCAGTCTCTCGAGAGAAGACATCAGTCCCTGTGGATGTGGCATTAACATGATGCAACCCGAACGAAAAGCAAGTGCTTCATTAGGCCACGCCGCATCATCCCGTCAAGGTCAATCTCTACCATACACACGGTAATGGGAGGTGAAGATCATCATCTAACAGTCATCATTCCCTGGTCGGAAAGACAAGTTAGTGAGTGTACTGTATTGACCGCATCCACCTCCCTACCAATGGTCTCCGAAGAGGTTACCCTCAACTTATGTCATTCATCTGAAACACTGCACTTCTCCTGTTGTCTGTGTCAAGCACTTGCATGGCCAGCGAATGTGTAGCAGGTGCGAATGTGTTGCAGGCTACAGATCCCGCACCGATGCCTTTTTTGCCGAGTCCCCTGGTGACTTCAACTCACTGGTCATCACAACGCAGAGCAGTACACAACTCGAATTGCTATCTCCTTCAGATCGGGCAATTGATGACGACCCTTCTCTCTTCCCTTTATTTTTTCCGTTCGCAAGGTGTGATGCTTTTCATGTTTTGTTTTGGTCTGTGCAGGATCGAGCTAATGCAATGCAGTATGTAAGCCACCTGATCCATCAATTCTCGCAAGTCGCCACATGAGATATTTTCTCCCCCAAGAACCAATGCAACCCCCCTCAGAGAAAGACACTCACTGCCACATATAAAAGAAAAGTTTCCCAAACGAAACGAAAAGTCACGAATCCATACACTAGCCCATAGATCACCTCTGTCACACCCCTCTAACCATCGCCCTCCTCTCTAATGATAACCAACAACAGCCCTCACAGAACAAATTACAACCCTTTGGACCCCGCCAAACCCCAACTCGACCATCGAATCGTGCCCTCGAGGCCACATACAGAACAGACCAATCTCGCCCAACGCAAGGGTTACTCACCAACACCCTTCCCACCAACACATACATACCCATTCACAATCAACCACACACATCCTCCGAAGCAACCGTCCTGCATGGAGTGCGTACATGATCGTATGTACGCACATGTAGCATATCAGATTCCTTTTTCCCGATCCGGGTCCACCCACCTCGTCCATATTCCATCCTGCATGTTCGCGGAGTGAGGTGAACGGACCCTTGCTTGAACCTTTTCGTTCGCTCAGCAAGGGAAAAGTCGCCCGTGGAGGGTTTTTCTCTCCCTTCCTGTCAGCGGATGTCATCTCGGTTGTTTCCGGAGTGATTCGAAGAGAAGGGGTTTAGATCTGTGAGTGGTTAGGATGGTGGATGATGTGTTGGTAGTCCCAGGTTGTGCGTTCAGTGCTGGGGCCCCGTGGTATCCGGTGACCTCGTTTTTGCTTTTTGCTTGGCGTAGGATACATCATGGGCTGGAGTTTTAGTAAGTAAGTAGAGGTGTAACGATGTGGTCGGAGTTGGATTACGCATATATGGGGGGCTTGGTAGGTGTTATTCTGGGGATTTGAGGAGGTAGCTCATGTCAAGGGCGCTTTTGGGTCCGCGCGAGGAGGTTCTGGTGGCTTGTAGGTTTTGTATTGATGGGGTTGGTTATCTTTCCAGAGTGTATGGTAGTCTGGGGGGGGGGGGGGGGGGGGGGGTTTTTTTTTTTTTCTTTATCTGATCGGATTTAGGTATTCGGTCCCGGATTATAGTAGACACAAACGATGCCTAAGCGTTTGCCACCTTGATGACGGTTCTCGTTCCATGTTCGCGATGCTCGTACAGTATGATTGTTACACTTTTTGTGCGACGCGTATCGAACTTGGTTACTGTTGTTTGTTCCTTCGTCAGGATAATGGACGCGGCTCATAGCAGCTTTCTGTTCACTGGGGACAGTTTGTAGTCCTGCCTTTTAACGCTTCGAAGAACCATCTCAAGTAGATTTTGGTGCTGGAGCGTATGCGACTCGTGGCTCATATAGTAACCCTCAATCGGCCTAAAATTCCCCATCCTACACTATATTGATCCTGCACTTAGCATCAACGATATAACTGGATTGAACTTATGTTCCATTCAAGTCTCACAACCAAGTCAACAATAAAGATACCATAAACCAACAAATATAAACAAAACTAATCGATATCAACAATCATAACCAACCTCATGAACAACAAACCGACAACACAGGCATATCCATTCTACCAAATTCATCACTCATAGTCCATCAATCATAGAAAACCGTCAATCTCCCTTCAGCCTCCTCCCACCCCCACCAAATCCATCTCCTCATCCTGAACAACAACAGCCCACACTCTCACAAGCTCACAACCAAACAAGAAACCCCACCCCAACAACAGCCGCCAAAGACGCAGCCGCCGGCCCAGCAACCCCAGGCGCCGCATTCTCCGTCGTGCGAGCCCCCTCCGCGGAAACCGAGCCAACAGCGCCAGCAGTCGCCGTGGCCGAGCCACTCCGGCCCGTCGCACTACCACCATCCGCACCAGCGCTTCCAGAACCGGTAGCCGAGGCGCCCGCGGCGCCGGTACCAGTGGTCGTCGGGTTCGCGGTGGTCGAGTTACTTAGGGCCGAGGTCGCGGCCGCGGGGTTCCAGGTGGTGGTGGAGAGGGAACATGAGGTGAGGATATCGTATGCGTCTAACATTCCAGAAAGGAAGAGGGTTAGATCGGGGTTATGTTTGGTTAGGGGTCTTTGGTGCTGTCTGCATACGTACCGTTATCGTGGGGGTTGTTGTTATCGTCGTCATGGTCATGGTCATGATCATCGTCGTCATCGTGGTCGTGGTGCTGGGTGCGGTAGTACCCGATGCAGGCCTCGCACAGAGGAATAAGGGTCGAGGCGCGGTCCCAGTCGCAGATGCACTGTAGCTCGGCGCGGTCGTTGTCGGTTCGCGCGTCGCATGAGTGCGTGAGGTTCACGACTGGGCCGCAGGCGTCCCAGCAGCCGTTGGGGACGTCGTTGCGGTCTAGCTCGCCGCCTGCTGTGACGGTGGTTGCGAGCATGAGGCCGCTGAGGGCTAGGAGCTGGGCGATGCGCATGGTGGCTGTGGTGATGTGGTTTGGAGGATACGAAAAGTGATAGATAGAGGGAAAATTGGATTCGAAGGAGAGAAAACTGTGAAAACTGAGGTCTGATCGTTGAGACTTTGGATTGCGCTGGTAGTGAACTCCAATTGTCCGGGACGTAGGCACATCTTTATATCCTTCTGTCCCTTCCTCATCTCTGTGTCAACGACATGTTTCTATATTTGCCCTCGGCTCGCGCATCGCAATCGTAGGCTACAGCTTCTCCTCCATGGAGTGAGTTGGGTCTCCGCGGACACCTGCCGAGTCTGAATGGATCTTCCTCCATTCATCCGGTGTGTGTAATGCTCCGACTGCTGTAGCGATGAGTAGCCACTTCTACTGGTCGGTCGTCTATCCGGATAGACTCTGCTCAGCCTCGCTGAGTCGCAGGTGCCAAGAGTGTGGATGGTGCGGAGTAGGACCCTGAAGAACCGACGATCAACGTCAAAAGAGCCAATGCATACTGTGCAAATGTAGTTGCCTGGTGGCCGAATCATGGTTCCAGAGAATGGTTCTGCTGGCTTTGCTGGACTGGACGGCTTGTCGGCAGATCAGTCTTCGTAGACTCGTCTGTGGTTGGGAGGTGACATGACAGCTTGAGTCTTGGTTTGCATTGAAGATGTGACTAACTCATGCAGAGTCAGGGCCATTGGGTGGCTTAGTTTGTGTAATTGTTTTTATCTCGTCGGGTAGAGAAGATGCTGCGATTGCTTAGCAGTGGGTGGTTGACTAGTGAAGTTGTGCATCTTGGCCATGGTTAGGGACTTGGGATGTTCGAATTTTGTTGATAATTTGAGCATTTTAAGGAATGGCATTCATTGCATAGTTCCATTGGTTAAATTATCGCAAGATACTGGCAAAGCATGAATTGCGATGGTGAGTATAGTAGACCGTGACGAGGTGCAGCAAAGAGTAGCAAAGACCCGGAGAACCTGGTACCTGAAGCCCTGCACCGCCTCCTTGCTATATATAGATAGCGTCACAGGTTAATCGAATCACCGGCCAGTCAGACTATTGATTTGTAAATTAGAAAATTATGCTGCCTACAACAATATGCATAGATTGTCACTTCAATAAATCAACTGCCGTGACTGACTCGAGTACTCATATAACAATGGCAAGGGTACCATGCAAAACTGACGGGCGGCTTAGGGACTCTACCTACTGGGTCGTAGAATGTACAGTACAGTACATGACTCGAGTAGGGAATGGGATCAATTACTCCACACCATGAATGAAATGTCTTTCCTTTTGTCACTTGTCACTACTCCATAGTAGATTACCGGAAATGAATTTCCACATGGACCCAATCCCAAACTGAGCGCCTTACTTTTTACCTTAGGTCATCATGCGGTCAGTTGCCCCTCGAATGAACAGCGTCGGAATGTCCCGCCACATTTAACCCCTCCTTCTGTCCGTTAACAACAACGGTCATCCATTTAGTGGATAGATGTCATGATAAGATCCCTGGCAGTATTCTAGTTCCACGTTTCGCTGCGTGAGACACCCTATGATCCTCCACGGTTCCAACTCCAAATGGCCCGCACCGCGATAAGCAAGATGTCCTGGGAGAGCCATGTCCTTCGGCCGGTCCAGAACGCCCCTCCGTCTATAATCCCGAGTCTGATATACGGGACTGCCTGGAAGAAGACCCAGACTACTGATCTAGTCTACCAGGCGCTCAGCACTGGCTTCCGTGCAGTGGATACAGCGGCCCAACCAAAACACTATCGGGAGGATCTAGTGGGAGAGGGCATTCGCAAGGCCCTCACTGATGGCGCCATTCAGCGCAAAGATCTCCACGTAAGTTGGTAGTCCGGCATTGCACATCCGGCCTCTGGTTCTGGAAATCTATATGCCCTGCTGCATCATGATGCATGGTCGGTAGCTAAGCCTGGTCTAGATTCAGACTAAATTCACCTCCGTCCGGGGCCAGGACCCCAAGGATATGCCATTTGATCCGAAAACGTCCGTGACAGAGCAGGTTCACGCCTCGATTCGATCATCGCTACATAACCTGCGTCCTGCTGATGCGGCGGAGAGTGCTAATGAAGAGGGGTACATCGACATGCTGATCCTGCACTCGCCGTTGCCCACAATGGCACAGACGCTGGAGGCCTGGCAGACGTTTGAGACGTACGTCCCCCATCGGATCCGCAACCTGGGAATATCGAACACGGACCTGTCCACCCTGAAGGAGTTGTTTGCGCAGGTGCAAGTGAAACCCTCGGTGGTGCAGAATCGGTTCTACGCCGATACGCAGTATGATGTCGCGTTACGTACGTTTTGTCGGGAGCAGCACATCATCTATCAAAGCTTCTGGACCTTGACGGCGAACCCTGACCTCGTTCGCTCGAATGCCGTGCAGTCATTGGCCCGGCAGGCCGAGATTTCGCCCGCGGCCGCCCTCTACTGCCTGGTTTTAGGTCTTGGATACACTACCGTGTTGGATGGAACCACCAGCAGGGCTCGAATGGAAGAGGATCTGACAGCACTCAAGAAGATGGAACGATTCTCTGGCGAGCAGCCCGACTTTTGGCAGGGAATCCTGGCAGAGTTCCGCCGGTCGATTGGGGAGTAGACCAGGAGATTGGCCGAGAGATATCTTACTGTGGTCCTTCGGAAAAAGGACCATGCGTTGTTGGTCACTTGTGGAGGTGTTTCTCTTGTCTCGTACTGTACTTCCGGCGGTATCTCGGTCCTGAGCCGTTTGCGCTGGGCGATATCCTCTTTTGGACTGTGTTTGCTCTTTTTGTCCCTTCCCCAGTCCAACAGCAAGATTTGAGCAGCCAGAACTCCATCGAAGCCACTTGAAACATCTGGAGGGCCAATAGTTCTGGGGATCACGCCCATCCAAATGCCGAACAAGGTCGAGGCTACTGTTGACTGTTGGCTATGATTGGATAGGAGGGGAGAGTGGAGAGCGTGCCGGTCCAAGGCACGGCCGACTAGTGTTAAAACAGCCTCTAACTGTACAATTGTAGAACTGAACTAAACAACAAAGATTTTTTTTTCTTCTTCTTTTTCACTGGGGTCCGAAGAAGAGCTTAATCAGATAGCATTGATGTACCGTACTTAATCAGAGTAGCCCAGGGCTGATCGACCCGTGTTCATTGCCACCGACTGACACTGAGGTGCTTTGACCAGTTGACAATCAGATCAAGCACGTGCAAGTGACACCTTCAATCGTTTTTTTGCATTGCTAAGTCAGCTTATCTGCTACACCCGCCAATCACCGCGTCTTTTCCACGCAATTGACCTCATCACCGCCTGCCAAGCTTCTCGATAGGAGGAGTTTGCGAGACTGCAAACACCTTTTTTTTTTTTTTTGTTCCTTAATCCACCAAGACCGCGCACCATTAGCATCAGTCTGATCTTGCTGCGGAGCTTGAGACTATCTGGGAGGGTCGCGAGCCGATAGTTTCAGCCCATTCCTTACAACGTACAGTACTTTATTTTTTCCCTGCGCTGGTGCAGTGAGCGGTGCAGTGGTTGCTTTTGCTTTCCTTGCGCCCGCCCGCCGCTTTCCCCCTCTGCGACCCAACTGGTCAAGTGCAAGTCAGTTCAGGTCCCGTCAGTCAGTCGCCCTGGCATTTTTCCCGACTCCATCCAATTCACTACTTTGTCTCATCGAGAGAAACGATAACTGAACAGGCAGTAGTTCCCCCCTCTCTTCCCCACCACAATAGCAGAAACAGACAATTGCCATCACCAGAGCCGGAAATTCTGGTGGTCCTACTCGTCTATTGCCTGACTCCCGCCTTCGCGTTCATTTCTTGCTACTCCGTCTAGCGTCTGCGGCGGCGCCAGTCGCGTCTCCGCCGCTGACACTTGCGTTCTCAATCCACCCTCGTCCGCTCCTCCTCCTGTGCCTTGTTTATCATATCCTTCGAGTGATATAGCTCAGGCATTATCTACCTTCGCCCCGACGTTCTATGACGGCCCTTGGTTTTTGCGATTTCCCGACTCAGCCGTGCCAGCTGAACGCCCGCCCGCTTATCCCCCGCTATTCGCCCACTCAAATCCCGAGCGACTTGTTCTTCCCTCGCTCGTCGCCTATTTCTCGGACTTTTCATCCTGCCTGTTCCTGAGCTCGACAGAGCACGATAGAGCACGCGGACGGACAGACCCCCCGCCTTCCCGAAACAACTCCCGCCTTCCTTCCGACCGCCCGTAGGTCATTCAGTCGCCTGTGATGAGCCCTCAAGGAATCACCCGCAAACGACCAGCGCCTGGCACTTCCCCCATTGTTCACCCTCAGCTGGGCCCGCTCGCGAATTTCCCCCAAAATCCCGGTAACCAGCTGTCTAACGACCAGTTCTTACAATGGGGCCAGAATACTTCGTCCAACGTGTCCAGTCCGTCTTACCCCGATGCGAGCACGTACAACCCGTCCGCCTACACCTCGAGTCCAGATGTCCCGGCTTCCACCGTAACTGCTTCGGGCCAGCTGGCTCGCCGCCAAACCCCTACCCAGTTGGTCAACCGCAGTCGCGCGTATGATCAGACGTCGGGTTCTTTCTCAGACCACGGCAATGGTCCTGGAGAGTCGGGGGGATGGGGGGAGAGCCTCACTGAGTTGTATGAACGCGCGATGGTCGCGAAGCGAGAGGCGCAGGCCAAACGGAAACAAATTCCGCCTTTCGTTCAGAAGCTAAGCAGGTACGCGTCCGCGAATGAGCCTTATGCAATGATCTATATATATATATATGAATGACTAACTGGCCGCAGTTTCCTGGACGAGTCCAAGAACACCGAGCTGATTCGGTGGTCGGACGACGGCAATTCGTTCATCGTCATGGACGAAGATGAATTCGCAAAGACGCTGATCCCGGAGCTTTTCAAACACAACAACTACGCTTCCTTCGTTCGCCAGTTGAACATGTACGGCTTCCACAAGAAGGTTGGACTCTCGGACAACTCGATGCGCGCAAGCGAACGGAAGAATAAGAGTCCCAGCGAATACGCGAATCCATACTTCAAGCGCGGCCATCCCGATCTATTGTGGCTGATTCAAAAACCTAAAAATGCAGCTGGCCAGGGCAGCAAATCGGGCAAGGGCAACGTGCGGGTCAAGACGGAAGAGATTGAGGAGAATGAGAACGACGAGTACGGTGACGATGGCATGGGGCCCGCACGAGAAGATCGGCCGCGCAACCGCCAACTGTCCCTCATTACGGGCAGCCTCATGCCAAAGGATCAACTCGCGGGAGTCTATAGAGAGTTGCAAGCGATTCGCCAACAACAGCAAATCATCTCCAACACCATCACCAAACTACGGAGAGAACACGAGCAACTGTATGCGCAGGCAGCCAACTTCCAAGAACAGCATACTCGGCACGAAAACTCCATCAACGCGATCCTGACGTTCTTGGCGACTGTCTACAATCGCAGTCTCCAAGGGCAGGAAGGGCCGCAGAACCTGGCAACTTCGTTTGCTGGGGCAATTTCTCAGGAGCAAGGCAATGTTGTTGACATGGACGACTATTCGCTCGGCTCTTTGGGGGCATCCGACTTGAACAGCCCCCCCGGACCGCGGTCTTTGAAGAAGCAGCAGCTCTTGCTCAAGGCTCCTCCCGGGCCAGATCGCCAGAGCCGTGCGGCGACCCTGTCTCCTGCCTCCACCACCTATGAACGTTCACACTCGCGCGGGCATGGTCGGCAAGCCAGCGTCTCTCAGTCGGGTCATGTCGAGGAGGTATATGACAATAGTCCCCGGCAGAAGGAGGCACAGCCGCCGGGGTCCCATGCTCCACAACGGGACATCATGTCAGTCATTCAGAATTCCAATGCACGAAACGGTATGCCAACGAGTTTTGCCGACTTTCCGAATGTGCTGTCATCGCTCGAGACGTCGGGCGGCAACTCGCCGCTCACTCCCAGCCAACGTGCAGACATGCTTCGCCTCATGGCCCATGAGACAGGCTCGGGTGGAGTCAATGGTGCGGTGTCTCCAAACAACGCCCTGGTTACACCGACGCCTCCCCCGATGCCGCATAACTATTCGGGCCGGTTGGCCAATACACGGGCCGAGATCGACAATCTGGTCAAGATGCAGGCCGAGCAAGATCGCTCCGTGCAGAACTTGACCAATCTCTTACAACCGCTCAGCCCTACGGGCACCATCCCCGGAATCAGCATAGATGGCAGTGCCCCCCCTCCCCCACTTGATCTTGATACTATTTTCAATAACGACTACTTCACGGATATTGGAGACCTTGAACATAATAAAGCTAGCTTAGGGTATGGCGAACCGGCCGGAACCGTGCCAGCCACGACCGCGGCCGATCCGGTGGTTACCGCCGGTCCCACCGATGGTGGTCTCAAGGACGCGAACGAGCTGTTTGACTTTGAGAACCTACCCGCTGACAACGATCTTTTTGGCGGAACCAACCCGCCATCGCACAACCCCGGATTCTACCACGGGTTCGATGGGAGCGGGTATGGTGGGAACGATCTTCATCCCGGCTTTGGGCCGGATGGGTCACTCTCGAACGGCAAAGACTCCAATAGAATCGAGTCTTTGCCTGACAGCGATGCCACTAGCCCCGCCAACACGGTGGACGAGAGCCTGCAATACGGTGGACTAGATACGGGCAACGATTCTCAGGGAGGTAAGGGACTCGGTAGCGGCGTGAAACGGCGCAAGAAGGCTTGATTTCTGATTTCATGACATTCTACTAACGGGGGGATTCTGGGCGTCAAGGAAGCGTGTCCGTAGAAGAATAAAACAAGGACCGGAGAGCGCAGAGACAAATAAGTGAACATATCGTGGGAGGCTCCAAGCAACCGAGTCGAGTCGCGAAGTCTATTTGAGAGGAAAATGCATATATCTTTCTTTGCTTTTCCTGCCATTTCCCTCTGCCTCTCTCTCTTTTCCTAATCGAAAGAAGGGCTTTCGACCGCCGAACCACCACCAGGTATAAGGCAACACGAATTCCCCTCTCCCATCCCTCCCCTGCACCGCATTCCCCTTTGCCCCTTCGATCACCCATCCCCCAACCCTGGAACTAGATTTCATTTCTTATCGTTATGATACCGTTGAGACCCGCCGCACACCAACAAAAAAACATACAAAAGCAGAGAAGAAAGAACATACTGGAAAGTATTGTCCGGGGAGGAAGAAGATCAACTTGACCAAGTTGAGTAGGAAAGAAAACCTAACTTATCTCAATACTCTGGTCTGCTTTTATGCCGCGTGGTCTGGACAAGCTTGCCCTCATGCATGCTAGAAGTGTTTTCTTTTCTTTTCTTTCCTTGCGGACAACACATGACAATTAGTACGATTTTAATGACAGCGGTTGTTGCTTCAGAATATACGCGCATACGGTTGTATATGCTTGTTACTATGTGTTCCATTAGGTTTGAGATCTGTAGTATACTACTTACTACTTAGTAGTACAGAATTGAGTTGACATGGTGAATATATACAGTGACTACTGACTTATAATACACATCCAGATCATCCTTCTTTTCCAATTCGGATACATAGGTACTAGATTCCTTCAGAGTGAATTGCATATTCACCTACATACATACATACATACATACATACAAGCTTACCGCCTCCTCTCCCTCTCCCACTCCAAATCCCCAACGCGCCCCCGCTTGCGCTCCCTCTCCCTCTCTCGCTCCAACCCCCGTCTCTTCCCACTCTTCCCGCTAATCTCGCGCTCCTTCTCGCGCGGATCGATCACCATCAGCGAGTCCACGTCGTCCGAATGCTCCTGCTTCCACTTCAAGTCCTTGCCCAGCGTATCCTTCCCGAACCGCAGCTGGTGCGTCAGCCACCCCCTGTCGTTGTCTGCGCCATCGGCGGCTGCGGCTGCGTTGGAGTTGAATGCGGCGTCGTCAGGTTGCTCGTTCCAGGATTGGCAGGATTGGCAGTTTGCGATGAAGTGGAGGTCGCAGAGTTGGGCTTCTTCGTCTTCTTCTTGGTCTTCTTCGCGGCTGCTGCTGGTGGTAGGGTTGGGGTTGCGTTTTGCGGTTGATGATGGGTTCTTGTGGTTGTGGTTGTTTGTGGTCGTGGTGACTGCGTCTGCGTTCTCGAGCTTCGCTTTGAAGGCGTTGAACATCTTCAGGGCTTGCGCGTCGGTTGAGCTGCTGAAGCCTGTTAGGCCGCTGCCGCTGCCGCTGCCGCTTCCGGTCATGGTTGTGGTGCTGCTGCTGCTGTTGCCTGGGGGAGGACGGCGTCGGCCCCGGATGGCCGATGCAGGGATCATGGCCTCTAGGGCGGATTTCTTGTGCGTGGTGTCCGTTGTATTTGAGGGGATCGTGCGGCGCATGGAGGCCATCACGGATTCGATCTCGGCGTTGGTGCGGTCTAGGCGGGATTTCTTGGGTGCTGCGGTGGAGGTTGAGGCTGAGACTTCTGGGGAAGGGGAGCGGGCGGGGGATTCGGGGTCTGGGAGTGGGAGTTGGGTCGAAGGGTCGGGAATGATTTTGTGAGTGGTGGTGGTGGTGTCTGCAGCGGGGGCTTTAGGAGGGGACGAATGAGGAGGAGGGCGTTTGTTATGGGCAGATGTTGACTCTGGCTCGTGTTTCTTCTTCGTAGACGGCGATGATAGATCCGTGACGAGCGCAGCGTTATACTTCGGTCTCGCAGGCATCTCCTCTTCCTCGGCGTCCTCATCCCCATCCCCACCGGCAAAACTCAACAGCGTCTTCTTCGGCTTCTTGCTCTTCTTCTTGCCGCCCCCAGCACCAGCAGCAGCAGCCCCTTTATCCTTCTTTTCCGCAGCGATGGCATCAGAAGAAGCCAGTCCTTGCCGCCGCCGATCCAGCACCACCTTGCCCGCGAACTTGCCCAACTCCCCGACCTCACACCCGGTCACCTTAACAGGATAAACAGGCCGCTCAGTACCCTCTACAACCTCCGCCTCCGCGATCTTAAGCACAGTGAAGATACTATCGCCCTCGACACGCCCGAACAGCGTACACTGCCCGTTCAGCTCGCGCTCCGTGTTGGCCAGGGTGATGAAGAACTGGCTGCCGTACGTGCCGTCCTCGCTCTTCGCCATCCCGACCAGCCCGCGCCGGTTGAACCGCAGCCGGCTGTGCAGCTCATCGCGCAGCACGATCTTCTCCGTCGGGTCGCGCGCGTCCGGATCCGTCTCGAATTCCGGTTCCTCGTAGATCGATGTTCCGCCTGCGCCTGTGCCTGTCGGGTCGCCGCCCTGGATCACGAACCCCGGCACGATCCGGTGGAAGATCGTCCCCGTGTAGTAGTTGTCTGCTACGTGTTGCAGGAAGTTCCGCGTCGTCAGCGGCGTTTGCGTGCCGAAGAGTGAGATGTGGATTGGCCCTAGCGTCGTGTGCAGCGTCGCTGTCGCTGTCGCGGGCGGTTCGGTGTTGTACTGCGTTGACATTTTGTTGGGTTTGTTCTTGTGGTGGTTGTGGTTGCGGTAGGGATCGTGGGGTTGGAAAGGCGTGGTCGGAGGTGGAAGGAAGATATGATGCGCAAGAGGGTGAAGGTTGAGGATGGCTTAGCGCAATGTACGTCAGCTGGTATAGTGGGTATGCTGCATGTAGCTAGAAGAAGAAAGTGGCAAGTGTATCGGATGTCAATGCTCGTGGGCTCTACGCCCCGTGGTGAGGTGGAATTGATTGAGCCGCGGAGGATTGCAAGAGGGTTGAAGATGCAGTCGGAGATGAAGCTTTCCCGGGAAACTTTCGGCTGCGTCACGTCACGTCACGAATCCGATAGTAGAGAAGTCCACCACCCGATCCCAACTACCATTGAGTCTTGTTTTCGTTCATGATGACTGTTTGTACAAGTCGGAACTAAGATAGCTATTGGTTTCTATGAGGATAGTCACTCAGACATGCTAGAGTCATTGAATTTACAAAGTAATCAACAAAACACCCAGTTCGAAGCCCTCCTATAGATGCCGTGAATGTCGCAAAAGACTATGTCGATCAACAGGCTGTGAGGGTCACTGTGATAGTCAATACTTTCGGAATTACCAACTTGCAAGTATATATACTTGCTCTACTTCTTTGTGGGTCCATTCGCATGTGATTATAGTCTGAAAAACTTTCCCCAAAACCCATGTTTTGTCAGAGTGCCGACTAGACAGGTTTACAAACCACACAGTATAAGACTGTAGGAAGCATAGTGTCATTTTCACTGATAACTGCTATTATCGCCGCACGAAGAAACATCCGTCTGACTGTCATACCATAAATCGTTCCGTCGTTACCATTCTAGCCCTGGCACCAGGCACATCCGCCTCGTATGGAGCTCACTTCTCAGCATCAGCAGAAGCGGCCGCAGCAACAGGAGCGCGCTTCTTGGTGATGCGGAAGCCACCCGCAAGGAGGAACAGTGCCTCGAGGCCAAGGATCACAGCCAAGGTCACCATGGCACCGATGACACCGGCCACGGGCCGAGAAACGCCACCGTCGCTCTTCGACTGAGACGAAGTAGTGGTGGTGGGGTTCGAGCTGGTTGAGTAGGCCGCACAATCGCCATTGGTGTTGCCGCACACGTTGCACCACTGCTTGGTGGAGGTTACGGCAATCTTGCTCGAGAGCTCCGAGAATTCAGACCAGGAAATAGTCGAGCTAGACTTGCCATAGAGAGGATACTCGGTTGGCGAGCCGGACGACAGGGTTCCATTGTGGAAGACAAAGCGCACGCTGATGTCGGAGGCCGAGGGAAAAGAATCCGTCGAGTTGGTAACCAGTTCCCATGCCATCGAGGAGGCGTAATCAGGGAGGCCAGTGAAGTTGACGCCCGCAGCTGGCAACTGAGCAAGGCCAAAGTACGACATGAATGTACCGTAGGAGCCGAACTGGATGTTCAGCTTGGATTTTCCCTTAGAGGCGATAGTCTTGTTCAGGCCGGTGAGCACATCTCCTGCTAGAATGGCCCCTGCAATGGCGCGGATAGTTTCTGAGGAGTTGTAGGCTAGGTTGTATTGTTCGACATTGGCCAGGAGGAAGGCCTGGTGCAGCTGCTCCTCAGTTGGGACGTTGCTGGTGTTGTGGATGTACCCAACATTAAGGTAGTCGAAGATCGTGTAAGCGTTCCTGAAGCTCATCTGGGAGTCGGAGAAGGCTTCCTCGAGTAGAGAAGACAGGGACTGATAGAAGCCCTTGGTGGAGGTGTGCAACGAGTTGTAAAGTGCCGAGCTGTAGTAGTTGTTGCTACTGACCTTCGCGTTTTCGCAATCCGTGGAGCTCTGCAGCCAGACAGTGTCCTCACTGTTTGAACCAGACTCGGTGAGGGAGATAGGGATCAGCTGGTACCCATTGAGAGGCGAATCGACCGTACTGCCATTAGCCAGGGTTTGGTTGGCCGAGGAGCCAACCGGAGGATAGACACCCTGGAGGAAGCCGGTGGCCGAGTTCTGAAGCACATCGTCGGATGGAGACGAGGCACTGATCTGGCTCAACTTGACGATGTTCTCGTTGATCCCTTGGATCTGGAGAGACGAGTTCGAGTCGATGTACCGGCTCCGCCAGTAGCTGCCAGTCTGGTACACTTCGCTGTAGCCCAGATCGGTCAGCTCCGTGTTCTTCAACACTTTGGCCGTGCGATCTCCATGGCGAGCGAATATGTAAGCTCCGAGGATTCTCTCAGCTGATACTGGCAATGCCAAAGGCATGGCCAGCAGGGCAAGCCAGAGACTGGAGGGCTGGGTAGAGGAACGCATGATGGAGAAGCCAGACACGACGTCTTCCCTGAGATTTGTAGGAGAGAAAAAGTGAGGAGAAGGAGTAGAGGGGAAGAATGAGGGGAAAGCAGCCGGAACGCTCTATAAGAGAAGAACCACGGCCGACAGCCCGGCGTCTGCCGCGGAGAAGGAGCTTATCATGATGAGATGACTCGCCTCGACCACGGCGGGGTCCGCAGGAGAAAAAACTGGGCTGGAGCTAAACCCTACAGATCTGTAGGGTCCTTCATGACTACTTGGCAGGTGAATTGGGCTGGTAGTGCAATGGGCTAATCTACTCCCCGGTCTCGGTGCAATGGCAATTGACAATTGATATCAATAGAGAGACAACTCCACAGGACGGCCGGGAATCTCGATCCGCGGATTTTATCGTTAGAATTACTTCTTCAACTCCCGCGGAAATGCGAAAACGGAGCCATTGAACCATTCTAGCCGAGCTTATCTGGGATTGTCAAAGTCGACTTTTGTCAAGAATCCTTGACCGAAAACGCCTTTTCCCCGCCGGCGGTCTTGGCTGCTATCCCGTGTTTTCTTATCAACAATAGATGATTCAGTCTATTGAATTCACCCTGGCAATGCTGCCGATTCGAGACGCTTTCACAGAATTTTCAGACTGAATGCTGCGAGAATTGATCAAGCCTGTTCCTACTGTGAACCCAAGTGATACTCCAGTCCAGCTGCGGGGGGCTCAAACCCGTACCAGACCCTGAAAGGATCGAAGTGGAGGAAGCCTTTTGAATTCCTGCATTAAACTCCTTCCATTCAACCCCCCACTTTTTGAATCATCAGCCAATTCGATCGCCTCATCGTCAGCCAGGCGATTCAATCGTGCGGCTAATTGGCCGTTAGGTAATTCTCGTATCAACTGAGCGCACAATTTGCCAACGACCAGCACTAAGGAACAGTCTTGTGCAGTGGGATGATTCTGATCACCTTGTCTTCTGTCGTATCGGTATAGGATGATTCTTATTATGGTGCTAAAGGAGTGACTACCGATCCATCAGTTCACAGCCGTTTCTTACAACACCCACCAGTCCACCGGTCTGCACTGTTTCGGAACCCCCTCCCGCTAGTCTCCATTCTATTTCCGCCAGTCCCTCCAGCCAGGTGATCCTGGTTTGCGCGGGGACTTCTACTCGTTGCAGCTGATCGCCCAACGCAGACAAAATATCCGCCAAAGCAAGACCCTTGTTGGTCTTGATGGTATTTATGGTGTTGAGACAGGAGGTGATATCACTTGTGTTCAGAAGAGTTCGCATTATCTCTTCGATGTCAGAGGGGTGGGGGGCGGCAATACAGTCGTAAATCGTTTCATTCGTGATCGTCTCCGGCTCCGGACGTGGCTGGTCTTTAGACGCATCCTTCATGGGAAGGGGTATGCCTACTCAATCAGTATTGAAGGTACTTCTGCGAAGGCATCATGGGTGCATCGACTCACTGCTCGCATGGCAAGCCTGAAGGACGTTCAAGGCCCGTCGCATATCACCCTTGCTCAACGTAACCAGGCTCTCTACTGCCTCCGTCTGAATGTTGATCTGCTCCTTCTCGATCACCTGATCCACCAAAATTCGGATATCCTTCTCTTTCAAAGGACTAAATCGGAATCGAGTGCAACGGGAGAGAAGGGCGGGAGAGAGTTTGTGTGTATAGTTGGCAATAATGCAGAATCGGGTGTTGGCGGTGTACCGTTCCATGATCCGGCGAAGTGCCATCTGTGCAGTCGCCGTCATTGCGTCGGCTTCATCAAGAATAATGAGTTTGAAGGATGCGAGCGAGGAGCCACCGGAGGCAGATGCGGGTGCCATCGAGAAAATCTGCTTTGTGCCTAACGCAAGTGCGGTGAGTTTGAAGCTCCCCGCCGTGATGACTCGTGGGTGTACATACTAGCAAAAGTCTTGATCTGCTCCCGGACGACATCAATACCACGGTCGTCACTGGCATTGAGCTCCAGCACCATCTGCCGCATGTTTTTGCTGCCATATATCCGTCGTGCCAACGCGAGGATAGTAGATGTTTTACCCGTACCAGGGGGTCCGTAGAGAAGGAGATGTGGAAGTCGCTAGAGCTTTGTGAGTGGCTAGGCATGATATGCGGAGAAAAATTGCATACGTTGGCTTCGACGAATTTGTTGATCGTGGCTAGGATATCCTGGTGTCCGGAGACATCGTCTAGAGTATTCGGTCGGTATTTCTCAACCCTGGGGAAGGTCAGTCAAGAAAATTCCACATAGACTCGTCAGTGGAGTCTACTGACCAGGGGAGGTTGTCTTGAGCCTCAATTGGCAGATCTGCTGCCGGTCTTTTGGACTTAGCACTGGTGTTATCGGAGCTGAACTGGATCGCGTTCTTGGACGGGGCGTCCACCTCCATTTCATCCTCGTAATCAGACATCTCGAATATTGAAATCGGATCGCTAGCTGAATGTAAATGCTCCTAATCAAATCTCGACTCAATCAAAGAGAAAAAAAAAAAACCGAGGCAAAACACGGAGCAAAGCAGAAGGCAAGGGCCAGACGCGTCGAACTTCCGCAGCGCGTAAAGAGGTTCGGGGCCGGAAAATCCTAAGGCGGAGGAGGAGAAGCTCCTGAGACGGCGGGCGGGTGATGACATGCGAGCGACCTCCCGCCGGTCTGGCAGCACCGCCTTCTATCAGCCCTCCCTCCCCGCCCACTGCGTTCTCCTGACCCAACAACAACAATCCTCATTAGACAGGCTCTAAGGGGACCCCATTGCTCTCCCTATACTATCACGTCATGCCTGTAAGTGCATCTGTGACTTCCGCCGACAATTGACTCAACTACACTTCCCCTGACACTGGTCCAGGCCTACCACTCCATCTTCCTCGAGGACCGGGATGTCCCCGTAATAGGTATGGCGGAATGCGTCCCCTCCATGCGCATCACATTTAAACCTTTCATGAGAGAGCAACAAAACCAAACGTATCAAAAACTAACTCACTTTCTCTCCCTCTTTCTCCTGCAGGCAACTTCCCCGTCCTCCCCCTCCGCACCCGCACTCGCGGCCCCGCATACACTCTCCCTCCGCTACCGCCTAACGCCGACACCGAAGTGCCCCCCGACAGCGAGTCCTACGACTGCGTGGACGAGATCCTGTCGCTCTTCCGCGCCAATGTTCTCTTCCGCAACTTCGAGATCAATGGCCCCGCGGACCGCATGCTCATCTATGGAACGCTGTTCATCACGGAGTGCTTGGGAAAGGTGAAGCCGGCGATGACCGCTCGCGATGCGGAGAAGGTAAGGAGTTCCAGCAAACACGTGTTGCAGTGGATGAGGAATACTCTTGCATCGGTGAAGAGGGGAAACGTGGCTGACGGACGGCGGTTTTTCTGTCCCGCTTAGGCTCTGATCAATGTCGCGCTCGATCACTTTGCTATTCCCGGTGACGTGGCCTTCCCTTTGAACCAGGCTTTCGAGGCTCCCCGCGATCGTCAGGATGCCGAAACACTTAGACAGTATGTCTCTTCCACAATAATATCGATGTGCGGGAATGGATTGCTGATGCGGGGGCTGGTTTAGGTATTTGTCTCAGGTGCGACAGGAGATCGCTATTCGGCTGCACGCTAGATTATACCCCGGCGGTGTTGGTCCCTCGAAGGTATGTTTCGATAAATCAGTTTGTGTGCGCACTGGCTAATGTGGGTTTATTTAGTGGTGGCTCAGCTTCACCAAGAGAAAGTTCATGGGGAAGAGCTTCTAGGATAGATGTATTGCTTTGATTTTACCTTAGCCCTCTGGGTCAGCGTGTGACGAAACCCTCCAGGATGGCTGCCGAAGTTCTGTCACTTTACTCTTGTGTATATTTGAATATGAGCGTTGTGAAAGCGGAAATCAACGTGGTTCGATATGTCGGCCGGGTAGGGCCTACTACGTAAAGATCTGTAGACTACCGAATAGAGGGAGGCATTGTTTGTGCATCACTTCGCTCAGATCAGTAACAGAATTGTGGTCTGAGATTTCTTTTGGACATTTGCATCATCGTCAAGTGTTTCCACATAAGGATTAGGTCCCGGCTTGATGGTTCGTAGAGCCTCTATTTTACATGTTTCAACATGACCTGGACAGTATTGTGGATCTGGCCATCCATCAGAATCTACGCAGTCATTTCCACATCAGCACCCTCACCACTGTCCGCTGGGGTCTCATCTGACCGGGCAATCTTCCTCTTTTTGCGGCTGGGATTTCCTGCTGCCTCAATGTGTTCTTGTGTGGGAATGACCTTGATACCGTGGAAAATGAAGCCGTCAGCCCCACCCCGACTGGACATCATGGGATGTGAGCGCCCTGGCAGGACCTGCCACACGCGCACTCTCGATGTCTCTAACGTGGGCGCCAGTAACAGGGTCGGGTCGAGAGGGAACTCTTCCTCCAGCTCAGATCGCACGTCGACCGGGTCATCGGACGTCGCCCGCTGCTCCATGAGCTCGCGCCTTCGGTTGATAAAAGCGGTCTTCCTGGCGGTGGAGTACAGATCCATTACCTCCGTCAGGGGCTCGATATTAGGCGAGTATACGGCAACAGGAGCCGAGCCGGCCAATAGTGGGATCGTATGTTTCAGAACACTGCTCGGGTCCATCAGAGTCGCGATGACCAAGCCATCGAAACCGCCCGCCCGCGCCTCGTCGACGACTCGTCGTACGCGCATCCACCGGCCGCGCTTGCGGTGATAGGCACTGCGCTTGCTGGACTTATATGTGGATAGCTCTTCTGCGGGAATCTCCGCTGGTTCCTGATCGTAAATGCTGTCTGCGTTGGGGTCCAAGAGCTGCATGAAGGAGACGGTCTTGAAGTTCGTGTAAAGAGGGTGGGTTTCACTCGGGTCGTCCGCCTCGTATCCGAAGTATTTCAAGAGACTGATGTTCGGTTGTTTGTTCGCGTGAAGCAGAGTGATGGTATTTCCTTGGGCAGACATCTGTGGGCGACGGTTGCGACGTGACGTAGCACCCTCGGTAGATGGTGCCTCTCCGTCGTGCTCCCCTTGAGCGCCTGCCGTCGCAGGTACCTTCTGATGAGCATCCTGCTGTTCCTCGTCGAAGTCACCATCATGCGGGTAGAGAATCCCCATCCTTTCCGCCATAGCAGCAACCACCAAGCCACCCGTATCGTCAACGACGAGGTACCGCCCGTTTGGGTTCGACAGCACCGTCTCCATATCGAATGATGTGCTTCCTCCGTGGTGCACATTGCCCCAGCATCCAAGCAGACCGAGCGCCTCATCGCGCATCTCCAAAGTCCTCGCCGCCTCCTTGTCTTGCAGCATGTAATTCGTCAACAGACTGACATCCAAGGGGATGACCGTGAACCGCTTCATGTACTTCCGCTCCTTGCGCAACTTGTACTTCGCCAGCGAGAATGCCGTCTTCTGGTCAATTGCCGAATGCGACTCTAACAGCTTGGCAATGATCTCCTTTCCTGCTCCCGTGCTCTCCTTCTTCAGGGCCTCGATCTCCTCGATGGTCAGCTTCTGGGTTGAGCGATCGTCGATCGTGTCGCGGTTCGTGCGCATCGTCGCGGCCTCAACGGCGGGCTCTTGGTCGTCGCCATCGCCTTCGCCCTCGGCAATGAGGTGTTCCGCATGGAGTTCGGCCGCCGAAACAATGCGCAGGTACGTGCTATCGGTTTCGCCGGGCGTCTCGTGGATGTCGAAGGTCAGGTAGAACGGACGGCCGATGATCTGGTTGGCGGGGAATGTACCATATTTGCCTAGGAATACTTGGCTGCAAAGACCCGCCTGTCAGCTAGGGAGAATTAGAGATATATCGAGCCCGTCGCTCAATTGGAGCGGGAGGCGCATACGTGTTGGGGACAATCTTCTGGATCCTCGTCTGATCGGACGGGAGCTTGAAGGCGACAAACTGGTTCGGTCGCACGTAGGAATGCATGATGGGGAGATGGGCGGGTCAAATTCTCTCAGTGATTAGGCCTCGAAGTCGATCATGCCGCGCCACGCACACAAAACTCGAATGATGGACACGCAAGGCTAGATTTCTGATAAGCCTACTAGATCCGGGGGTTCATTTTACTTTTTTTCTGCGATAACGCACGGACCCCACCGAGCTGATAATGCAAGAGTTATGTAAGCGATGTGCTATGAACGGAGAGAGATTATTCCGCAGCCGGCTCCGACGTCACCAGGTGGCTGGGAGTCTGTGGCTTGGCAGTGGATACGGTGGCTGTGCTCTAGCGGGGATTCCTGTCAATGATATCTTACCAGATTACCATACAATACCTGTTGCCTGGACAGCGCGGAGCATCCAGGCAGCCGAATTGCGGACCCGTGCGGTAATTGGCTGTAAGTGTTGGAGCAAAGGAATCTCCACCGCCAATTGACAGCCCATCCGAGGTTCATTGACCTTAACCATTTACTACTAAGTAGTATTCATCAGTCCTATGGAAATTCGGGTGCCTATACCCATCCTTCGACTTATTTGAAACTGTCATCCTTGCCAAGTCTTTCTTCAGAATCTATGCATCTAATTGCATCGTTCCCTGTCAATCTCAGGGCCACATGCGCAAAGTGGCGGTCGTTGGTTGAAGTGTTTACTTCCCAGTGACGACCGTTGGAGGCCACTGGCCCCCGTTACGTATACATCCCCGGTAGCTTCCAACCACGCTGCGGGCATTCCATCCCCCCATCATTCATCCATTCATGCATCTGGCTATCTGACAGCACCAGTCGATTATTTGTCAAGAAGTCAACTAGACTCACTGGCCTCTCGTTTCTCACTTATCCATTCTGCCTGTGTTTTCATTGGCCCTCCAAGCTTGTCCAACGTTTCATCAGATTGACGCCTGTGAGCTCGGCAGCCCCCAGACCTGGACGGTAAGAACCCGCATTCATGGTCTTGCGAAAACGAGCTCCACCACGTCTTCAAAGTCTCGGCCAAGCCTACGAACCTACAGGCCCTCGTTCTTTGTCCTCCAAAGCCTCACCGACCTCCAAGTCATTGTCGTCTTCTTCCCCAAAGCGTCTCACCCGCCCTAGACGGGCCCAGAGCACCCCTCAACCTCAACGGGCCGCTTCCCCCGACTCCATCTTCTATCCCGACCTCAACACTTCACCCGCGTTCGACCTGATGCCCCTAGAACAGGCTCAGAGGTCGCCCACCCGGGCCTCTCCCGGTGATGCCACAAATGCATGGGCGGATGAGCTGGTGGAGAGGTTCAATCTTGGCTTACATGAGTCCACTGGTCCAGCACAATCTGCGTTCACTGAGCCGATAGGGAACGGCGCGCAGGCAGTAGATGGGAACGGGGCGGCCCGTGTGCCAACGGTATTGACTCCTGCGGCTCATGGACGACCTTATACAGACGAGTGGCAGCAGCCGCAACACCGAGGTGCTGGGAATGGGGCCGAATGGGATCCGCACTCGGCGCAGCATTCTTCGATGCCGCTGCAGTCCAACAATCCGTTCCTGAAACCCAGGGCTCCTTCCGGGTTGAATCCTTGGGAAGATCCCCAATCCCGTGCTTCATATGGCGCAGCGTCGTCGATCTCACAGGATGGGGCAAGCGTGCGTTTGGGCCAAGGTAGGTCAATCCTAGTCGCTTCGTCGGTGGTACGATTCTAATGGCCTCTTTGCTTAGACGAGGGATATATACCGATGACGGCGCGCTTGTCGCTCCTCGAACAACCCGAAGAGGCGTCCCCGTGGGCTGACGAACATACTACTACTGCCACGCAACCAATATCTTATACTCAAGCCCAGCCCGCTCAACAACTACACGAGCCAGACAGGCTATCTCCTGATCAAAGCATGAGTACTCCGGTATCCTTAGAGATGAATGCTACAGGTTCATCTCATGTTCTCATCGATTTGAACGAAGCCCCTCGTGCCCAGTTCGAAGGATCAAGCAAGTTGAGCCCTACGGAATACGGAATCATGAGCGACACTCAAGGCTCTTCTCAACCACAAAAGCGTCTTTCAGGCCCACCTTTACCGGAACGACCAAAAACCACTTCCGAGCCAGGGGCAGAGGTTCAAGCTCGATCAGCATCAACAGCTCCATTATCTGAAGCTGAGATCCAACGCCAACAGGAGCAAAGAGCTGAAACGTATTCCATTCGGCATGTGCATTGGGCAAATACTGCAGGCAGTTTATGCGACTCGCCAGTCCTGATCCAGAACAAGAATGGGCCTTGTCCTCTGTTAGCTTTGGTGAATGCGCTCGTTCTACGTGCAGCGGGGCAAGAAGTCCAGCCACCCATCGTACGGGCCTTACAGACTAGGGAGCAGATCTCGCTAGGGCTATTGATTGAGGCGCTTTTTGACGAACTCACAACCTGCCTGGGCCCTGACGATGAGCTTCCAGACATCGAGGCTCTCACCCGATTTCTGACTATGTTGCACACCGGCATGAATGTCAATCCACGGCTCACACTGGTATGCAGGCTGCCTTTTACTTCACTTATCTCTTTCTAACATATCGCAGGAGTCTGAAAATAGCCTTGGTTCTTTTCTCCAGACTGATGTTATCCGATTATATAGTACATTCGGTGTGCCATTGGTTCATGGCTGGGTGGCTGCTCCATCTACGGAAGTCCATGCAGCCTTAGATCGGGTAGCTCACTTTTATGAGGATATTCAGCTGCTGCCCTTTCGCAAGCAGGAGCTTGAAGATCGTGTCATTCAAGGGGGCTCGTTGACCCCTCAGGAGGAACAGACTATGCAGGATATCCACACTATCCATGGATTCACTGATGTCGAAAACGCAACCCAGCTGAGTCCATTTGGCCTCGATCAATTGCTGGCGAAGTTGAAACCGGGATCGCTGTCCATTTTGTTCCGCAATGATCATTTCACGACGCTTTACAAACATCCACAGCTCAGTCGACTTTTTACTTTGGTTACTGACGCTGGCTACGCCTCTCATGCGGAAATTGTGTGGGAGAGTCTCGTGGATGTAAATGGATCAAGCACCAGCTACTATGCTGGAGACTTTCGTCCCGTCAGTCATGACGCTCCCAGGGCCTCAGATCCTTCCGGACCGCGAGCCTCAAGCAACACGAGGAACTCCCTGCCGACGCCTCCGGACCGACACAGCGCCAACCTATCTCCTCAGGAGCAGGCCGATGCGGACTATGCCTACGCTCTATCCCTCCAATACCAGGAAGAAGAACAGAGAGCAAGCACCGCCAGCAACGACAGAACTCCGCCTCATCGCGCCTCCATGTCCAACGCCTCCACCGGGGTGTCCCGCGAGTCAGCGTACGGACATAACCGCTCATCAAGTGGCGTCAACGTGAACAGCACTGGCAACGGGGACTCCTATGCGACCGCGGCGCGAAATCAGCTATCGCGACAAAGTCAGGGCTCCGGACGGCGCTCACAGACACGCTTCTCAACCCACCGTCCTGTGCACGGTGATGAAGTTCCCCCCCCTTCGTACGAACAGGCCGCTAGCAGTCCGGCTATCCCGTCTCCGCCACGAACTGCTCCTAATTCCGCGGACTCCTCTTTGCCCAGCCCCACGCCCTACCAACGAAACACAGTCGGAAGACGACCCTATGGAAATTCCATTTCAGGCGGGTCCGGAGAGCGTTCCAAAGAGCGGAATAAGGACTGCGTGGTTATGTGAGATTCTTCCTCATATCGACAGATGCTATCCACGCTCCTTCTAATCTGTTTTTTGTCGATGGACTTGAACCTTGATTTTGACGACAAGATGACGTGGAATGACTGATGTTGTGTATGTACTATATGACTGCGGCTTACTGCTTGTGGGTTCTTTAGACGATGAGCGTACGGTGGGTTTTATGTTATGATGCTTTTTTATGACCGGTTCATGAGACTTGTGTGCGAATCCGGGTACTATATACGGAGGAATGTTGTTTCATTCTAAATACTTGACTTCTAGTTCTTCTTTCTCATCCTTCCGGTTCAGTGTTCGGGATTGTACATAGCGATTAGCGTGAGGTCTGTCAACTGATGATTTATGAATATTTGAAGTATATCAACGAACGAGCCGAATCGTCCGGGCTTGTAGTAGATCCAATCTGAGAACTCTCATGGGAATCTAGCCCTTACCAGCTGAGAGAGACAGGAGCTATAGGTACCCCAGTCGAGCTCACGGTGAGTTTCAAAAGAGACGCGTAGGATAAACCCACGACGCATATTGTATCAAAGAGAGCAGAGTCATGGGTCTCAGGCAAAGGCGGGGGAAGATCGGCATCTGGACCGACCCTTGACTCGCAATCCGCAACATTCCACCCCGGGCCTCTTCATTGAGAGACCAATTTCGGTGTGGTCACCCGAAGGTGGCACCATGGACATTGTGTCCATCTCTGGTTACTAGATTTCAATGCTTGCGGATATGTGCCATGTCTTCCTCGGCGTTCACCTCCCGGAAGGTTTCTACGGTGAATGACAATCGTCGACTCTTCGAATACACATCTAGTCGATGGATGTGAGTTGCTCAACGATGCCCCCTGCCTCCCAACGTTGATAACTTATCCAGGTAGATACAACGAGAAATCCGTCTTGCTGAGCGCCACGGCGCATTCAATGTTGATGCATTGAAAAGCGCCGCTGCTCAGTCGCTGGGGAGATGCAATACAGATATCAAGAATCTGTCGAAGCTGGCGGAAGGAGGCTTCAACCGTGTCCTTCAGATCACCATGCGTGATGATACTTAGCTCCTTGCCCGATTGCCATATCCCTCAAAACTGAACCAAGGCGATTGGCAGTCGCGAGCGAAGTGGCGACCTTCTCCTTGGGGCTCATGGTCTGCCTGTGCCCCCTGTGTATGCATACTCTACAGATGCCCAAACCCCTGTTGGCTCGGAATATATCATCATGGAGAAGCTGCCAGGAAGACCACTTGGGAATGAATGGTTCGAATTATCTGATCGAGAGCGTCTTAAGGTGCTTCTCCAGCTTGTACGGCTAGAAGCAAGGCCTCATGCTATTGAGCTTCCTGCGAGCGGAAGCATATACTATGCCGGTGACCTGCCATCGGACTCACCACGCATTGCTCTCCCAGACTCAGATCTCTGCATCGGTCCTAGTGCAGCTCTTGAATGGTGGTTCGCGGAGCGTGTCTTGCTTCGTGTTAATCGCGGCCCTTGTACGTGTACGTGCCTCTGATGCCAGCTTGGCTCACTCCTGACCATATACCAGGCGAAGACCCAATCGACGTTCTCCGTAACCCTGCATTGAAAGAACTAGCCTGGCTGCGTGCATACGGCCGTCCGCGCTTCCCATTCGAGCGTGCATATCGAGAATTCATGGATTACCGTCTGTCCGATCCCAGCGAGCACATTACTTCGCTAAAATCCTACCTCAAGATTACTCCCGCGGTACTCGCATTGAAAGAAAGATTTTCTACGGCCTGTCCTCCGCCACCCAGATCTCCAACCGAACAACATCTTCATCTCCAACAATCTCGACATCGTCGGATTAATCGACTGGCAACACGCGTCAGCGCTACCACTCTTTCTCGCCGCCGGCATCCGGAACTTCTTTCAAAACTACGACGACCCTGCATCACTTGAACTCCGCCCGCCCCCTGCTCCGGATCTAGACGACATGGACGTAGAAGAGAAGGCCAACACTCTCCATAATTTCCAGCGTCGCCATATCCACTTCTTCTACCTAGCCTTCACGCAGCGTTTCAACGAGCCTCGCTTCCGCGTCATGGATCGGGCGACGAACATGCTCATGCGTCGGGTTTTCAGCCATGCAGGTGAGCCCTGGGAGGGGAATAACATCCCACTCCAGGCTGACCTCACCCTACTTACGAAATCCTGGCACAACTATTCCACCAACCCGTGTCCGATCCCATTCCCACCGGCCAAGGCCGATTCCATCATGCACGTACAAGGCATACAGGAAGAGGTTGATCTCCAACTTAAACAGGTTCGCAATTTTATAGGCATCAGCGTGGACGGTTGGACTCCCTCGGCAGAATCTGAAGCTGCTTTGTGCCCGTGCGCGGCAGATCAAAGTCGATGGTCTTGCTTCTCTGGATACGGATTACGAGCGCGAAATGACGGATCGGCATTGGCCGTTTGATGATCACGATGAGGACGAGTAGTGAGACTAGATATTGTCTTCCGTTGCTGGACTACTGCAAGCTGTTTACATTGGATTCCGGCGGTCAAGCGTGCAGGAGGTCGTTTAACAATAGATGTGTGTGCAGTAGTCTTGATTATAGACGCTAAATGGAGCTAACATGAGGATCTGGTATAAAAACTGCCCTTTCCCGCTTTGTTGTGCCATTAGGCGGCACACCGGATGGATGCACTTCCTCCAGGCGCTGACAGGGCACACCACCTGGGCACCTAACTATTCGCATGGGGAAGGTGGGTATGGGAAAAGAGCTGGATCTATTATTACGCGTCTTGCATTTACCAGAGGTAAATGGAAGTTGTTCGGGTGCTATCTTGTTTTGCAGAGCAGGGCGCAAATCTGATGTCTGTAGAGGTACAGAACGCGAGGTATTTTCAAATTACCAGGAACTCATTCTGTTCCTATGTCCACAGGCATGATTGGCCTCGATTGGATGTGAAATGGCTCATATGGTACAATCCCTAACTAAAATACTACCGAGCGAGCGCGGGTGTCAATCTCAGGTGGCAACATTAGTGTTGTGAAGGAGAAGCAGTTAAGTGCGCTATGTAGAGAGGAATATCAGAAATCCTCGACTCCGCATAATCCAAACAGTCTCGTCCTGTGCTTCCCGTAGTAACATACCCGCTCAAAAGTTCCAGAAAATTGATTTTTCATTTGACTTCTGTGCAATATGACCTACGTATCAAAAATCTACCATCCTGCACCGGCCTGTCTCGCAGACCATGAGATGGTTCTTCGCGGGCTGGGACGGCTGCAACTCTTTGAACAAGGGATTGCGCGTCCGCAGCCAGAAGGACTGATTTCCTACAAAGCTTCCTAGGTGAGAGGGTCTGATATCCACAAGGGAGACGGTCGTGGTGGCCGTCGATAAGGTTGGTCCGGCCTCGGCGCGGAGCTTCTTCACAATAAGGTCGCGGACGGCGATCGGCTCCTCCGTCCGGCTGGTGAGGCCTTCGGACGCTGCCTCGAGGCTCGGTCCCTGCGGCAAAGTCGCCGTGCTGAATACACCCGTGATGTTGCGAGTGCCAGTTTCCAGCCCGACAATAGCGTCCAGAAGTCCCACAAATAAGAAGGGGTGCTGCAGGATCTCTACCGAAAATGAGCGGCAGGTCTGTCGGGCAAGGGTCCGGTATTGTTCTTCCTCAAGCAGGCTCGAGAGGCGCAGCAGATTGCGCGCAATGACACCGTTTATGGATGGCGTCGCTGACTCTGTCCCTGTCTTGAGACGAAGTAGGGGGCCCGGGGTGCCCGGGGTCATGATCGAGGGCGTGCAGTAAAAGCCTGCAGGTGTTGAGCCCACGTATGCAAGAAAATTGTCGTTGAGATACTCTAGCATAGCGTTTTAGCATATAGCTCGGTTTCCATATCTGCCAGGTACTTACTTTGCAGTTGCTCTGCGAATTGCAAATAGCTGTCATCGAAAGTCGCCTCGTACATGTCCAAGAGTCCCCCAGTCAAGTACGCATAATCATCAGCAAAGCCAGGAGTGGTTCCCTTTTCGCCGTCGCGATAGATACGCCATAGTTGGCCGGTCGACTGGTCGAACAGGTTCTCCCTAATGAAGTTAATTGCCTTAGCCGCCGCTTCCCTGCATTGTACTGCCTTCGAGCTCTCGATCTCTTCGAATAATGCACTGCATTTGGCAAGTGCACCGATGGCAAGGCCGTTCCAGGCAACAATGATCTTGTCATCCAGATCTGGCCGTACGCGAGTCCTTTCCCTGTACTCGCACAGCTTCTGCTTCGCAGATTTGATAATTCTGACCACTTCATCTTCTCCCAGACCAAAGTCTTTGGCTAATTTGCTGGGAGTCACCTTGACTGACAGCACGTTCTGGTTCATGAATTCATCATGCGGGTCATTCTCGGGCGGAATATTGCCATCAGGTAAAACGCCCCAGTGGCGAGCACAGACCCCAGCATCCCGCTGACCAAGAACTTGCGTAAGCTCTTTCAATGTCCATACGTAAAAAGCGCCTTCGCGCTTTTCGGTGTCATTAGGTGTCGGGAGACTGTCCGCGTCCTCAGAGGAGTGAAAGACGCCTGTTGGTGACTGGATTGGGGCGGACGTAAGATAGGTAACCAAGTCGTACACAGCTCCCAGAAGCTCCGGGTTATGAGTAATTTTGAACGCATCCACAAAGACGTCTAACAGTTGTGCTTGGTCGTATAGCATCTTCTCGAAGTGAGGCAAACCCCAGTCGGCAGTGACACTATACCGCGCAAATCCATGCCCAATATGGTCTCGGATGCCTCCACGAGCCATGCTGATGAGTGTATTGACCGCCATGGCGGTCGCCTGCTCGCACTCCTCCTTCCCGACAATGTCTGACACTGCAGTAGGATAGATTCCAAGCCGTAATAGGAAGCTCAAGTTTGAGGGCGTAGGGAATTTCGGTGCCTTCGAAAATCCTCCATGTACAGGATCGTATCGAGAAACGAAATGCTGGTACGCCTCCTCCAGTAGCTCGATGTCCAAGTCCTCATCCACTTGTCGGTCTTCCTGGTAGGAATGTGTGCCTTCTTCCGCAAATTCTCGGAGCTGTTTGGTGATTTCCTTGGCACTTTCGAGGCACCTTTGCTGTTGTGTCTGCCATACATCCCGAAGCTTCTCGAGGATCTCGACAAATCCGATCGTCTCGTTTCCCGTCAGGGTGGAGGAGTTGGGACCCGGCCAGTAAGTTCCACCAAAGACAGGTTCAAGGTCTGGAGTCAGGAAAACATTCAAGGGCCAACCGCCAGAACCAGTCGTCGCCTGCACGTAGTTCATGTACACATCGTCAATATCGGGCCTCTCCTCTCTGTCGACTTTGATTGGGACAAAGGACTCATTCAGCACAGAAGCGACCTCATGCGACATGAAAGACTCCTTTTCCATCACATGGCACCCTGTTGCACGTTAATCCTCCGAGGGTCAATGTGATCGAGCCTACAAGCAAGGGGCGGGCTTACAGTGACACGCCGAATACCCAATGCTCAGAAAGATCAACCGGTTATGGCGCCTGGCCAACTCGATAGCTTCTGTGTCCCAGAGCTGCCATGCTACTGGATTATTCATATGCGCCCGCACCTATGATGTCGTCAGCGATTAAAGAAAGCAAAAGCGTCCAGACCTGGAGACTTGACGAACGTAGGGTGATTTGCTGTTCCGCAGTCGGTTGACGAGCTTCGGTCCTGCGTCGGCCATATTATGATGCATGCCTGATGGGGCAGCCATGTTGGGACCGTAAGACATCCACGTGGTCACAGGCCTGTACTAGTTGGTAGTTTGCGTCTCGGTTTCGAACCAGACAGGCAGCCTAAGTTACGATGCGCGCGCGTTAGAGAGAAGCTTAGGCAGCTGATAAGATACCACCACTTGGCCGTTGCACCAAGCTAAACAGGGGGGTTGTCGCGTGCGTGTCACACCAAGGATTTATCGGAAACAAGAGAGTGACAAACCAGCTGCAAGCGATCCGATCGAGGGATCAGACAATAGCGATCGATCTAAAGTGGGAGTGGCTCGACAGACAAGCAGGTGCAGGCAGGGCGGAGGAGCGGGAGGGGAAGGAAGGAGGAAACGCATGTGCCCGCGTTACTAACTCACTAGTTCGTCTGGCCCGCATCCGGGAGATCGTCGCCCGTGCGTCATGGACTCGCCCCTGCAGGGTCACGTGTCACCATCGTTATTGGATTTACTTCTACACAACCTCTCTTTCTCATAGGGTCTCGTACGTTCTGATCTCAAGTCTTACTCGCATTAGTCGTATCGCTTTAATGTATCAGTCGTGACGCGTCATTTTCTATCTTAATCCTCGCCCATGAGCTCAGCCAGCTCCCGCTCCTCTTCTTCGGTGAGCATTGACCCGGAGTTGGTGGGCTGCTCTTCTTCCTCGGTAGAGGTCTTTTGTGCCATGGCTACTGCCGTCTGCAGCTCATCGGGTTTCAACGGCCACTGTCGGATAGTAGCATCAATGCTGACACTGACGACTGTCGTGCCCACTAGCACTAGCCCGGTCACTTCTTCGTAGTGTCCAGAGAAAGTGTGGTAAAGCTTTCCGGTCTGTCCCAGAGTAAGCATCAGCCACAATACTGCAGCAAAGTTCATATAGCATAGACATACCGATCGATTCCATACTCGGACCTCTTCATCACGGCACGCTGTGACCACCCAGCCTCCTTGTTCATATATCACCACATCACGCACGTAGTCGGGATGTTCCAGAGTCGTGTTGGGTTTCCAGCCTTCGTCTCGACTCAGGCATTTGGTGGTCTTGTCAGCCGATGCGGTCCAGAGGTCGGCATCTTGGTCGAAGAATAACTTGTGTACATTGGTCTCATGGGCGAGGATGGCAGGGGTACCGGTTAGATCTTTGCTGCCACTCGAGATATCGAATTGGCGGATTTCCCGGTCACTCCCGGCACTGAACACAACCAACTCTGGTCCATCCGAGTCCATGCAAATGGGATCCAGGGCCAAATCTTGAATGCCCTTAACATGGCCTTTCATCACGGCCAGTCGTTGCCCAGTCGCAATGTCGAACACTAGTATCTGTGCATCCGCTCCGCCGGAGACCAGAACATCCTGTCCACGCAACCTCGTGCTGATAACAGACCGTACAAAATCAGTGTGGCCTTCGTATCGCAGCTTGGGTTCTTTTGTAGTCACATCCCAACTCCAGACGGTCTTGTCCCAGCACCCAGCAAACAATAAGCGACCGTTGGGTGAGAAGCAAATGCTCGTAATCGGTGCGGTTGGACCCTTATAGACGGCAGCGGTTTCTCCGGTCTAAGACAATTTCAAAGGACAGGTCCCATTTTTAGTCACGATTCTCACGAAACAGCGGCCATGTACCTACTTCGAGGATGACCTTGCGCACTGTTCCACCACTCTGGGCCACGAATACAGCATTTGTGCTCAACGGATCGGCCGCGACAGCCAGGATCTTGCTCTGAAGCCGGATCGGGTTTCCATTGGTGTTTTGTGACTTGGCATCCTTGCGTTTTTGCTCATCAAGGGAAGCTCTGCATTCAAATTGAATCAGCGAGGTGCATGCGGGCACCCGGTGGGCGGCGATAAGGGAACGAACGTGGTTTGAAAGAAGTCATCACGATGACTGGATTGGGCCATTGTGAAGCAGCCAAGTCAAAAAGACACCGAGTAAAAGAAAAGAGACCACTTGTCAGTCACCGCCAATTGATTTTTATCAACCTCCTTATTGACATCAAGAGTATCAGCGCATCACCCACCCACGGCAGCAGTAGCAATGACTAAGCTGCAGCACAGCTTCTTTCTCGTCTTCCCTCCCCGCCCCCTCACGTGGTTCCTTTTGGGCAAAACTGGCGAAGGAACTGCGCGGTAAGCTTCTCACGCTCACCGGAGCCCCCAACCTTTCCCACCACAAAACCGGCTTCTTCCGTTTTTCGACCTTTCCTCTTCCTTCTTCCTTCCAATTCTCTCCCCTTCTCTCTCTTCCGAATTTTCCTATATCTTCAACCTCTCCCTCTTTCTCTCCCCTGTTTCTTTTCCCTTTCTTTCTGCGCGTCGATCGCGCAACTCCCCTTGTCAGCATGGATATGAACCATTTAATAGGGTCAGTCTTCTATGCCTACCTACTGGTGTGATCCAGGGTTTGTGCGGCTAGGCGGGAGTTAACACCTGGCAGTCAGCGGTTCAACCTGATCTCCAAGAGTGACATTCGGTACGTGCTAGTTCCATCATCAGGAGCTCGCGAGCTTCCAGCTCCAGCTCCATGCTTTCGTCCATTGCTCTCCGGAGGGATTGGCAACCTTGGCTCTTACTGACAGCTCCTCATTAGCTATGTTGGTACCCTGCACGAGATCAATCCTGAGGCGTCCACGATAGCTTTGGAGAATGTCGTCTCTTTTGGAACTGAGGGCCGTCGAGGCAACCCGGCTGAGGAGATTGCCCCGTCTGCCAGTGTTTATGAATACATTGTCTTCCGGGGCAGCGACGTAAAAGACATCAGCGTAGCGGAGGACAAGAAGGAAAACGCACAGTCTGAACTTCCTCAGGTCCCCGATGATCCTGCTATTCTAGGGGTAAGTTTACCAAACATCCTCTTCGCTCTCAGTTCCCGTTTCCCCTGGTGTTGGTGTCCAGTCACTGGACACCTGATTTTATGATGAAATATTTCGGATGTAAACTCACAGACCTGTTCTGAATGCGCAAAACCATGTGGAGTTTTCCGTTGCCTTCCTTCTGACAAGATCAAAACACCTTACCCTTGGCCTTTGCACAAGACGACTCGTTTTTATTTCAAAAGTGCTAACGTGTCAATTGGTGTAGAGCATGTCTCGTCCCGGTCCCGGTCCTCAAGGCATTCCTCCTCACTCCCAAGCCCAGCAACCTCAGGTTCCTCGTCCAGCGCCTGGCTATCCCCAGCAGCCCCAGTTCCAGGGTTTCTATCCTCCTTACGGACAGCGCTTTGGTGCTCCTGGTTTCCCTCCGGGGCCCGGATTTCCTAATATGCCGTATGGAGCTCCTCCCCCAGGATGGTACCCTCCCCCGGGTCAAGGATTCCCTCAAGGACCAGGCCAGTTCCCCCCTCATCAGATGCCTATCGGACCCCCCGGTCAACACCAGACCCCTCCGCCACAGCGACAGGGGGCGCCTGGTGCGGGCCCTGTAAACGTTCCTAAAGCTACCTCGGAGCTTCCCGTTGGTGAAAGGCCCTCCAGTAAGCCCGCCAGCCGGAATGCCACACCTGCCCCTGCTGCTGGTCAGAACCCTCCTCCACCCCCTGTTGAATCGAAACCTTCCGTAACGGAAGCCGTACAAGCCTCCAGTATTCCCGCGGCGGCGGCGGTTCCGGTTGCATCCAAAATCCCACCCACTGGACCCAGGAGCGGGCGTGTGCAGCCGGCCATCCCGATTGCCACGCACTCTAAGCCGCCAGTCCCAGCTGTAGGCCAATACCCCGGTGCTGGTGCGGGAAACACTGTCTCGCAAGGTACCGCTGCTCAGGCGGCGATTACTGAAGCCACTCGTGCGGCAACTGCTGCTGTTGCGGCGGCCATGGCTAAGCTGCCTCAGCCCAGTGCACAGAAAGCTCCCGGTCACGGTGATGTTTCTGTGGATGGTTTGACCAAGCAGCTCGCTGAAATGAAGCCTTATGAAGGCAACCGGGCTCCTCGCGGCGGTCACGCGCACCCGCGGGGCGGACGTGGTGGGCACCGCGCTCCTTACCAAGGTCAGGCGAAGAAGGTCGAGGTCCCTGACACCGACTACGACTTTGAGACCGCCAATGCCAAGTTCAACAAGCAAGACTTGGTCAAGGAAGCTATTGCTACTGGCTCTCCGGTGCATGAAGCCGAGGCTGCGTTCCCTGAGGGCGAGGCAGAGTATGCCGCCGACAAGTCCAGCGCGGATAACGTCAATTCGTACAACAGAGCCAACTCGTTCTTTGACAACATCTCGAGTGAAGCTCGCGACCGGGAAGAAGGCACCGGTGCCCGTGCCGGAGGCCGTGAGTGGCGTGGCGAGGAGGAGAAGCGCAACATCGAGACCTTCGGCCAGGGTAGTGTTGATGGTTATCGGGGCAGCTATCGGGGTCGTGGCAGGGGAAGGGGCTATGGCCGTGGCCGCGGAGGTTATGGTCGTGGCTACAATTCTCGCGGCCGTGGTGGTCTCCGTGGCGGTCGCAATGCTCCCCAGTCCACCGGAGTGCCCACGCAGATCTAGGTCGTCCCTTTGGTTTTATCTTTTCATGACTGTCAGGTCGCAGTTCACTGTATCATGCGCTTAGCGATTATTGTTGCTATTTTCTCTCGAGGAGTGGTTTATGTCCGTCCACGACTACTTTTTTGTTTCTCCTGATATCCCTGGCGTCTGATGGAGCATCCAATGAATACATAGTCTTGACTTGCGAAGTGTCATGTCATGACTTTCCGATTGTGATTGGGGGTCCTTGTGGGTTATGGTGGAATTGGTGAACTATGTGCTGGGATGGCTACTGTTACATCTGGTGTCAAATTTGGCGTTCTTCATATGCATGGGCTGGTCTCGATCCCTCATTGCATCAATCTTCTGGTCGGGGAGTCTGTTACTGTTGTGTTGATTCCGTCACCTCAGCTATGGGTCGATGTCTGGGGAGCCTGGGATATTGTCAGTTGGCTGCCTCAATCTCGGTTGTTGAATACTCTGTTCGGCAATGATTGAGCGTGGGTCATCTTCTGTATTATACAAGACACCTTATCCTTGACGAATATCAAAAGACCAAAAAAAGGAGGCCTTTGTGGCTTACCAACAAGCTTTCTTGCGTAGTCTCGTGCCGAGGAGGTTGTTTCGTACTTGGTAGTTGAATGTACTATTGTAGACCCTGCACCTTCGACATGCGGATAGTCCGGCCACTTTCCCCTTACCGAGTCCCACGTTCCTTGACAGTCACGCAGAGATTCGCTCCAGCCCCCCCACCATGCGTCATCAATTTTCTTCAGGAATATATCAATGAAGCTTCGCAGCGGGGACACCCATTTCTGATTCGTTTCACGCGGCCTGAAGATCGACCTCATTCGGCAATGTCCCCTCACGACCCTTTACCTGTGCCTCGGCCAAGATGCTCGTCCTTCCCGAGAAGAGCACGGCAGTGGAGCAATCGCGCTCAGCTTTGAGCACCATCCAGGCTTTTCAAAAGGTATACTGGGGCATATTATACTGGATGGGGTCCTCAGTCTTGACGGTTCCACAAATCTAATCCATAACGAGCCACGGTCAGCCAATTTTCTCAGCGGGGGAAGTTATATAAACACGTATAGTATACCTCCCAAACGGGTTCGTCAACGAACAGGCGGAAGAGGTCACCAATTCCGTCTCATATATACCTACCACATACCTCTCCGAGTGCTAGAACCATCATGTCCACCGAACGCGTTCAAGCCCCCGACCAACTCCCCTGGGATCCAACCTGCACGCGGTTCCCCACCCGCAAGGAACTGCCCAAGATCCCTGGTGCGCCGAAGGATGCGGCGTGGGCATGGGGGAAGGATGACGAGGTGAGTTACTGCTGCATCTCAGATACCATTCAGCTAGTTAGTTATATCTATGTATCTGACTTGCACCGCAGCTCGGACGCCTGAACCTGCTGACCCCGGCGCGAGTCAAAGCCGCGGCGGCGGAGATCAAACTGGGGGAGATGATTCGACTGGAGTGAGTTCGTCTGTCTGCATCACCGCACGCACTGTACTACATAGCAAGGGAAGGGAAACACAGTGCAAAGACTCACACAGCAAACGCTATATATAGTCTCCCGCTGCACATCCCCGAGACGCCAGGGTTCGACCGCGAGCCCTTTGAGCACCGTATCAAAGAGGTAGTCGAGGACCTAGTCTACGACGACACGTATAGTTTGAACACGCAGAGCGGGACTCAATGGGATGGATTCCGCCATGTACAGTCTTCTTTCCCTTATCACCTCAAGCTCAACCCACCCCAAAACTCAATAAACTAACCAACCCCAAATCAACAGTTCGCCCACCTAGAAACCAAACTCTTCTACAACGGGGTCCGTAGCACCCACCCTCTTCCCACCTTCCCCAATACCAAAACACAAACTAACTGGGCAAAACGAAAAGACAACCTCCGCCTCCATCAAACCTCACCCCAACCCCAACCCCAGCACCACAGACCCAAAACACAAATGCAGCATCCACCACCTCGCAACCCAGGGGATCGCCTCGCGCGCAATCCTCCTAGACTACAGACACCACCACCTAACAACGCACCCAGACGACCCCTACAACCCATACACCAGCCACGCCATCACGCTCTCAGACCTGCAGTCCTGCGCAAAAGCCCAAGGCGTGAACCTCCTCCCCGCATCGCAAGGCGGCGACATCCAACCCGGCGACATCCTGCTGGTGCGCTCCGGCTTCGTGGAGGCGTACCACCGGCTGGACCCCGCCGCGCGAACCGCCGCAGCGCACCGCTCGCATGCGGACCTCGCGTGGGCGGGGCTGAGTCAGGATGAGGACATGTTGACCTGGTTGCATGATTGTTATTTCGCGGCTGTGGCGGGCGACTCGCCGACGTTTGAGTGTTGGCCGCCTGTGCGGGCGGAGGGGAGGGGGTTTATGCATCAGGAGCTGTTGGCGTGTTGGGGGATGATGATCGGCGAGATGTGGGATTTGGAACGGTTGGCAAGGAGGTGTAGGGAGTTGGGCCGGTGGACTGTGTTTGTGACCAGTGCGCCGGCTATGGTGTTTGGTTTGTTTTCCCTCTGTTTTCTTGATTCTGGGGGTGGAAGGGGTGGGTTGAGGATTCTTGCTGACTTTTGTGTGTCTGTAGGAGGCGTTGGGTCGCATGCTAATGCTACTGCTATATTGTGAGTTAAATACCTCGCTGGATGATGGAGTCAGGTAAGTTGAATTGAGATGCGGTCTGTCCAAATGAAATACTACGTGCTGGATATGTACCCGTTCTTCAAGGAAACAAACATTGTCATTCATTGTATTCGTCACGTCGTTACATTCATTAGGACTAGTAGTAGTAATAGTAGGAAAGTGGACATAGGAAAAGAAACCGTCCTCACCATCATGCCCTATCCAGAGAAGTGTGGGTAGAACCAATACATCCTTTCGACCGACCGATAAACTACCCAAGATCCATTGGATGACTGGTGCATGGCAATGACCAGCAGAGATTACACCAAGACACACACCCTAACACCACACCCTAACACACCAGGCAAGGGTATAAAGACACCGGAACCCCCGTTGGGCCGGACAAAGTCTCTCTGTCACCCTGCGATCACTCCGAGAGTCAAAAGAAATCCTCCGGCCACTGAAAGCTGTGTGCTCCACCGGAGCCTGACCGCTTGCCCGGCCCTACAGCCTCGGGCCGCTGTCCCAACGGCGACTGCGCCGGCCGCGCCTGTGCTTTCTCCCGGTCCCTCGCCTCCCGTTTTTTGCCCATCTCCTTCGCAAGGCGTCGATCGACCTTCGCGGCCGTCGCGGACAGATTCTTCGGCAGCGGTGGCACGGGCGGGATGTAATCGTACCGCGTGGACTTCTTCTTACTCGGAGACGGACTGGGACTGGGGCTTGCCATCCCTTCCCCGGTCGTCAGAGCTGTGGCCATGACCAGTTCCTCGGAGAGATCCGACTTCACTAGCGCGGTGCTACTGCTATACTGCTGCAGTTGCGCCTGTTGATTCTCCTTGTTGGGGCCCTCCGCCTCTTCCGGGCTCAGTAGCAGTAGGCTCTCGCCTGCACTAACCGACCGCAGATCCGGGCGGCCTTTCTTCATACGCAGGCTTGGCTGAGACGGCGGAGCGCGGTTCCTGGAATTCGAGGCTCGTCTGCGCGCTGCCGCTACTGAAGGGGATCGGGGGTTGTTGGGCGATGATTGGAGAGGCGTGGAGCGCCGGCGACCACGCTCTTCACTGGTGGTATTGGGTGAACGACCGGTGCCGGACTGCTTCCGCTCAACGGATCCGGGGCTATCACCGGGGCCCATTTTGGGGAGTTTGGGCTTGCGGGGAGTGGGTGTACTGCTTGCTGCGTGATAATGGTGGCGGTCGTCCATGGGTTGCTTCGATTCAGACTGGGACTTTTTCACTGATGCAGGGTTTGGCGATTTGCGTTTGAGCGAGGGACTGTCTGCGGTCAAAGACGATTGGGGCTGGGGGCCCTGGGGCTGGGACTCTTTGGGTGTGCGCGGCGTCATACCAGATTGTTGCTGCTGTGCTCCGGCTATTTGCTTGTTTGGCGTGGTTCTGTACTGCGCTTCCGCAGGCTCGTTTTGGTGGACATTCTCCGCCAGGGAGATCAAAGGTGTCGATACGGCTCGAGGGGAGATCGGGGATGTCGGCCGGCTATTATCGTGCAGCAACCGCTCGGACGGCAACGAGGGAAGTGCTCCAGGGACGAACTTGCGGGAGTATGGTTTGTCAGGAAAGGGAGTCGGTGCCAGCACCTCCTTCTCTTCCTCGCCCACCAAGTCGCGCAGTTCCCGACGAGCTCTTTGTAGCTTGAGCTCCAGGTCACTGACGCGCTTCATCAGCTTGGCCTGTCGCTGGAGCTCTTTGCGAGACTTCTGTCGTCGCACTTCCGCACCCTCCGGTTGTTCTTCGGAGGGCAACTTGTTGGAGTCCAAACGTCTGATATGAGGAATCCCCAAGGATGACTTGGCTTTGCGCAGCTCCTGAAACGAGGACCGAATGGAGCCTCCGGACTCATGTCCTTCACACGAGTTCTGCCTCGAATGGTGCACCACGGGCGGGTAAGTTGCTGGCTCTGGAATGGGATTCCAGGATTTTGCGGGAACCCCCGATTCGCCATCCAAGCTCCGTATGTAGCTGCCCTTATTCGTTCCCTTGTACCCGGAGCGCTTGAGCTCCGCGTAGGCTTTCTCCGCCTGAGCAAGCGGATCTTCCGGCTGCTTGGTGGCCTCCGCATTGCCCTTCCACCCCCACACGCCAAAGGGATTGAACGCGGACGCGATCGCCTTCCCAAATCGAAAAATACCCGATCCTCGTTGCGGTGCCGGGCCACTCCCATTGTGGCGTGCATCATCGCGCAGGAAAATACTTGGTGGTTTCTCGCTCACGCTGTCGCTCATCGTTCCCTCGACAAAGCGCGACCGTCGGCCCCGACTAGACAAGCCATTCTGGCGGCCGAACCGACTGGACCCCATCGAGCTCCGCGGAGAGCTTGAGAGCTTGCCTTCGGCAGTCTGAAACGGCTTGCGATGACCTCCCGTCTTATTGCTAGCACTCGCAGCTCCGTGGACATCATCCTGTGGTATGGGAGCAGCAGCTTCCTCACCGTCCGTCAGTTGCAGCGGCCACTCGTTGGACCGACGTCGCTTCGCTGAGTGGACGGACGGGGAACGGCTCTGCGCTCGCAGAGGATAATCTGCTTCCTCGGCGTCGTCGAATCGGCCGGAACTGTCGGACGAGAACTCGGATTCATCGTCGGCGGTCGAGTCGCTGATGGTACGCGCATGCTTGCGACGAGGAGATATGCGATAGGCCACGTGGTGGTCGGCGCACAGGGACTGAAGGGATCGTTCAAGCTGGCGATCGGTCTCAATCGCATCGGCTCCCATCACGGCTACGGCTATGCGGTTGTCGGTCGGGATCTGGAGATCGGGCAGAGTGACAGTGTTAATTGATGGAGCTTCATTCAAAACTAGTCCAATCGTTATGTCTGTGAGCGCGACGGGAAGGTGACACACCCGCTGCGCAAGGGAGAATGCGCGTCGCAGACAGGATAGGACAGGACAGGAGGAGCAGGTGGAATAGAAGTAATCCGACAGATAGAAAGGGAGGGGGAGGGGGAAAGAAGGGAGGAACCCTTAAATGTACTAACCTGGACGGTGCAGTCTCCAAGGGCGCGATCTGTCATCCTAACTACCCCCACTGCTTTACTGCATCCATCCACTTGCGCCTCTACCCACTTGCAACACCTGCTCACTTCCTCTTTTGGCACGCGATTAGACAGATGCAGGCTCAGTCGATCTTATCTTCTTCCGTTGTCAGGGATCTGGAGAGAATAGGACAAGCAGGATAGAAACCCGGGGAAGAGCAGAGCGGGGAAGAAGTGGAGGAGGAGAGGGAGGGAAAAAGCAGTAAGGCCGTGCTGATAGTGACAATGACAACAAAGAAGTGAGTTGGTCGACAACAATGATGATTGAGGTTTGGGTAGTGATGGTGGAGGTGGTTGTTGTTTACCTCGGCGGGCTCCCGGTTTGTTTACCTTTAGGCAAAATTACCCCGGAAGGAACCAAAATTGCACATGCGCCAAGCCCCGCCCCAAGCCGTTTTCTGCGCCCCGTGGGAGAAGGCCGATTCAGTGGATTCACCTATAATCCTCATTGTTCCCGTGTCTGTGAGTTTCCCAGTTATGCTCAGCTTCATGTCCTATTACTCAAATTTCTCATGCTTCAACAGGAATGGACAAATCAACTCCTTCTTCCGTTCCGGAATGCAGGGCAACAATCCCTATGCGATTTCTCTTGTTTATGGATTCACATGCCACATCTTTGGCATTCAGATGGTCTCAGTTGATGAGACAGTGAACCCTCTCTTCGGTGCGTAGCACAGCGACGACAATGAATGAACAGACGACACGGTGATCTACGCTACAAATCACAACCTGGCTATATTAAAATCTGCCAGCCATATAAGTGGTCTAAGACCGATGGCGGGAAAAGAGTCACAATCCAGTAGATGTGTCGCATTAGCGAATCGGGGCATGGCTGCATCATCCCACTTGCCAACTGAAAGACATAACAAACATTGGGGGAATATGTATCGAGTGAAATCCACGGAGGGTCATATACAACAGAAGGTAAAACAAGAAGAGTAAAAGTGTGGTATAGACGTCATGCCTGCTGGCATGACAATGAAATGAAAACAAAACCCTCCTCTTTTTGAATCAAATTGCCCTTCCAAAAATCCTCGTCACGCGAAAAGAAGATTATCGGTCAATTCAACGGCCAACTTCGCCAAGACGCCGTCCTATATAAAATGATGCCTCAAAGTTCGCAGGGAGAAAAAAAGAAGAAAAAAGCAAAGCTTAATGCTAGCAGCTGGGTCGATGTTATTGCATAGCCGGAGAGATCTTGGTGACTATCCTGCCATTGGCTCGCTTATATGCCATTTCGTCCCGAGCTAGGCTGTACGATGCCTCCCGGCCGGCATCGGGAAGTCGTCGGTCGCCATGAGGGTATGTGTCTGTATCTGGGCGCATACCGTTGTACAGTGGGCGCTCGGCATGGCCAAAGGATTCTTCGTGTGTTCGCTTGAAATATGTTGTTGATCCAGGAGTCGTGTCCCAGTAAAGTCGTTTGCTCGGTGTTACCTCAGTATTAGGACTGGAAGCGGTGTTGTTGCGCGACTGAGGAATATTGCTTTTGATGTCAAAGGAGCTGATCGGCGGAAGGGTCTGAACGCTGAGTGTAGGCCGGACGGTCGTAGATGGAGCGGCTGCCTGATATACGGAAGGATCGGACGAACGCGTTTCAGTGGGCGATGGCGTTGGCTGTGGCGGATCCAAACGCATAGGCGGTAAAGGGATCGGTGGTAAGGAGATCGAGCCAACCGAGGATTTTTCGTGTTCGGTACTGGTTGAAGGGTTTCTCGAGTGAGAGTGCGTCGGGTGAGGTGAATGCGCGGTGGTTGGCGTCGATCCCGATGGCGGCATTCTTGGTAACTGGGGGGCGGAATACTGCGTCTGCGTTGACCCGAAAGATAAATGGGATTGATACACGGGGCTCTGAGCCGAGGATGCAGTTGGGGCAGCGGGAGAAGGAGTAGAAGACGGGAGTGGTGCTGGCGCATGAGGGATAGGACGCTGGTAGGGCTGCGAGTTCTGGATGCCGTACTCCGTCGCAGATGGCCGGCGCGAGGCCTCGGGTACGAAAGCTTGATCAACGGTGATAATGCTGGTCGATCGTTGACGTTCCGCCGGGGCCGGGAAAGTATCAGGCGTGGAATAATAATCATGCCGGCTGCCAATCATTCTATCGTCCTCGAAATCGTAGTCGTCGGATCGTTTGTCTCCGCGACGTCTCATACGAACGTCTCGCCGGATTCGGACACGGCAGCCTTGTTCCGCAATGATACGACTTAGAGATGTACTGCTTGTCAGGCCAGGGAACTTCTTGGCGCTGAAAACCGTGAATGGGACCGAGACAACCTCGAGACGAAATTCCAAGAATGACTTCGGCGTCGTAGGCTTGCAGGGATTTGTCTTGAGCATTGGCGATTGGATCGGCGACCCCCCATCCGTATCCTTGGTCTCCTTGGTCTCCTCGTAAAGATGGAAACTGAGCCGGTAAAGACCTTCGTGACGCACCGAGAGATCCGGGAAGATGAAATACCCTGCCGGAGCTGGGCGATCCAGATAGGCGACTCCGGCCACGGGTACGCCGGTGAGGACTGGGAAAGTCGGAGCCGGGGCAAGTCTCCCTTGTGCCATTGGGCGTGCGTTGTCCAAGGTAGCGTAAAGGAAGAAATTGGCGTTATAAGCGAAAGTGATGTCCGTACCGGGCATTTCGGCGTTGGGGTCGGATTCGTAGATACGCAACTCCACAACCGGTGGGGGATCAACAGGACGGCGGTCGGCAGAAGCTGTTAAGGACAATTAACATCAGTCTCTGCATGATTTATATTATGTGGTGCGGCCGAATAAGCGTACATTTGGCGCCAGCACCGCATGCTCTTGCCCGCTCGGGTTGTTGCATCACTTTCAGCATGTATGTGAGCCTCTTTCCCTCACGGGTAATTCGACTGACGAAATGCTCCGTCTCGTTGGCCGGAGGCGATGGAGGAGGCCTGGCAGCCATGATGATGATTAACTAATACAGATCAAACGATCTGAAGGGGCGGTTAGTGGACTGAACAAGCGACGCCTTCATAGCAATTTCCGTGGAGACTTGAGAGCGAAGGCGAACGAGTGGAAAAAAAAGACCAATAACTCACGTTGAGACTATCATAGATGAGAAGATGCAAGTAGCACTGTGGTCAAATCGGAAATCGATGCGTGTAGCGACCTTTGCGAACCCTCAACTCAGGAATTATGTTTGTGTTGGAAAGCTACGCAACCGACCCTGCGGTTGAGTGAAACGGGAGGCGAGGAGGGGAGGCGAGACGCGGCAAAACGAGAGGAATCCGCTGCAGAAGCCGAGCCAGGGAAGACGGGGAAGAAATAGCAAAGAGACGTCACGGATAAGAAGAGAGGAAAGAGGGGAATAGAAAAACCGACCACGGACAAGTGCAAACTGGGGAATGACAACAAATAGCCCAGAGCGATTGACCCGTGCAAGTTTTCCCAGAAGAATAGGAGAGAGGGAGGGTGAAAATGGGTGGGAGGAGGGAGAAGGAAGTTGAAGATGGGGGATGGAAGATGAAGAAAGAGTGTGACGGGACAGACTAGACCGGACTAGATTCACTCACAGGGAGTGGGGGGTGGGAGAATTGAGGGAGGGAGATGGGAGTCGGGGAGTGGAAGAGTCAGCCGTGTACTTACTGTGTATGTATTATGAAGAGTTTATCTACAGCCTGGAGGACAGACTGCTAAGTTACTCACCACTACGGAGTACTAAAAGGCAGACTAACAAACTACTATAACTTGAACTAAGCAAGTCGCCGAGGGAGGGAGGGAAAGAGGGAAAGAGGGAAAGAAGGAGGAAGAGGGGGTGATCGAATATTCATTAAGTTCCATTACTTACCCTGCTTTCAACTTTCTGGATCGGGCGGCCCACCTCCGGCTCTTCGGTCTGATGAATGGCGGGAATTGAACGGTATCGTATCATCTCTCATCATCCTCAAAACTCTATTCTCCCCGGGGGTCGCTGCAAAAGAGGAGGTGAAAAGAAAAAAAAAAAAAGATAATTAAAGATGTAAGTGAATGTCATCAGCCTAAATGTAGTGGACCTCCATAGAAAACATTAAACGTGTTGACTCTATTGAGAGGATATTTCCATTGACAAGTCCATCATTGATCAGTCCAAAAGTCAGGATTGCCTACCAAGTACCAACCAACCCATCCATGTACTAACCGACAGTCCGGGTTTGAAGGTTGAAGAACTAAACCCGGCACTAGCTGGAGCCGGAGGGGTGGACACTGGGACGAGCTAGACTGGCTGATCCACTGTCTAAGGCAATGGGCCCGATGGCACTTCATTCATTCTTATTCCCGTTTGTAACTGCGACCGGGTGGGTGCTGGGATGATGCACTTGAGAAGAGCAGTAAAATAATTAAAACAAGGGAGATATAGCACGAAGAAAAAGAGAAAACAGATAACCAAGTTCAAAGGAGGGAAAAAAAAAAAAAACCTAGAAGGAAGAGAAACTAGAAATGGAATAAATCAATAATCAATAACAATGATAATCCTTATGAGGTAGTATTGTTAGTGGGGCTGACTGACCTGACGGACTGACGGACTGATTCTGGGGCTTCCCGAAGAGGGTCACGGCCGTGATGTCCGAGTCGTCGTCCGAACTGAAGGACGGAATAACCCCCGGATGAATGAAGGAATCTTCTTCTTACCACCCAAACCGCCACGGTTGTAACTGTAATCCAGCAGCGTTGATAAGTAAGCTTTGCAGCTATTGAGCTAGCTAGCTAAGAACAGCCTAGTATCCGGTCATTGTTCTCTAAGCGATGCGACCTCAATGGACAGAAGTCCGTCAGTAGCGGAGATACTAACCTGAAAGAGTACTAGCAAGTGTTGCTCGACTACTTGTTTTACAATACTGTACACTGAAGGCAGACAGACAGGCAGGCAGACAGGCAAATTACAGTATCAAGGCAATTGGACTATCATTCTCCCAACTGGATTGTAGGGCGGTTTTTGCTCGGCTGTGAGGTTGCGATGACCAGTAAGACGCGCGGAGAACGTCTCCCCCTGACACGATCCCTGCGAACTCAAAGCAAGGTACCTGCTCGAAGAGGTATGGACCTGCCTTTCACCCAGCACGGAAGACCTGTGATCACCTATATTTAGGTAGGCTCTGCAGGTAGGACCGTGTGCTGATGGGAGCATGATTGGTGTACGAGTGACGATAGGAGCTGGAAGGGTATGACCCTTCGACATGAATCAGCACTTGAGATTGCAATTGTTCCGACCGCGCCCCGGTGACTGGTCCTCTCCACTGTGAGGTCGGATTCTTGTTGAGAGCATGGTGGGGAATGCTGTTGACACTTGACAGACTGACAAAGTGCGTACCCGAGTTCTACCCATGTCGGTTTGGACCACATGGAGGACGATAGATGCCACGGATTAGGTATCGGGCTCATGATACCCAGTCCAGCGGATCGGTTACTTTTCCCAGGTGTCCGGGAGAGAAACATGACAAACGGCCAGTGGGGGTTGGTCAATGCGCGCTTTCCTGCCATCCTGCAGATGCACCCCCAGCGCCTTGCTGGTTCAGGTGGTAGTGTTTCCCCATGGACTCACCTCAAATTGTTTACATTCAAGCTGCTGAGAACCTTCTTATTTTCGAGCGCAAGGTCCCTCCCTGGAGCGATTGTCGAATATCCCTACGGTCCATCGCCACTGCACTGTCGGGTTGACCCGACCGAGCCTGGCAGCAAAAAATAAGGCCGCCCGATTTCAGCAGAAAGTGGCACCATGCTATCTTCTTCGAGCTATCGTTGCAGCCTGCATACGCACTTAACATGGCCAAACCAATCATTTGTCAAAAGGAAATAAGAATCATCTTCCATGGATCCGGGAAGATCCATCGTAGGGCACCGAACGCTATCTACCGGAATGAGGATTCCATCGTATGGGCCCTGACTATTCGACTTACTTAGGGCTGGAGCCATTACGAAGCGAGTGAAACCGTTTCCCCCCTCTTCCTTGAATGTTCTGCGCGGTGTAATCATGGTGTGGTGGTCCTGGTGGTAGGAACCAGGTTACTGTTAGGCACTAGAAATCGCCGAACGGAACCATTATTACCGGCCGAACCTAGGAGAGAAAACCTTAATTGCTAACGAGTAATGGACTATGGAGCGGAAAAGCAAATCTGGCACCGATCGAGGTACCGCCGATCCTTACTCGACTAGGTAGGAGTCGGGGTTTGAAAATCCATCATCATCATCAGCAGCAGTCTAGCACCGCCCCCAGAATAAAATTGGATTCGGATCTGCAGCAGGCTAGACTACCAGCAGGCTGGCAGGCTCGGGGAAAAAGTACGATTTCTGGGACCAGAAACAGTAAGGTACTGGTTGGTACGTCCAATTCTAAGGTTACCTGCTTAAGGATCAAATCTGGTACGGGTGGTCCCAGCGCTCCGACTCCGACTCCTGGTCTCTGGTCTCTGGTCAGTGCCATCCATGATCCCAGATCCTTGATCCTTGATCCATGCCATGGTCCTTCAGGCAATTTACACTTTTCACAGTCTAGCCTTGTCTGCCCATGGCGGGACCAACCACGTACCGTACCAGTATAGTCTGGCAGTGGCAGTCAAGACCCACTTATTCCTTCAGAGTTCGAGACACACACAATACTCGGCAGGGCCGCCAGACATCGGCTCGAGGTTCGATCATCATCATCATCGTACATGAGCGCTGGATTCTCGTGCGGCCGTGCCCCCCCCCCCCCCCCCCCCCCCCCCCCCCCCCCCCCCCCCCCCCCCCCCCCCCCCCCCTCTCTGCCACTTGCTGAAGACAGCGGTTGAGTGGAACAGTGGAAACGCTGGGAAGTTTCATTCCGCCCCACCTGGACGGTCCGCACCGAATAGAGCGGCCCCATTCCAACCACCTTGACTCGGGCTCTTCTTGACACTTTCTCGAGGTGGGCGGGCTGGAACCATACAACGAGTTACAACTTCCAGAAGATAGTTGTCGCATAGGAATGGAGAGTCGTGCTTGTGGGACAAAGACCAGTCCGTCTCGCTTGCACGGATTTACCTTGCAGAGGCTAGCCCGCATTGGCGGATGCGAATCGAAATGCCACTGCCACTCGGCATCTCGGTCACTTTAGTGGTAATAATGAGCTACATCTGATATCATCAGTGACCCAGTATCACTAGTTCCACTAAGGAGTATCGTTGCAGGATAATGGTGAATACCTCCTCGTATGTCTGACACCGAATCCACCACCCGTTACTGCTCAACGCTTCATCAATCGTCAATGCTGTCCGAACTAGAGCTAGGAAAAGAGCTTGCTCGAGAATTTGACGATATTGTCCGGTCAATGCTTGAGGCGACGTCGCGCTTTCGACCTCAGGGGCTACCGTCTTCTGGACAGATATATCATACTCCGTTTAGCGCGACGACTTGGCGCCTCTCTGACCGAAAGCTCACATCCCTCGGGTAGATGCAGCCTGTGCACTCAGTAGAGCTTCTACGCGTTTTCGATCAAAGTCTCAATACTGAACTCAGTCCTATTCTTCTTTCTGGAAGTTCAGCCAGTAGTCCTCAACTGCGAAGGGTTTTCTGGATTGGGCAGTTACTGATGATGGCTGCGGGCTTCGCACCGTTCCTCTTCTCCCCATACACCGACACTGTTTTAGGGGTCACATGAAGCCAACATGATATGCAGCTTGCGCAGCACCCTGCTTATCCCTTGGGCTCCTGGATAGTCTTCGTCGATCTGTTTGTGTTCATAAATCACGCAAGATGCTGGCGCTATTCGGCGAGGGATCACCCAGTAACCACACTGTCGGGTCTTGCCAACATGGAACGCCCTAGTCAACTTGCATGGGCTATCTGTATTCAGTTCAATCCTCGACAATTGGAGAGGTAATCTAGAGGATAATCATGGGGTCATCAGGCACATGAGAAAGCTGATCTGACGGACTGCTCCAATAGCTTCCCTTGATCTGGACGATCAAATTGTGACTACCCTGGCATTGATTCGTCTGATGATACTGTCACCGGAACGAAAACTTTGACTCGCTAGCACTTCTCATCACATCCCCAAGTCGCCATCATGATCCCATGATCTATTTGGCATTTTCCCAGGTTTATTCATCTTTTGTTCATGTGGGTGGGGGTTCCGGGGGGTTCTACTCGCCCAAGTCCACCAGAAGAGTTCCTACAGTTGGAGGGAGTTGACGCTCGCCGACCGACTCCTTAAGTGACCACCGCTGTTCTTGTCGACAATTCTTGTTTCTTTTCTTTTTCCAGCTTTCTCTTTCTGGTCATTGATGCTGCAACTAACGTATGCACATTGGATGAAATCGATTTGCCATTGGGTTATGGCAAAAGTCCGATGGATTGTAGCACATCTAGAAAGAGGGTCTGAGTTACCGTCAGTGCGACCGCGACGGCGCAGGTCTGTTATGCTGCTGTGCTGCCAACAGTGCGACCACCATTCGTCCCCAGTCCACCGTCTGTACCTTCTCCGGCACCGCAAGCCTTCTTGCATCAATCTTTCTTTTTTGCGAACGCTACGAGATCATAATCAAATCCAAGGGAGGTCTAGCCCGTCTGGTCCTGACTTCCCCAACAAACAGTCCTGAGCAACTCGGACGTGTTTAGGTTTCAGCGTCAAGTTATGTAGATCGGCTATGCAGCATCGATCATTAGGAAAACAGTTTCTACCAACTGAAACTCTTGCCTCAAAATTGAAAGGTCCAAGCGTGGCCCCTTGTAAAGATGCGCCTATTTAACGAATATCTCCCTATTCAAGGAGTGCATAACTAACCCTACTCGATTAATACCTCCGCAGATCTTCATAAGTTGAAGAAAGAGAGATAAAGGGAGAAACCTTTTTGGCCAGTGGTAGCGCCCATGCCGCTCTGGTCATATCGAAATAGCTGGCTGATCCTAATTACAAGACAATAGCCAATTCTCTAGTTGATCTAGTTGAGCACTGTAGCGGGGGAAATCCTACCGTGTTCAAAGAACAGACAGACATTAGTCGGCCCCATCCAACCCACCATTGGCGCCTCCCTAGTTTATCTGGGCATCATGTTGCTGTCAAAATATTGATCACAGAACTAACGATCAAGGTTACTAGTCTCATTCTGTTCTAGCCGACCGTTATTTGGCCAGGGTAGCTTCCCTTGGGCTATCGACAGATCCAGTTTCAAATGTGATCTATCAATTCGCGATTCTCGTATTCCCCCGGCGAGGGGAGGGAAGGCAGTAGTCGAACCAGGCGTAGAGAACGGATTTTGTCTCTTTTTCGGAGGGCGAGTTGTTGATCTTTGTTCGCATCTCCTCCTATCAACGTTCCAGGGCACCGTTGTCTGCCCAGGTGCTTCCTACTTTTCTGGCGCCTGGACGACGCATTATCGTGTCATACTTCGTGTCCGTGCGCTGTCCTGTAGATACCCTCAACCCTGAAGAGAGAGATCACTCACGTCATACACATCTTACCCGAGCTTCTTGCTTGGGATTTCCATCCCCAATGATGAGATGCCATCCCTACACACCCCACTTTCCAACCTGCAACTTCTTGAATTGCACCTACTCAATATCGAGGTAAGTAACCAGACCCGAGGAAGGCTTGTTAGACATATGCCAGAGATCTCACCATTCCCAGTCCTCTAGATCAAGTCGCAGATGCTCAATGTCCATTCAATCATCAATCTTCGCGTCTACAGTTACACCGAATGGAAATCAAAGGAGGGACCATGGCATTGGGGTGAATGTTTCCATAAAAAGCACCCGTGAAACGCAAACGCGGTTCCGACTCCCCGCAATTCCCAGACCAATATCTCCAGGCCAATATTCTCCGGGTTGACCATCCTTGCTTCCAATCGCCCCTCCGAGACGAAGCTTTCCTTACCGGGAACACCACCCGATCCCGAGAGGTAACGCTGCTACCTCACCGTCGTCAATGCGATGGCCCATGCTCAAAACACGGTGCACACACACACACACACACACACACACTACACGTACGATACAGCACCGTTCCATCCACAATCGCTCGATCTGGAAGTATCATTGCACCCTTGAAGGATGATCTCAAGCCCAGAATATGACGATGTATCATGGTCTCATCCTCCAGGAGGAAGTCCCTTGGACCAGGAAGCTCGGTGGCCTGCGATGATCCCAGTTTCAGCTTTTTTTTTGGTGACCATTTCCGTTATTGGAATACGAGGATTGCCGCGCGCTAAGGTTGCACTACTACGCTTGTCGGGGGGGTTTCGTCAAATCTCGCAGCTCGTAACAGGCTGCCATTCGGCTTTGATGCCGCATTGATTATTCCGGATATCATCGTTGCCCGAGATTAGGATTCTGCGGTATATGGGTGCATAAGGTCATCTTGCTGGGGTAAAGAGGACCGAGCATAATTCAAGGACACGGAAGCTTCACGCCGTGAGGCTCTTTGTAGGAGTCCATCATCCAAGGTAGGATAGCACAGCCTGCTCACATGTGCGCAGGTATTCGAGAAAGGAGAAAGTATATGCGAAGGTCCAGACGTCAATCTCTTGTTTTATAAGCATCATAGATCGAATAGCTAGCTTGACACTCCTTCAGCAAAGAAGCGCGGAAAGACGTCGACTCGAATAGGCCATTATGACAATCTTTCTCTGAAACTATGTAATTATAGGTTCACCGACCTCAATCTGTTGTCAAGGGGGTTATTGGATATGGTTGACACTTGAATCTTTGGAACCTTGAACTTGGATTGAACCAGAAATCAACCTTGGTGACGGAAGTGTTGAAAATTCCTAATTGGGAACTCCAATTAGTGATGGCATAGCGCACGTGCGCCCGCGTCCTTCTCCGCGTCGCCGCAATGGAAAACGAATCGATGCGCCTCGACATTCGCCCCTCCGGACTTCCTCACGCTTATGGATCTGTTATCAGTCCTTCCGGACTTCCCAACCAAGCGATATTCCCATATTCTTCCTCCTCTGGAGCGGAACCACATCACGACGGTCGATCTCATCACCCTCGATACCCTCGAGATCGCCAAACGCGCCCACGTCCCCGCAGCCGACGTCCGTCGATTGTCCACCCAGATCATCCGAGCCCTCCACCAAGATGTCGGGTTCGAAGAGATCCAAGGCCCTGACACGGAAGAGCCAGGGTCCAGCCTTAGCGAGGATATACCTGTTGTTCCGGGTCCAGCAACCACGCTAGATTTGTCGCAATGGCGTGTTATCAGCACGCTCGACCCCGCGTTAGACGCCTTGCTCGATGGTGGGATACCCACTGGCTACGTGACTGAAGTGACGGGCGAGAGGTGTGTGCGCTCTTGTCACCTTTAACCGATGCACTTCTACAGAGATTAAGAGGACTGACCATGTTGTAGTGGAAGCGGCAAGACGCAGTTCCTCCTTACCCTCCTTTTGGCGGTCCAGCTTCCTGCGCCACGGGGCCTGGCAAAGAATGCTATCTACATCTCCACAGAAGCTCCTCTATCGACACCGCGACTATCTCAGCTGATCGATTACCATCCCTATCTCTCGGATCTGACCAAGGATCAATCTCCCTCGTTAGAAAAGGTCCTCTCCATCAATGCAATGGACCTCGAGAGCCAGGATCACATACTCAATTACCAACTCCCTGTCGCGATCAAGCGCTACAACGTCGGACTCGTCGTCATCGACTCTATTACCTCCAACTATCGAGCCGAACACTCCTCCCACAACTTGTCCGGCCTCTCCACCCGCTCCGGTGAACTCGCCAAACTGGGCCAGTTGCTGCGCAATCTCGCCGTGAGCGAAGACATTGCCATTGTCGTCGCCAATCAAGTTTCAGATCGCATCGAAAGCGACAATCCTTCACATCTGTTTCGCGCAGGCACTGCGGCCACTCCGTATTCATCTCTACCCTCCACTCAACAGCAACAACGAACACCGCGGACCGAAGCCGGGGGAGGAATTTCGTCCCCAGTCCCCCGCAGCTATCGACCCACCGAGACCAGCAACGTGGACCTGACCCCTATGAACCACCACCACAGTAATGCGATGCTTCTCCCGTCCTCCCAATCTCCTTTCTCCTCCTCGCCTTTCCCTGCCGAAGACGATCCACAGCAGCAACAGCAACAATTCGACGGCTCGTATCTCATCGGCAACCCTGTCCGGAACGAGATCTTAAGTCTCGCGCACCAGCAACGCTTCTTCACAGGATGGGGCGATACACCAGAGTCTCTACTCCCGAGCTATCACTTCCGATCTACGAGGTCCACCTCCAAGACTCCAACGCTGGGACTGGTATGGTCGACGCAGATTGCGTGTCGAATAGCCTTGAAGAAGGAGAATCGACCGCTGGAAGCATTCGAGTTCGAGCCTGACTGGGAGGACGAGTTCTTTCGCCACGACCAGGCACCGTATACGACGCAGGATGTGGTCGCAGATGAGGAGGGCAATTCAGGTCCAGCTCACAAAGACACTCGATCCCCGACCAAGAGCAACCCCGACCAGCCCCAACCCCCAGACGCAAAGAATGAACAAACTCCTGCAATCACACGCACAAGCGCGAGAGATGAAATCGCCGACTCCGACTCGGAACCCGAATTCGGAGCCCCGAATGAAAAACCGACAGTTGACGCCGCAGAGGACAAAACAACCGCCACCCACCCCGAGCCAGCACCAGCACCAGCACCAGCAGAAGACAGGCAAGAACTAGAACAACCAATCCCTCGCGCCCCAGCCGAACAGCGCACAACCCAACAACAGCCCCCACCCCCCCGGCGCACAGCGCCGCAACCCGTCCGCCGGACAATGAAGATCGTCTTCGCACCCTGGACCGGAGGATTCATCCCTGCGCCAGGCCCGGGGGAGCAAACACGGCCTACAGTTCAAGACGAAGTCGACTTCGAGATCTGGAAGGGCGGGATCAGGGGTGTGGTTTCCTAGTCGTCAAATCACGGTGAAGCGTGAAAGCGCGATGCACTGTGGATTGCACGCATGGATAACACAACCTTCGTTCATATCATTCCACGCGACAGAATTGAACAAACAACTTTCATCCCATCCCATTCCCCCAAAATAGATTTTGCACAAACAAATCGATTATACCTCAATCCTCCCTCGCACTCCCACCCACACCTCCGCTCACAACAAAATCCTCACCAACAAAGTACTGTACATGTACATAACCGACTAGAACCACAATAAACATGACCAAAGAATAAATCCCAACCAACCCGATAAACACCAATTCACAGCCTGCCAGTCAGATAGGTAGAGAGATAGAGATAGACCCCATTAGTACTAGCGCCACCGCACCACCGCACCAACTTAGGACAGCCCGGAAAGCCCGCGGCGGAACATTGGACCCCAGAATTCACAGAAAATATCCCAACTGTTTGTTGGCCCCTGCACGACCCAGACTCATGTTGAACACAAAAAGCTTTCATCCCTATTATGAATTCATCCCCCTGGAGCTAAATAGACTCTAGCTTGGCTGGAGATACTGGGGTATCTATCGGGTCTAGACTCAAAGATGCAGTGGTCAGATCAACGATAACTTGATCGCGTGCAGTGCTACACCCCGCCATCCCCGTCCCATTCCCTCCCCGCAATGCGGGCGATGGGAATCGGAAGGTTCAACGCTGAGGTTTTGTCATTTGTGTAACGGTTGGCTGGGGACTGTTTACAGACGTCATTGTGTGACGGTGCGGTGGGTTGAACATCACATCAGAGTTAAGAAGGGGCTAGCATCTGAGATGCCCTGAATCTTAGTCCGAATCGAAGATGCGAGAATCTCAAACAATACAGACATTATTCTATGAGTTTGAAATCATACATGAGATGATGAGAGATGATGAGTTGGCCTGGAAAGAAGAAAGAAAGGCACAAGAAAATGGCTCCCAAAAATATTAAGAGTTGCCCGGTTGAGGAAAGAAAGGATAGATGCTGAGACTGCTTGTGCTTTTGCTTTTGCTTTTGTTTTCTTCTTCTTTACATCAAACAATCGAAACAATCACAAAAAACCGACCCGTCTTGCTCCACCTCCTCTGCACCATATACGCCTTCGGCTCGAATGCCAATCGATCAGACTCGCAGCAGATGATCTAGGATGTTTACCGACGAGTGCTGTTCTTGTCGTGGCCATTTCGATCCTGCGAGAGCACCACGAAAAAGTGTGAAATGAAAGGGGGAAAAGAAAAAGACGCAATTCCTCCGCCGGGAGGAAAGGAAAATCGACTCGCGTTCTATGTACCGACCAAACGGCGAATCTATTGAGCAACCTTGGCAGGAGGGACACCAATGCCGTTGGTGTTACGGTAGAACAGGACACCGGCACTCTCGCCCTCGGCACCCTCGGTGGGCTCAACCCACTGGCAGACACGGGAGCTGTTCCAGAGAGCCTTGAAGAAACCGGTCCATCCGGTGTGGGCCTCGGTGCGGTAGTGGTTGCCCATGACCTTCTTGATGGCATCGCTGGCCTCATCGGCATTGTAGAAGGGAATGGTGCTGACATAGTGGTGGAGAACGTGGGTCTCGATGATGCCGTGGAAGATGTGACGGCCGACGAAGCCGAAGTCACGGTCGATGGTGGCGCCAGCACCACGGACGAAGTTCCAGACATCGGGCTGGTAGTGGGGGAGGGTGGGATCGGTGTGCTGAAGGTAGGTGATGGCAACTAGCAGATAAGATTAGCGGTTAATCTTACCAGGAGAAAACAGGGAAATGCAAACTTACCGAGCCAGTGGTTAACCCAAAGATAGGGGAGACCGTACCACACGAGAAGGTTCATCCAGCCGTACTTGGAACCAACCAGGTACAGAACAGTTCCGGTGATCGCAAGACCGATATCGCTCAGGAGGATGAGCTTAGCGTCCTTGGCCTCGTACAGAGGGCTGGAAGGGTTGAAGTGGTTGACACCACCGAAGTAACCGTTCTTCTTACCCTTGCCACGGCCCTCAGGCTGACGCTCGTGGTTGTTGTGACCGGTGACGTTGGTCAGAAGGTACAAGGGCCATCCAAACAGCTGCTGGAGGATCAAGTTGGTAGCGGTCAAGATGGGAGTTTCCTCCATGAGCTCGTTCAGTTCGTGGATGGCCTTGCCAACACGAGTAGCAAACTCCGAGCGAGTCTTGGGGACGAAGACCATGTCACGGGCAAGGTTGCCAGTGGCCTTATGGTGCTTGCCGTGGGAGATCTTCCAGGAGAAGTAGGGCACCAGCAGAGCGGAGTGCAAGACCCAACCAACGGTGTCGTTCAAGACCTTGGAGGGGGAGAAAGCCTGGTGGCCACACTCGTGGGCCAGAACCCAGATACCGGTTCCGAACAACCCCTGCACAATGGTGTAGAGGGCCCACAATCCGGTCCGAACAGGAGTGGAGGGAATGTTCTCCGGAGTGACATAGTTGTGGAAGACATAGAAGATTGTGGCCAACCAGAACAGGTCGCGGAAGACATAGTACAGACTAGTCGAGGCACTGCGCTCAAAGCAGTGAGCAGGGATGGCGTCACGGAGTTGCTTGATGGTGAAGTCGGGGATCTTGAACTCGTTGCCATAGGTATCCAGCATCTTGCTGCGGGCCTCAGCCTCCGATGCCAGGGACGACAGCGAGGTGGACGAAGGAGACTGGCGAGGGCTGTCCATTGGGGATGGGGCAATGGAGCTGGCCACCGAGGAGTCGGTGGTAGGGTTGCGGTGCAGCGCAACGCGCTTAGGGAGAGCCGTGGAGGACATGTTGAGTATGTTTTCCTCTGGTGAATCTGCAAGCTCTATAGGGGGAAAGAAACCTAGGGTTCTGACACGATGTTAGCCAAATCAATTGTTCCATACACGAGCCGTGACCCTTTCACCACGCAGGAGCTAGACGAATTCAAGCCAGGTTCCTGGGGGGAAGGACTTTCAAGAAGTCTATCTGAACTCACCAATTGATCAAAGCACTGCTTCGAGGATGTGACCGTCAAGACACACTGGACGAAAGGAGTTTCCACACAATGAAGAGCGTCTAGGCCGGGGGAAAGGACAAAGAGGCAGGGCGACAACAAGATGATCCTAACAGACCACCTCAAAGACGAGCCTTGACCGATTAGGGAGAGGAAGATGAGGGGAGGAGGAGAAGAGGGAGGGAGGGGTGAGAAGGGAAAGAAAAAGGATAGACGGAAGGAGGCGAGAGAGAGGAAGAAGAAAAATAAGGCGTGATAAGAAGGTGATCAAGCCCAGTAGAACCCGGGGGAGGGAAGAGGGGAGCTGAAGGAGGCGGTGATTGACTGACTGATTCAGGGAGCGTGTGGGAAAAAAACAATCAAATAGGGAAGGCAAAAAGAAAAAGGTGAAGGATTGTAATTTGCAAAAATAAAGAAAAAGGTTAGGAGAGAGAGACCTGAGAGAAAGAGAGGCAAAGAGGGAAAGGTGAAAATATGACTTTGTCCGATTCCTACTTGGACAATTGCAATGCGAGCATCGAGAAACAAATTCCTCTCCTGGCCCTTGTAACATTCCCGTATGGCGGATCTCCCGTCAGACTTTTTTGCATCGGGTGGGACAGCCATTATTGGTCAGATGTCTGACAAGTCCCCGCTTGGCATTACCATGGCCCCATCCACGGTATTTGCAACTCCTTCCTCTTTCTGCCGATGATTTGCCTCGGATCGCTCCGTGCACTTGTTCGAGCTTGCATGGCCACCGGCTTCATCTTCTTGTGGATGGCGTGCATTCAGTGATTCACAAGGGCTGATCTTTACAGTTACAATTGCCGAGGTTGGACCTGAACCTGAGCCTGAACCTGAGCCTATGGCTGTGTCAGCTGGGATTAGGTTCAAAGCTGCATGCTTAGGTGCATGGATGTGCATTTCCTGAAGTGATGAACGCGCAGCACAGCACAGGTTTGATCTGGTCTTGACTTGCCGAGGGATTGACTGACTACTGACTTAGACTACAGTCCGAAGTACTCATACCATACGCTGCCGATGAGGACGCGAAGCTCGCCACCTCGGACCGGGTCTGGTCGGGTCTGGTCTGGTCTGGTCTGGTGTGATAAGGCTGATGAGAGGCAGAGAGTCTGACTAATAGTCGTCCGACTGATGGTGGCTGAGGAGCGAGTCAATTTCTCGCCTCTGCAGGTCCTCGCCGCAGAAGAGAGGTGGAGGAAGATGCTAATCAGGTCATACATTGATCGAAGGGATGTAGTATCTCCATGTGGCCGGCCGGCATCTGCAATCCCCAATCAAGCAGATTGGTTTGCAAAATACGTGTGACGGTTTGGTGCAATACCAGGGACCGAGAACCGGGGAGTGTATGCCCCACTCCCATCCCACCGCCCCGCTGAGTCCAATCAGCGATGAGCTGCAGAAATTTGGCTTCTCAACCATCTTGGCACTCTTTGCCTGTATCCCCCTTCCATTCTTTTTCCGAGTTTGTCCTTTTTTGTTCGAGGGAACCAAAGCATCACCACTAATTGCAGGCCGATATTTCACCAGGTGATATCTCCGTCCCTCTGATTCGTTGAGGAGTACATGGACAAAGTGGCATGTGAAACTGGCTTAGAGTCTGAGACTGACAAAGAGGAAGCAGACAGCAATCAAAGATGGGCTCGGCCATAAGCTGCGGAGCTTATCAGTTTTTATCAGGCTTACCCCAACAAAGCTGAGATGCGAACCGCATCCCCAGTCTGTACTCTGTAAGTCTAAGTCGATGAGATTCACATGCCCTCTCGGGAATCCCAACCCGAGTTTTCCCTAATACTGTACCCCCGATCGCCGTCATCCCATCACATATTCCCATTTCATCTCATCTCAGCCTCAGCCCCGATTGTATAGATCAGCACAACATAGAGCTCAGTCCTCGGAATTGACCACAAAAGAAAAACACACTCAAGGAAAACCCACGCGCCCATGTGATCCACATCAATGGAGCTAGGAATCCAAAGTGAAGAACTACGGAGCCCACTGGGCAGCCCAAGTGGATAAGCAACTTCTTCCATTTGGCTTCTGTCAGAGGAAGCAGCAAACCAGAACTAAAGAGCATCTAATTGGCTCATCGCTTTTACTCGTACTGAGGGTCATCAATGTTGCCACATGCCACCCTTCCCTTGCAAACGAGTTGAATATGCGGATACTAAGAACGAACTACAAGTACCTCTTTTGTATACGCACAGCAGGGACAGAATGCGATTTTCCTCAAGGGAACCCATCTCTATAATCAAACTAACTAGTACCAATCGCATGACTGAGGCTTACATACCCCGAAAACCCATTATTGCACCCATAGAAGACAGAAAGGAGATGACCACCTGAGTCCGGAACCCCCTCTACCGACATCCCCCCCCCCAAAAACTACACAACTGCACGTCAAACTTCTGTTGGGGCACCACCAGCCATTTTGTTGAGATGGGACCCACTCCCCTTTTTTTCTTTTTCTTTCTTCTTTTTCCGGTGGGGCGGCTCTGGGGTGGCTGGATCGGAGCAGAGAAAAATAACTGGGGCGGTCGCTCGGGGATGCTAAACTGTATTTTTTTAGTTTAGTTTATCGCTGAGCAAATTCGTGTGGATTGGTTGGTTCCCAGCTTCGAGGGTCAGTAATTTTGACTCGGGGTTCCACTTTTTGTATGAAACTAAGTATGATAAAGTGGGCTGGAAGTGGAAATTTTCACAAGACCGGACGGATAAATGGCATGTGTTTGTAGTTCCGGCCGGGGCTTTTTAAGGTTGGGTTTGACAAGATTATCGAACTAACTACAGAAGCTGAGGCGAGAATGCGATGGACATACTTGGATCGACACCACATATTTCTGGTCGTTGGCAATGAGCTTGGTTATTCAAAGAGAGTTGACTTAGTTTACACCATGTGCCCATGCCTATGCACTGATATATTTTCTAAAGTCTAAACGGGCTGGTTATGTGGTTAAGACGCATGTACAGACGAAGTACAGAACAAGTCACATCCAGAATCACTTCCAGATCTATGTACCTTTCACAGGTTGATGTAACCGTTCGGAATCGATCAACCATGCCCCACCATGGCTACCGCCTGACAGGGACAGACTCACGGTCGTCGTTCGTAAATCGGGTAGTACCAGTACCGTCTCCCCGTGGTTACGGTAGTCCACCTCGCACGGGATGGGTCGTCGTTGTAGCGGGTTCGTGGCCGTCGCGGGATCTGCTGCTGCCCCTCCAGGCGAAGGCTGTGGCTTAGAAGGCGTGGTGGGTGGCGGCGGGGCTGCCGGCGATGAGGCCGAGGGTGGTACAAAGCTTCTAATCTCTAGCCCGGGGAGAAGCAGGTGGCCGGCCTTCTGGGGAAGGAGCATGATCGCAAACGTCTTAGTCTCCCCCTCATTGGCGGTAAAATTCCCGCGACGTCGGCCGCCAACTAGCCACGAGTCTGGGTTGGCGTGCAGCTCATACGTGAATTCGAGCGGTCCGTCTGCCTGCTCACGCTGATCGGGTGAGCACCAGCGTCGAGTGTGATGGATGCTGAGTTCGGCGGCGATCATCTGGCCGACTGCGGCGTGTCGAGGTTGGTCCGTTAGATTGGTAAGGCGAAGCTCGGCCGTGTGGACAACTTGAATGTGGGGGATATCCACGGGGATGATTATGTGTCTTTTGAGCACAGGAGGCGATGTGGGGAGACGAATCACCGGGTGGTTCTGTGCATGTCAGTTGGGTGTCTCAGACCTCCTCGCTTGAGCTCTGTTGAGCCCAGGTGAAGAAGGATATAGGGGCCAATGTGCTGGCGGCTGCTTACCTTGTGCCACTCCTTGAGCCAAGTCCTGAGCCCGTCCATTGGCTCCTTCAAGGCGCCCAGTAACCCTTCCCATCGCGCATCTGCATACCCCAGCGTTTCCACCTCCCGCAACAATCCAATGACCTCCATGTCCGAGGTCGTCAGTTGGGTGCGGAAAGTGTCAACAATATGCGATGTAAGTAACGTGCTGTATGGCTGGAATTCGCTGGCCGTAACGCTGGCGTGGAACGTCTTCTCGACGGCATTCAAGCATTCATCGTCCACGCACGTGAAATCAACACTCAATCGAAGCGAGCGCCTGGACTCGGGAGAGGACACATTCTCCTGCTGTGGCCGGATCTTGTAGATCAAGGACGCGGGCTGTTTGGGAAAGACATCGAGCGCCACGGAGTCACCAATACTTGATTGTACCTCGTAAGCATCTGAGCTTGGAATGCTGCATCTCAGAATCCGCAGAGGAATCATCAACGCTGGACTGATTGTGAACCGAGAAAATAGCACGCTATCCTTGAAAACATCTTGCACGTTGACACTGATCGGCAGGCCTGAATTAATGCTGTGAAGGGAAGAGTAGGAAAAGGATCCACTGCCTGTCTCGTAAACCACCTCTGCCCTTGCGGAAAGCACTGGATGATGCTCCTCCACTGAGTACGGGATCCGGAGCCGAACAAACGATCTAGGTTTCAATTCAGTGAACTCGATGTTACCCGAATCGCTGTTCGCAGTAATCTGGATCTCGCCTTCTACCAACTCTGCTTCTGTGATCCTGAGTCGCAGACCAGCAGTGGCCGGCCTCACACGCAAAGTGCCCGATTTGATGTCGTTCCATCCGCTGTCGAGTTCCAGCTCCAGCGTCCGCATTTCTTGCAAGTTGACAAGATGCGGGGAGACTATCTTGGCCTGCAGGCCATTAGGGGGCGAAAAGCAATAGATGTATGGACGGCTGTCTTCCTCTTCTGTCTCGAGTGCTTCTCTGAACCCCACGGGTAGGGATGCATTTTTCCCACTCGCTAAGGTGAAAATGAGATTCCTCACGCGTATCTCGATACGGTCGACAAAGTATTTCCCTTGTAGCGAAACCTTCAGAGGTCAGTATATCGGAATACATTGAAACGAAATGTTGGATGCAAGCGACATAAACTCACTGATGAATCAACCAGCACCTTGGTAGACGACGACTTGATGGTCATCCCCGTTGGCATCTCTAACCAGTGCTCGTTGTTCTGAGGATTATGTGCACTGACTAACCGCAGCTTGAGCGAATTGATTTCGATTCGTTTTCCGAGAAGAAACCTCAATGCAAGCTGTAGTTGGAATCCATCCTTGTCCTCATAATGGATGATGGCCGGCTTCACTTTGAGGTCCCCAAAGAAATCGGTCATCGGTGCGTATACTTCTTTATTCAAAGCTCCCGAAGCCTTGAAAAGTTCATCAACGTACTCGGAGACCAATGCATTCTCGGAGAAGATGTGTGAGGCGTCCAGAGTCTTCTGCCGGCTGGACAAGTTTGACTCCGTCCAAGCGGCAAATTTAGCAAGGAGGCGCAGAATTGTCCGGACATATTCCTCGCTGCGATCAAGCTCTTTCAGGCAGCGCGCATACATTTCCAACGACACGCCTTCCAGGACAGCCCAATGTTTGTTGCCATAGAAAGGCGTCAATTGATGGAAGTACGAGGCAGCCGCCCCAAAGTCACTCTGCCGATACCGTAGGAGGGCCATATCGGCAAGTGCGGCGTGCGCCGAGTTGGTGCGATTCGCAGCGATATGATGTCGGTACATTTGGTCTGTCAGGTCTTCGAAATGCATTCGGAAAGTTTTCCTGGAGCGAAGAGCGACTCTCAATTCCGGAAGAGAAATACCACAGAGATACCTTGCCTCTGGCACCTCTTCCGTAATTTTCTGTGGTTCATCATCCAGACTAACCTCAGCCATATCGCTCTCCGCATTATTTTCGTCGTCGAACAGCAACCGCTCTTCATTCCATTTCTCTTTCCAACCGTATCTGCCAGAGACTTCTTCCAAAGCTCTTCGAGCCATGAGATATAACTCCGCTCTCCCGGAAGCCAACTGCTCGGAACCGGTTTTGGGGGTGGGTTTTGGAATCTCGAAACCAGTTCGGGTATTAATCGAGAGGCTCTCAGATGATAAAACTTCCGATGTCCCGGGGCGTGAAGAACGAGCAGAGGAAGAGTTGGGAAGCGAGCTAATGCGCTTGGGGTGATCCCCTGCACTTTCCGCAGACGTGGAAGACCCCGATGCCTTGTTCGGTTGGCAAGTTGTCTCCGGAAGAGTCAATGCTGGACTGAAGGTCTGAGAGAGGATCTGAGAAGCAGCAGCATAAACCCACGACGACACCAAATTGTCAATCACTTCTTGTTTGGCAGCACTGTCAATCTCAGACAAGCCCGTTTGCAGATCGGCTCGAAGGGTTCGTGCTGCAAGACTAATGAACTCATTTGCTCTATCGCAGACCTGAGAAAGCAGCATCAGGTTTTCGGCCTTCGTGGCTCGTTTGGTTGGCTTCTTGATTCCATCCGCTTCTTGAATGGCCAGAGACGGAGCCCTGGCTGCCCGGAGAAGTAGGGTGACTTGTCGAGAGAATACATACGTGCGGAAGTCAAAGATGGAGATGTTGCTAGCCAAGATCATCTCGCGATACGACTTCTTGTTCGAATCAATAGGAAAATCGCCCGTGTCGATGCTGGGAACAGGTTCTGGTTCTGCATCGTCTTCATCCTTGGGTGCAGTACCACCGTCCGACTCCAGAGCTTTGATCGCTGACTCCTGCCATTCTTTGCTGTGGGTAAGGAAGGCACCACCATGCTGATCTCCGGTGCCTTCTAGCTGCTCATGGATCGCCGTGTCCAAGCCAACGGCGAGTTCATCGTACCCTAGCAAGGCATCCTCGAATAGCCCGACATTCTCAAAGCCCCTAGCGAGTCCCTCTTTCAGTATGAAGAAAGTGCAAAAGTTCCACCCGGGCAAGCTGCGCTGCGAGTCCTTCTCCTTGATATCCTCCTCATACTGCGCCACGCGGAGATCAAAAGCCGACAGAATCGCATTCTTCATCTTCTCCACAAAATCCTCAACCTGATCGGTCAACTCTGGCGACTTAGCCGCGCTGCCTGCTTTAGGAAGACGAATCTGGGCCACGCGGTCGACGGCGGACTTGGATGCGCCGTTGAAGTCAGCCCGGACCTTCTCCAGGACCGTTGTAGTAGTGCGGCCCCATTTGGAGGCCGGCGCAGCTTTCTCGGCGCCCTCTCCATCCGGCACGACGTGTAGAATCAGCCAATCGAAGGCATCGTGTTTCTCCTGGCCAGTCGTGGTGGTGTTGGACAGAGAGGTGGAGGCGTGAGACTTGAGCCAATCCCGCAATGCCCTCCGCGCCGTAGCTTTGTAGGTATCATTATCGTCGCATCGGAGGAGGAAGATCTTCAAGTACGGCGTTTGCCGCAGGCCAGGGATCTGATGTCGGCGATGTGTCACTGTGGTTCCGGTCGTGTCGGTGGAGGCTTTCTGCTCGTCCCCTTCATGCTGGGCCGGTACGAAGCCGATCCGGAGGGACTCGATGGATCGCACAGGGCGAGTGGGTGATTTCCAGTGGAGATTTCGCAGTGGGAGTTTATCGGCGAGAACGGGCTGAAGGGCTGGAAACAGGCCAGAGGGATCGGTATACTCGACTGGGCGACACCGAGGAGAAAAGTGAGCAACATGTAGCACAAGTACCTCAGGGCGGGAACGGGGCTCATTTACCGGTGACACTGCTCGAGCCCCCCTGCGGTGATGGGTCCATGGTGTCCCGAACACTATTCGGGGAAAGCCAGACCACTTGCAAAGAGCATACCGTCTGAGCAGCCGGAGAGAGGAATAGATTCAATCTCCGTGTCGAAGAGGGGAGTGCGGGGAAGGATAATCAGGAGTGGGGGATTGGAGATGCGATGCCAGGCCGTGTGATGATGGACGAGTTGTTTGGCCGCAAGCTGAGCACCGCCCGCCTTTCCGCCTTCTGTCCACGGCCGTCATCTCTTGGCATTCATTATTACACCCTCATTTAAGCATCATTGTGTTCCATTATATCTAAAATGAATGTGTCAAAATCGCCCAAAAAAGAACAAGCTATATAGATTCTGTACAGGACCCGTGGGAGACGACAAGGCTCTAACAACATGATAAAAATGCCAGCACAAACAAACAAGGTGGAATGAAAATAGACCCATCATATCCCATCATTATAGAAACATCATACGCAAACAAGGGCGGAAATGCCCGTTGTATTACCAGTACCAGTCCAATAGACGGAACGCCCCAGCTCAAATGAATGAAAAGACAAATGTCAAGTAAACGTGAATAAGGAGCAGGTAGTATGATAGAACTGCTCAAGAACCAGCTTCTAGAACGCGCTGCGCATATCGAGCTTTGACAAACTCATAGCCGCTGTAGATGCCTTCCCAGATGCCCGGGACGTAACTCCGGACCCAGGCGCCTATGACCAGAAGCAGAAGAGGGATCTGGAGAACGTTAGTGGTGGAAACACCCCAAAGTACGAGAAAGTAGACTTACCCAGATGAAGTATAGGTTGCGATCGTTCCCAAGACCCTTCATTCTCCGTGCTTGTTGCTCCCGGAGATGTTTCTGTTGCTCACGAGAGATCACCTTGCGACCAATTCGAATATCTCTGAGCTCCTCACTGTCCGGTTTGGCGATAACGGCTTCCGAGGTGCTGGCCTGGGCCTCGAAGTGTTGATCAAGGGCAGCTTCTGCAGCTGCCTGCAACAAACTAGCCTTCTTGAGACGCGTTGCCTCTTCCTCTCCGCCCTGGTTCTCCTTGTGTGGGTAAAGCTCTTCATATGACGGCAGCTCCGCTGCAGATGGGGCCGAGGTGTCAGGAGTCGAATTGCCCGTTAGCATATCCCACCAACCATCCTTCGACGATCGCGCAGTACTCGGGCGGTGCGGAACAAGATTGGTGATACGACGCATCATGGGATGGGCCTGGTAGTCAGGCAAGGCGGGCATGGGCGGCAAAGCAGGGAGGTTGGGGAAAGCATTGGCCACGCTTTGTTGGAACTGATTGATTTGAGTCTGGAGTTGATTGCGCCAAGCAACCAGAGCAGCTGGCGGAGAGAATGGTCTATTATCCTCCGCTTGAGGTGTCTGTTCAGGTGCAGTAATCGGCCCTGGTCGATCGTGGTGAATACTCGACCGTCGCGACATCGTGTATTCATTTTCATCCTCCTCATCCTCCTCATCGTCAGAGTCATCAGCAGCATGGTCAAACGAGTCAGATGCTGAGGAAGATTCCCAAAGTGAGTGCAACGATGCAGAACTGTGTCTGCGGCGCGAGGATGACAATGAACCAACGCTACGTGAGCGGTGGCGGGCAGGAATGAGCGCAGCCTGGTGTGCGGGTAAATTAGTCGCCAGATCTGCCGGCGTGAATCCCCGTATACTGCGGGCAGTGGTTTCAGCTCCTGCAAGACGCAGCCGCTGCACAATGTGTGCATGGCCGCTCAAAGCTGCCAAATGCATGGGAGTATTCCCAGAATTGTCCTGCACATCGGGGCTAGCGCCCCGTGCAAGTAGTCCAGCAACGAATCGCGTAAGACCTAGAGACGAGGCGAAATGGAGCAGCGTCTGGCCAGTCGCCGAGCGCGAGTTGTACTTAGGCGGCCGAGGGCTGTCGTCGAGGTCAACAAATTCGAGATAAGTCAACATTTTCGAGTCGAGATCGCTCAATTTACCCTGCGACTCATAACCGGGCACTTGTCGCTGGTGTCCACTTGAGGAACCTTGAAAATCCTTTGGTATGTTGAAAACGCTCTTCATGTCACTGCCCATGATTTGCTGAGCCGTCTGGAACGCATCGGCTTGACTGCCGAGCTTCTGTCCTAGGATTCCGAGAGCTAAGCGGTACATTTGCAGCTCGCGATCATCTACATAACGGAAATACTGCTGTTGCTTCGGCATCAAAGGCTGGGGTGTCTGTATTTGGCCAAATGTGGGATGTTCGTGCTTGAACACCACAGGCACCATTCCAGGCTGAAGAGCAGGAGGGGTCAAGCAATTCAGGCACTTATCACCCCAGAATGTGGTGGTGGTGGCAAGAGTATCACCGAATACAACTTCCATGCCAGGATAAAAGCCGCTTCCGAGGAGTGTGACTTCGGTGCCTCCTGTGATGGAACCCTCGGCGGGAACGAGCTTATGGATGACTGAGGGCAAGCGGTTCCCGGCATTGGTGAGTGGGGGCCACATTGGTGCGGATGTGTTTGGACCTAGGGACAGATTGAAAGACTGATCGTGATAGTTGTTCCTAGAGCCTCCGGGAGTACCGGGACGACTAGGCTGAGCAGAGTTTGGTGCAGACATGAACTGCTGTTGAATAAAACTGTCCAGGCTCTGTTGCTGCAGTGCCGCACTGAGGAACGGATTGTTGTCTCCGCTGTTCGGGGTGGGAGGACTGGTGGGAAATTGGTTGGTCATGGCGGATGAGGTCACGAAGGGCCTTTCCACCGGTGACGCGAATCCGCGGACTCCTGAGAACTGTGGCTCACCGTTGGTCGCTGACGAGCTGGAGGCGTTGGCCGATGATTGCGTGTTCTCCAACTTGGTCATAGTAAGCTCCGAGGGAAGTCTTCCCGAGTTACTATGCTTGCGTCTTTTGCTTATTGGCCCTTGAAAGTCATTCGGCGAGTTCTGTCTCGAAAGACTGCGTGGTGTTTGCAAATTCGACGCTGCGCCGTTCGTTGACGACTGGTTGATTGGGAACGAGCTAGAGGGCAATTGGTACTGTGAATTGAACTGTTGCTGAAGTCCCTGCAAGTCAGTCGCTGAAGCAGCTTGATTCGGCTGCTGCGCAGAGGCTGACGTCTTCCCGGTCTCCACACTTGGACTTGAGGGAAAGACACCAACGCCTGGCAATTGTGTGCCATCCGGCAGAGAGGGGGAGGGGCCAGGAGCTGGTGGAGCTGGTGGAGCATGTGTTTTGTGGTCGTCCGTAATCATAATCGAATTCGTGATCGCCTGAGCTATCACGTTGTCTTTATGATCCTTGACAGTGAATATTACCCTGGGATTGAGATGTCAGCACCGAGTAGAACAGTCAGTTGGAGATGGCACACGTACTGGAATCCAAGCTTCTCATTTTGATGCCTGCAATAACATGCTATTCGCATCGGCAGCTCTACCTGCATTGCCCCTGCTGGAATGTTTAGAACTTGGCCATCCCCATAGCCAGGTATGGCGTTTTTCGACGGTTCCGTCCAGTCCTTAATCTCGTTGGTATTGAACACGATGACTCGTTTCTCCTCGTCCTTCTGAAACAGTTCGTCTTCCTCGGGCTTTCTCTGTTTCTTGCGGAACGCCCGCTTTCGTTCGCGCTGTATACAGCCAGGGCATATCTTAACTTCTCCTCCGTCCAATGGCTTGTCGTCCTCCTGAACGTCGTCAGCAGCACGTGGGCTGGAGCTGGAGGACCGATATCGACTTTCGCCTCTCGCTCTAGCAAAAGCCTTCTTGAGCTTATCCTGTTCTTGCATTGCGCTGGTACAGACAAGGCTTGTGTGAAGCTCCACGATCTCCGGAGAACGTTCAATAGTCGGCGGTGCCAGAAACTTAGGCTTTGAGATAGTGTGGCTAGGCAAGCGAACCTTCTTCACGCCAGGCGGTAATGGGAAAAGTGTCAATCTGATGGGAATCTGTGTTTCCACGCGTGACTTGAGCGATGTGGGATGGACAGTCAACATATGTCGCTGTGTCGCTTCCGGTTTCATGAAGCTTGGGGACGGCGACGGAACGAAATTGATGCCGAAAGGAAAGCTATTCGGTCCAAAATTCAGCGTCGAGTTCATTGGAGAACCGTTCATGTTGATGCCACCAAAACTCTCCTCCAAATACGATGAAGGGGAATGGCCACCCCATGGTCCCAAGGAAGACTTTCCTTGACTGATATTACGAGAGACCGAAAAGGGCGAAGCCTCCTTAGAACTTCGAGCAAAGAAAGATGCACCGGAAACCTGCACGATAGAATATCAGTATGCTATAATGGCCAATAAAATCTTCTCGTTTGAGGTGGTATTACCGGAGAGGCAGATTGCCTGGCGGAAGCGCCAGACGTGCTCCGCAATTGTGATTTGGACTTTCTCGTATACTTCGGCTGTGGCGTTGTCTCGGATTTCAAAGGACTGGGGCTACTGGCGGCACTTTCAAAATCGAAAGCTGCATCCATGGCCTTGTTGCTCGACTCAAGATCGGCATCTGCGTGGAACGGACCACCTATATTTGGTAAAGAAAGATCCAAACCAAATAGCGACTCCTCCTTCACCGACGCGAGATCCGGGTTCATCCAATCCTCCGTTGTGTAGCCAAACGGCATCATCGTGTTTTCGCTATGCACTGCCGACGTGGATGATGTTACAGACGGATTGCGAAGATGATTCCGTGGTGACTCAGAAGACGAACTCGGAGTTGAACCATCTGGAGACTCCGCGGGGGACTCCGCGGAGACCACATTGAATTGTCGCATTGCATCTTGCTCTTGATATGACCGTTTCAGCGAGAGTTCGGAAGGTGACAGGCATGTTGGCTCGGAGTCCCGGTTCTGGCGGGTGGGAGGAGCGTGAGAAAAGAGATCGTCGAAATCCCTCCCCGCGCCTTCGGACGAAACTTGCAACCTTGCGGTGTCTAGGAAGTCCAAATCTGTATCTTGATAAGGGTTACCCATGTCGTCGTCGACTACAATAGGTTCCAGAAAAGGGAAAGCAGGTGAAGAGGCAGCCTCTGCCGATCCCATCCTTCGATCCTCACAATAGTCTGCAGGTGGCCAGGAGGAAGATGCCGGCGATTCTCCCTGACGAGCCTCACAGGCTGCTCCCGGACTAAACCTTGCCTTGACACAACGAACCAAACTTGAATGGAACCAAAAGCCTTATACTGTCGAAGGTAACTGGGGCTAGACTGGGGCGCAGTAAGCGGGCGCACTCAATCAACGTTGACGAACTAGCGGTATTGCGAATACATCCGTAAGGGCGATCGACTGGGTGGTTGGAATCCCGTTGAGAGTAGAAGATCGAATTTCTGGCCAACCAGAGGAAGTTGGAAAGCGTATGACCTTGTGAAGGGAAAGACGGCGTGAGCGAGTGAGGGCAACAACTGTCGTAGTAGGGGGGGAAGAGCGGAGGCGGAGGTGCGGCCGCGCGGGAAAGGGGAGGAAAATCAGAGCGACGGTTGGAGTTGGCGAGGTGAATAGATTTGGGAGACAATCGTGCCCAAACTCGATCGGAAAATATGACAAGTGATTGGGAAAGTAAGAGATGAGGTTGACAATAATAGTGATCGACCACGCAAGGCCCCGTAGATAAGACAAAATCTGGAGAGTGTGGGAGAAGGGGGGGAGGAGGAGGATGAGTAGAATGTGGGTGTGGATGTGTACGGTTAGGAATAGGGAAGGGAAGAGAGAGGTGGAGGCAGGCTTGAGTGAGTGAGTGAGTGAGTGCTCAGCCTGACTGACTCTCGGTGGTTATCGGCTGAGAGTTTCTGTTGAGTGCCACTGCCCTTTAGCCAGTAAGAGGCAGTCGAGTTCGGACTTTCGTGCCTTGGCGGTGAGGCAGCTTCAGTCTAAACCCTGTCGAGACATCGGCCAGTCAGGAACCGGAGTAACCAGGCCGCCGAGTTCTAATTGGACGGGAGACGATGATCCTCGCCCCCTCAGCCAAATGATGTCCCCTGCCAGGTGGTAGGTAGTAGGTAGATATGCGCGCGGCGTATAAACTCTGGAGGTTTTCAAATGAGTGACTAAACCTGACTACCTGTTGTAACTTTAGCTATCGATGGTTTCAATCATCTTTCCTCTGGTCAACGGGGCAGGAGTAGGCCTTTACGAAAGCTATGATCTGGAAACGAGGGCTTTAGAAGTAATGGTGGGTTGTGCTCACGCTCATCCACCCTACATTCCGCATACCTTTCCCGGGGATAAAAGCAATCGACATGTGTCTAGGTAAAGACTATTGCGTCGCAAGAGGACATATCTCCGGAATAGTACGCCATTACTGGCTAGTAGATAGTGCCCAGGAGATCATGTGAGCACATCCATCGCGACTTTGGTTCCCTTCCTCGGAAACAAGCTTGTGCTACATAGTGACCTCACGGTCGGCGCCTTCTGCACACATTATCATTGATCTCATCGGATTCCACTTTGGCACAGCGTCTCCCAGCCCACCACTCCCACTGGGAGACTTGATTAGACGAGGAATGAGCGAGAGTCAGGCCCATGAAGCTCCCACCTCTATCTTGTCATTTGAGCCTAGTGCGCAGGAGAAACAGGTCAATCTTGGTCAGCAAAGTGCCTCAGGGCCCGGTCAACCATCTAATTGGCTTACGTGGCCATGGCCAGGGAGGCAAACGAACAAAAAAGCCCCGGGCCACCTAGTGTGCCAGTCTTCTTGACATCTCTCGATTTAGGTTTCGTCGTGCGGGGATGATAAGATGGAATTGAACGTTGGGCAAACCGATCTTCTAGGGAGATTGCACTCATTTGGTGTAACTCCATAGGGCTTCTATTATTATCAGGACGCATTAGCAGCCTAATCTATGGAGTACCCCTCACCAGCCTGTGCCGCATCTGAGTCCAGCCCTAGAAGGGCGCCTATCCTTCTTTGTAGACGTAGCGAGATCATTAGACCGTATTGGTCGGGTTCTAGATTCAGTCACTGCTTGGCGAGATAGGTCCGTAATGAGCATGATAGTATATATCCGGTAGAATTCGACTACTGCAGGTCGCCTATCTGCATCTCCTCGGAACGAGAGGAGATCCTATGTGTCGTATAAATTCCTGAGATCCGAAGCTTATACTCCTTCTGAAGTCTGTGGCGGGAGATGGGCCGCACATCCTCTATCGTCGCGCTAGTGCAGTTTGCAGTCCAGGGGCCGAGCAAGGCACAAAGAACAGAGTGAACATGGCAATTGTTAATTAACCCTTGATGCTGACCAATACACAATAATAGGTCACAACAATGAGGCCGCAAGCGACAAATTTTACTTACTGAATAGGGCTCTGAAAATGCTAGAAAATTGAGACAATCAGAATCCTGAATCGGACACTCAAAATCTCCGAAGCAAAGCTTCGTGCTTACCATAGTGACATGTAGCTGTGGTTCTTAGCGTCAGCTGGGTATAAGACAGTGTGAAATTATAGAGAAGACAATAGTGGCCTTCGAATGATTTCATGCCTCGTAACTAGTCGACGATTTTGACATACAAACCCTCTATGGGACCTTGAATAAAGATATATCGAAGACCGTAGAGTTTCATCGATTCTATGCACAGGGGATAGGCTTGTGGGAAGGAAAAGTGTACATTTGGGATTCCGCGTGAATGGCTTTCTATTCGCCATGTTCCGATCTATTATTACCAGATCGTGGTACGAAATCTGAAGCTGCAGGGGCATATGTACGATGGCCATATTGTCTAAACCTAGTTAGATTCTGAAGTGTCACAAGCGAACAGCGCATGACCACATGGCAAATTTTGAGTAAGCTAATGGTAATTGGTCATTAGATTGGACAAGACGTGACTATGAGAGCAATGGTTGCGCATAGATTCTCTTGCAGAAGTTGAAGTGGACAGGGGCGGCCCTCGCTTACTCTTCCCCGCGCACTGGAGCAATGACAAGGATATACTGGAAGTCCACAAGTCACTGTGAAGAACAATAATTTGAAGATGAGGTCTTTCCGTTGCTTGTTCCGTTCACAATTCGGCATAAAGCGTCCCCTAGACACAAAGGCTGCGTGTTTTCCCCACATAGACATTGTGTAGATGTCTTTATAAAAATCCAGCAGGGCCAGGCTTTGCTAAGGCTCGTTCTCGAAGTGACTCAACTACATTCAAAAATTAATATCCTCTAAAGACACCGAGCAAGCTGCGAGTGAGACATCAAGCCTTCCACAAGAAACAAGCACCATCTCCTCGTTTGGAGAAAGCTTGGTTGGTTGAAATGGAGCTACAATCTTGGAAACGGTCAAAATACCCGCGGAAGGGTGTTTCAGGTAGAAAGACCTATGACCAAGGTATGCACTTTGCACCTCCGAGCCCATGAGGATGAAAACGAGAAGGGTGGGCAAGGCACTGGGCAGCGACTCGACCCACGATACTAGGAGTGCGTTTTCCGTAGGGCGTTTCGACTTGCTAGCAGCTTATGCGTGACCCTGCATGGGTTGCTAGACCCTGAGACGCTATCCTTGCATCGAGCCACACGCTTGAATTTACGTTTGTAGAGCGCAGGCTGAACCTAGCATTGCAGAGTAGCATTCACACAATGAATGATTTGAGAAGGTGCTCCCAGCCTCCAGGTCTCGGGAAAATATGGAGATGCAGGAGTCGGGCTGTACTCCGTAGTCTTGTAGGGCAGTGCTCTGAAAGCCAAGACCGAATTGACAAGTTACCCTTGTAATTTCATCAGGAGTCTCGATCTCGACCTGCCGGACCTGTCCAACGGATTGAGCGCCTGTTAAAGGATTAATTAGTATGTGACCAAATGGCGCCATTTAGGCGGAAAGGTGGAGGCGCCGGCTCACAGGCCTAGGATGAGCCTTCGGCATGCCCAGACCCCCGTCGAATTATGAGTTTCCATTAATGTCCACCGCCTCCCAGTAGTATAGATGGATCAAAAATGATCGAGGATTTCTGCGATTCAAAGCCATGATGGGAAGGCGATAATAAAGTCGAGCATGAGTAGAGGATCAGGTAAGCTTCCTCGACCCTCGGTCTGTAGCGCGGCATGGCACGTGGCTGCTGATTTTAGCTTACTTCTTCAAGGTTTTCATCCATGTGATAAAAACCGCCACCATCATCGCCGTTAATGAGTCTCCAACGCTATCGTCAAGTCAAAGCTTCCTTGCGGATACTGCTTAAAACTAAAACTTGACTGGTTACAGAGATGCGTTCTGCAACTCCTTACAATTGTCATTTCTTGGCAGGGCGGACCTGGAGCAGCTTGGCTCCCAGTTGAAACGTGCTTTGTCGCAGGCTGCCGCCAGAGCACCGGCGCTTACAGCTCCACTCGCCCGTTAGGATGAGTACCATCGGGTCCTCCTGGTGTCGCTCCAGCACCCCCCTTCAAGCAGCGCCAAGTCAAATGTAGCCTGTGTTCCTGAGAATGTCTGGATTGTCGCATCTGGAACCCCACCGGCGGGCTGGCGCTTAGTGGCCCGGTGCCTGTCTTCATCAATCTCAGACCTGCCTTGCTGCGTTGAACCTATCTCAGTCAATCTCCAGCCTCCGATACCCCGTATAGAAAGTGGAAACATGACAGGTGCCAAGGCAATCTACGTGTAGCATGGCCGGCTGCAATGAACCTTTCATTATTCTGGCCTCGGTGGTTCCGGTCTGAGCGCTGGCGGAACCCCGATGCATTAGAGAATGGAAGGAGATATAAGAAGGCGCCAAAGCACGAGTTGAGAGACTTCTTCATTCTTCTCACCAGCTTCTCATTCTTTTCTTTACCTGGGTCCCGGAACCTTCCATTCTCTTACACTCTCTTTCCAGGCTTCATTGATTGAAGACCGTTTACTTCGTCACTCTTTCCTTCCCAATCACCACTTTCAAATTTACATTCACGCTGTGCGTTAATCTAAAAAATGTCTGTCGCTAAGGTTGCTGGTGTTATCCTCGGCTCGGCCGCTCTCGTTGCTGGCCACGGTTACGTGTCGGGTGCTGTTGTCGATGGCACCTACTATGGCGGTTACATTGTCACCTCCTACCCCTATTCGAGCGACCCCCCGGAGACCATTGGATGGTCCACCAGCGCCACCGACTTGGGCTTCGTCGACGGCAGCGAATATGCTAGTGCCGACATCATCTGCCACAAGAGTGCTAAGCCCGGTGCCATCTCTGCTGAGGTCAAGGCTGGTGGTACTGTCGAGCTCCAGTGGACTACCTGGCCCGAGAGCCACCACGGTCCTGTCCTGACCTACCTTGCCAACTGCAACGGTGACTGCAGCAGTGTCACTAAGACCGACCTCGAATTTTTCAAGATCGATGAGAGCGGTCTTATCAGTGATGACAACGTCCCCGGTACCTGGGCCAGTGATAACCTGATCGCCAACAACAACAGCTGGACTGTGACTATCCCCTCCGACATTGCGGCTGGCAACTACGTTCTGCGTCACGAGATCATTGCTCTCCACTCCGCCGGAAACAAGGATGGTGCGCAGAACTATCCTCAGTGCTTCAATTTGAAGGTCACGGGTGGTGGCGATCTCGCTCCCTCCGGCACTGCTGGTGAGAGCCTGTACAAGGACACTGATGCTGGTATCCTGGTCAACATCTACCAGTCTCTGTCTTCCTACGAGATCCCCGGACCTGCTATGTACAACGCCTCCTCCAGCTCCTCCAGCTCCTCCAGCTCTAGCTCCAACTCGGGTTCTTCCAGCTCCGCCGCTGCCTCCAGCAGCTCTAGCACTGCCGCCGCTGCCGCCGCTACCAGCGCTGCTTCTTCCGTCACTTCTGCTTCTGGCTCCGTCGTTACTCAGACCGCCACCGCTGTCGAGACCGAGACTGCCACTGCCTACCAGACCTCGACTGATGTTGAGCAGGTTACCGTCACCGGTAGCGCTCCTCAGCAGACCTACGTTTCCACTCCCAGCAGCTCCAGCAGCTCCTCCAGCAGCTCCAGCGCTTCTGTGTCTAGCAGCACCAACCTCACCAGCTACTTCGAGTCTCTGAGCTCTGACCAGTTCCTCAGCGTTCTCAAGCAGACCTTCACCTGGTTGGTCAGCGAGAAGAAGCACGCCCGCGACCTCTCCGCCTAAGCGCTCTTCTCTGGTGTGGACTATAGATCGAACACGCTTCCTTTCCAATTTTCCATATAAATAGCGTCCGCGCTTTCCCGTTTCAATGTGATTATTCTTCTCATTACGGGTCGGGCATCCAACTATGTATCTATAAAATCAATTCTGAAGCACTGGTTTCTCAAATTTTTTTCTCCTTGTAATTTGAAAATAAGGCTCGCCTTGATATGGTTTGGTATTCTTTCTCCATGATTGCGTACATGATTGCAGCTGCAGAAGGTCTATAGTCGAGGGCATTGAAGATACTTGTGCATATACTGCCTCGTCCTCATGACAGTGTGCCCAAACAGGAAGCAGCGGGTTGCCGTCTGGAATGAGAGAGCGGGTACTTGCCGGCCAGTGTCTCCGACTCAGCTCATCTCAACTCAACACTCACTCAACCCATCTCGTCTTCAAGCTCACCTGGCTGTTTTACAGAGTCACTTCGCTCAGCTTCCCCGCTCGCGTTCACCATTACGAAACAGCTCTTTACAACCATGCCTCCTTCGCAGAACAATCGTAACGCGCCATCCGACATGGAACCCAACCAGAAGAGCCAGTACCAGTGGCTCAAGGACTCCGGCTATGGCAGTGTCTGGAATCTGGGGCTCTCCTACGGTTTGAATATACACAATCCCGATGATCTTGAGGAGACCATGGCCATCCTAAAAGGCTTGAGGGATATGGACCAGAAAGCTTGGGAGGAGAGACAGATGGCGAAGAAGTAGCAGGTCTACCAGCGATGAACTGCACTTTGCTTTACTGATGTGAGTTCGACCAGTCTCAGTACAATGCGCGAGCACTCATATGATTGTTCAGCACTGGCCGTTCTCGCTGGGGACTCTACGTGTTGACAAGGCAACCTCGATGAAAGGAGGTACAATGATGCAGGATGGTGGTGGGGGGAGGACTGTTATCAAGTAGTTAACTACTGTATGCTATGATTTAATCGAAGGCGGGGAAAAAGCGGCCGATTGTTGTTGCGGCAGACGGACTCATCTCCATCACTCCTGCCACCCCCACCAGCTGCTACATCCTTTTCATTTCTTTGAGCTCCAATACTCTTTATGCTCGCCTATAATCCTGTAATGGCGGAAGGGTACTGACTTTCTTCTATCATACATACACACATACGCATTATCCTGTATCTTTATTTCCGCCCATCATGTTCAAAAAGAAGCCTACCGTAAATTACCCCTCCCCCGCATTGTCAGTTCTCCGAGTCGCTGCTCGAATTTTATCACTGATAATTTGATCACTATAGATCAAGAACCTTGCGCCTTTGCGATCCTCCGATCGCAGGAAGATCGCCGATCAGATCATTTCCGACTATAAAATAGAGATCCCATCGAGCGCGCCGGTGGAGCCCAGTGGTGACGATTCGGCTGCTGCTCCCAGCGCGTCCAACCCCACGGCGCCGAACCTCACCTCGATTCGGAATGCTCTTCTCCCCGACAACTGCTTGTCCGCACGATTCGCCACGACGGCCGGTCCCCAGCTTCGGGAGGTCCAGGGCACAGTATATGTGGGAACGCATGCTGGAGGCGACGAGCGCGTCTTGTGGTTCAAGGTCGACCACGGCCCGGGCGCTGATGGACGTCTTTACCCGACCGTTTACACACTATGGCACAATGCAGACCTAGTACCCTTGCTCCACACCCCGGGGATGGTGATGCAGAAGCTCCAAGGAGGAGCGGATTTGATGACTCCTGGTCTTGCGAATGAGCCGCCGTTCGATGAGCGTGCGGTTAAGGGTGCGGTCGTTGCTGTGGCTGATCTGGATAGGTATACCGTGCCGCGATTCGTGGGCGTCTGTGAAATTGATGTCTCGGCTCTGGGAGAAGTGCAGGGCACAAAGGGTCACGCTGTTCGCGGACTCCACTGGGAAGGTGACGAGCTCTGGGCTTGGAGTTCGTCGTCCAAGCCGGGTCAGCCGGCGCCTGAATATTTGGAAGGCTGGGACGAGGTGGAAGGAGAGGACGAAGGCGACACCAAGGAGATTGAGGGCGCTGTGAATGATCTCAATATAGATGAACAGGCCCCGGCCCAGGTTGCAGAAGATGACGAGCCTTCTGCCGAAGCGCCTCAATCGGCCGAGGAAGAGCCTGTCGTTGATGAGAAAGAGCCGTCGACTAAAGGTTAGTAAGACTTGTTGCTGTTTTTGATGATCTCTCTTGTTCCATTCTGATGGTTCACAGAAATCGACGAGACCTTTGTGAAGGCTTTCCTTTACTCGTTACACAAGCTCAAACAAGACAACCCTTCCGCGCCCAACCACGGCTTGGCCTTACCGGTCCAACCTTCTGCACTGGTGTCGAACATGATTACACCTTATCTTCCCATCTTCACGCCCAAACAAGCCCAGTTCTACCAAATCAAGAAGACGAGCTGGAAGAATGTCAAGAAGTTTATCAAATACCTCGACAAGCAGCGTTTGGTCAAGTCCAAGGATCGTAACGGACAGGAAACCGTCATCCTCGATGTGGACTTCAATGATCGCCGAGTCGAGCAGTTCGTCCCCTACAGACTGCCATCCAAGAACGCGGTCGAGAATGCCGGCAAGCCCGTCGCCCCCGGTGGAGCGGCTAGTAAGTCCGTCGCCTCAGATGGTGATCCCTCTGTCGGGCAAACCCTCACAGTCCAGACCCTGTACCGTCCTACAGGCAAGCTGGCACCCACCATCTTCCCAGCCCTCTCCAGCACCCATCCCAGCAACTACTACAAGTACTCCGACGTGTCCAGTCATCTGGACCAGTATATCCAGTCCCAGAGCCCCCCCCTCATCGACCCGCAAAACAAACGCATCATCAATCTCAACCCGTTCCTCGCCAACACTGTCTTCACCTCCCCCTCGTCGGACGACCGCAGTACCCTCGCCCGCGGCAAGACCACCCGCGACGCGCTCCTGAAACGCCTCGTTGACGACCACAGTCTCATGACCGCTCACTACGTAATCCTGAAACCGGGCCAGACCCTGGCCAGCGTGAAGCCCAAGGCTGGCGCCGCCCCTAAAGCCACCATCACCTTGGAGCGCCGCACGGGCTCTAAGACCGTCACCAAGGTCTCCGGACTTGAAGTGTTCGGCATCATTCCGAGCTTGCTGGCGGAGGAGCTGCAGAAGAAATGCGCCAGCAGCACCAGTGTCGCGCAGGCGACGGGCGCAGCCAAGGGCGTCATGGAAGTGTTGATCCAGGGTGACCAGCGGCGGGCGTTAGAAGAGGCACTGACTCGGCGCGGACTGCGGACGCAGTGGATTGACGTGGTGGATAAGACGAAGAAGAAGAAATAGGTCTGTAGCGATGCACTCTGGGTAGGCATACAATCCATAGTCAGGACAATTGCTATTGGAAGCAAGAACCGTCGATAGTAAAAGAAGAATACTATTAGGACATGTATAAGAATACCCAGGAGAAAACGAAGGGAACGGACCCACGATCAATTGTACATACAGGTTACATGTCATTGTATCTTGGCTTGAGCTGGAAGACCACAAATGTCACTACAGTCTCGCATCCACCTCGACGCTTCTCCGACAACTCATCCAACCACAAACCACCTTTTGAAGCTCCACCAAACCAAATCCACCCATCCATTCGGTCCTGACGATGCTAGTACATTTACAATCATCCCTGGACACGCTGCGCCCTTGTTCGGAACCCAAGTCCATTGTTGTTGAAGAAAGCTAAAGAATAATGAAAATAAGAGGGTAAATGTACAACGCCATTATGATATGGTCTTCTGTTTTAAGTCAAGGGAAATTTCGAGCCAGGCCATGCTTTTTCTTTTTGAAAGTCCATCCCATCATCCATGAAATACACCCAAAAGGAATTCAAATCTCTCTCTGGTTTTCTTAACCGGTTGGTATCTCTTTTGGAAAATATCAAGATTTTTGTCGCTTTTACTCCTGCTTGGCATCCACCTTCTTGGCGGGGTGGTCGCCGTTGGCGCCGTCCTCTTCACGCGAGCGCTTCTGGCCGGAGGACTCCTCGGTGGTGCTCTGAACGACGGGAACGCCACTAGAAAGAGGGGGTGGTTAGAATTGGATCGTGGTTGTGATGCGTAATGGAAGGGTGGGTGTACGGGGGAAAAAAGAGAAACTTACCGAGCGTCTTTCTGGACCTCACGGCGCTCCTCCTTGGGCTCCTCCTTCTTGTCGCTGGCGCCATTCTTCTGGTTAGCACCGCCGCGACGGTCTCTCCAGTCGCCACGCTTGTTGTCGCCGCGGCCGCCACGGTTGCCGCCACGACCGCGACCGCCGCGGTGACCACCACGGCCACGGCCACCGTTGGGCTTGACCCGACCGGCCTCGATCTCGCGGACCTTTTCGTCGCAGTAGTCCTTCTTGCTCTTGATGAGCAGGTCCTGGTCCTTCCACTTGGGCTTGGGGTCCAGGGCGAGGAAGGCCTGCTGCTTCTCCTCGGACTCGAACTCGACGAAGACGCTGCCCTTGAAGGTCTTGTCGTAGGCGCGGCGGAGGCGGATGGCGTTGACGGGGCCGTGGGGGGCGAAGAACTCCTCGATCTCAAGCTGGGTGGTGGGGCCCTCCTCGCCGAAGCCCTTGGCGTAGATGCTGCGGTTCATGGACTTGTCCTCGAAGGTGCGCACCACCGTAGGGTCGTGGTTCGCCGTCACCGTCTCCGGGAGCGGGGTCTTGCGGCGTACGCACGTGTCGTTGTCCGTCAGCTCGACCATCTCCGACGACTTGATCGCCTCGACGATCGCGCTGAACGGCTGGAAGCGCCGCATGCGCTTGAACGAGTGCAGCAGCTCCAGCGACACCGGCCGGTTGCTGCTACCGCCCACCTTGCTGAGCAGGAACTTGTCCATCGGGAGGTTTGAGTCCGAGAAGTAGAACTCCACCTGCTTGCGGATCTGCACCGGGTCGCTAGTCACCTCCTGGTTTGACGGGTCGAACTTGACGTTGTTGCGGTAGTTGGGCCGCCCGCTGCGACCTCCCTGGTTGTTGTTCGAGCGCTGCTCGTCCTGCTTCTTGCTCTCCTGCTTCGCCTCTTCGGCCTTCGCGGACTGCTCGCCCAGCTTGGCTGCCGCCTCCACGATGCGCGCCTCCTCCGCCGCCTCGTCGGTCGTCTGCTTCTTCTCCTCGGCCGCGGGAGCAGCGGCAGCCTCGCTGCTATCGCCCTTCAGCTCGGCCAGAACGTTCTGGACATCCTTCTCGGCCTCAGCGTTGGGCTGGGCGACGGGCTTCTGCTCGTCAGACATGTTGTGGTGTTGTAGGGTGGAGGTAGGACTGAGGCGGGGGTTGAGTGAATGATAAAAGAATACTCCTCCTGTAGTTGTCCAAGAATCAGTAATGGCGCCTGAAGAATAATAGAGTAATGCGCGAGGGTGGTAAGCGAGCATAAATAAAATCGAATTCTCTCGCCGGGGTCGCGATACGGATCAGCCCGGCCAATGATGATCGAATATGTCCGTGTGCAGCAGGAGCGGGGGCAAAAAGTAGGAGAATTTGCTAACTCGGAGTCAAATGCTCACCTTGGAATATCTTCAGGGCAAAAAATAAAGAAGAATTGGTCACAGGAATATAAGATCGGCCAGAACCAAAAGACCCTTGCAAGCAAAGAATAATAAAAAGGAGTGAAAGAAGGATGGGGGTTTGCTGCTCCGGCTGCAAGAGGGAAATTTCGCAGGCCAATGCGCCGCGAGGGGGAAATTTTTTCTGATGCGCCCGCGGAGCTTGCGCCACATTAGTTCTACACAGTGCCTCAGGCATAACTAGGTGTGGCGCATGGTTATGCTCGAGTGACTAACCAGTTTGGGACATAATGTAGTGGACTATACCATGACCTATCCATGATTCAACCTTACGTTTTCACACTGATATGAATGAGCACCTGGAAGTATGTGATCATAAATCCTGGAGGCTGACGGACATTCTGAATCGGTCTGCATATGTTCTGGTTCTATATATCGCTCCCTTTAACTGCAGCCTTCAAACATCACCTGCGGATATTTTGAGCTCGCATCAATTCAACATGAAGCGACTACCAATCAAACACCATCGCGGCTCTTCAGCTTCTCCCCGCTTCGCGGCTAACCTGTATATGACGATACCGAAGAAGCTCCAGTCCAAACCGAGAAAGCATACTTGCCGATGTCCTCAGCAGCTGGAAGATACAGTATTGCCGGGTGTGCGTACATTCATCGCCTCATCATGAGTCGCGACGTACTCAGAAGCAACCAATATAAACCTTGCCCGCATCTACAAAAATCCACTGCGATTCCCTATGGTCTTGGTCCTGTGCCATTGCTGGTCAGAACGCTTGAAGATGTTCCGAGCAACTCTTACTTTCCTTCCGGCATCAGATGCACCTGCCTTTTCTGCAGACTGTTCTGGCTGTTCTGGCTGTGCAGGTTCCCTGGACCTGTTGAAATATTGTTGTTCATTATGGTGAATAGGCACTGTCTCGCCAATACTTACCATGCCAACATATATGGCCTAAGCTATTCCGTTAGTATCAGCATCGTTGCATATTACAGCATCAGATCTACCCGTGCGTTTTACGACAAAGCACAGTGGCTGCCTAGAGAATGACCGGAAATCGCATTGTTCTCCTGTGAAGACCACTCGTCTGCTTGAATTCACACGCCTCTTATCTCGGCTGCTCGAAGAAAGTTGTGTCAGATAGCTGACATACTCCAAGATGGCGATGCAAGGACAGCCGGTGCAGCTTCAGCCATGGCCGATCAGAGATGTACCTCGAGAACTCTCTCGCATTATCGTGAGCAAGCCGTAACTGATCAACGTCTAGATCATCTATGTCTCAATTCTAGGGCCCTTGCTGATTGCCGCCCTTCTGGAATGGATACTATTCCTTGCCGCCTTCATATACTGTCTTGTCAAAGTCTACCGGAAAGCAGACCATTGGAGCATCAGAACCCTGGCAGTAGTTATGATTATACTTTTCTCATTGCTCAGGTAGGACTATCTTGAAGCTGATGTTTTGATCCGACAAGATCTGATGTTTCATGCGCCCAGGGGAATATTCTTTCCAGTCATGATCGCTATCCTTCCCTTGCCAGCGCAGATAACTCGATACTTTCCGATAAAGCTGACCTCAATCCTTCAATGGTTTGCGTTCTGGACATTCTCTGTTCTACTCGTGATACCCTGGCTGTTTTGCGTGAACCGGCTCATTATCAATTCTGTTGGGAGGACAAAGCGGGTCAAGCAAGCCTTGGATGACCGCACTGCGCCGAAGACGGTCATAGTCATGCCCGTATTCAAAGAGGAACCATGTGTACTGATCAAAGCGATAGACTCAGTGGTTTGCAGTGATTACCCAGCATACTGTATCCATGTGTTTCTATCATACGACGGAGGCAGCATTGATGAGCCTTACCTCCAGGTTATCCATCATCTTGGTATTCCAATCTCACTGGAGTCCTACCCACAGAGCATTGATGTGACATACAAAGGCGCAAGGATAACAGTCTCACGCTTCAAGCACGGCGGGAAACGGCATTGCCAGAAACAAACCTTCAAATTGATCGACAAAGTATACGCTGAGTACCTCAAGCGTCAGGATGACCTCTTCCTTTTGTTCATCGATTCCGACTGCATCCTTGACAAGCTGTGCTTGCAGAACTTTATGTATGACATGGAATTGAAACCGGGAAGCAAGCATAACATGCTAGCAATGACCGGCATCATCACGTCGACAACAGCGAAGAACTCCCTGATCACCGTCTTGCAGGATATGGAGTATGTGCACGGGCAACTTTTCGAGCGTTCAGTCGAATCTGGCTGTGGTGCTGTAACCTGCCTCCCAGGAGCTTTAACGATGCTGCGATTCTCAGCCTTCCGCAAGATGGCGAAGTACTACTTCGCGGACAAAGCAGAGCAGTGCGAGGACCTTTTCGACTACGGAAAGTGCCACCTTGGTGAAGATCGATGGCTGACGCATCTCTTCATGATTGGCGCAGCTGAGCGCTATCAGATTCAAATGTGCACTGGTGCATTCTGCAAAACGGAAGCCGTCCAGACTTTCAGTAGTCTCTTAAAGCAACGGCGTCGCTGGTTTCTCGGCTTCATCACCAATGAAGTGTGTATGCTAACCGATGCCAGACTCTGGAGGCGATATCCTCTTCTGTGCTTGGTGCGCTTCATGCAGAACACAATTCGGACCACCGCTTTGCTGTTTTTAATCCTGGTTGTGTCGCTCATCACCACTTCTAGCAAGATCAAAAGCCTTCCCGTGGGCTTCATTGCAATCTCATTAGGCCTCAACTACCTGCTGATGCTGTATTTTGGATTGAAGCTCAAGCGATTCAAGGCTTGGCTCTACCCACTCATGTTCATTGTGAATCCTTTCTTTAACTGGCTCTACATGGTGTATGGAATATTCACCGCCGGTCAGCGCACGTGGGGAGGACCCCGAGCTGACGCGGCGAAAGCCGACGAGCATACATCACCGGAGGAAGCTGTGGAAAAGGCCAGGGAGCAGGGTGATGAGCTCAATGTGATGGTCGATACATTTCGTACCAAGGCCGATGAACGGGGTATTCCCGTCCGCCCAAGCAAGAAACTCCATGGACGCTTGTCGGGTGCACCGCCGCTCCCTGAAAACTACGGCGATCTTCAGAAACAACAAGACCTCGAATCCGCCATGGTTAGATACATGACCCCCCTGCCAGGGGTTCCCCGAATAGGCCTACATCCCTCTTACTCTCTGGAGTCGGTGGCGACGACAGACTCTGGTACGAATTCAATCTGTCTCCCACTGCCTGTGGAGAGCTTAGTGAAAGGACAAGAGCAAGCCAAAGTCTATCCCGCCTATGATGCACCGGGATCTATCGGGTCGACACCACATACCGAACGAGTTCATGGCCCTGACGCTGCAGTGGGTGAACCGTATTCGCCATCAGCTGAGGATCATGAGGGTGACCTAGTGCAGCAGCCAAGCAATCAGTCCCAGCCTCCGGCCACATACAGCACTGCGAATGAAACGGCGGACGAGACGAATGAGTGTCGCAACCTATCACCGGACGGATCAGGCATGAGAGCCCCGAATATCTTTCCTGATTCCTTACATCCGCGCAACGGTTCTGTCACTGCTTTCTCCCCAACTTAGATGAGCGAGGAACCAGTCGTTCTACGTGTTCTGCGTACTGGGATTGTACGTAATGGCCAAGAAACGAAGAGATGGCGGAGTGAGGGAAGCGGAAGCGGAGCATGCATTCATGGAGTTCGGGATAATTTATGCATGTTCAATGGCGAAATGTTGACATGCGCGCCTCTCTTTTAGTAGCATTCTGGATTTCATCTTTCTTCGTGTGGAAGATTCTAATGTTGTATTGCATCAACAGCTTGTCAATTTAGCTGTCTAACAAGGTACTGCTTTTGCCAAGGCTCGTAGACACTTGTTGCATGAGAGGATGGCTGTCGCCAAGCAAGTTAACATATTCATTACCTAACATGCCCAGAGTACTTTTGGTCGATGTCTCTAGAACATCCCCGAGTGATTGCGCTATGGTAGGTGCTAGTTGGAGGCCTGAGGCAGTAGCAAGGGAGCTTTGAACCAATAGCAGGGAAAGTAAAACTCTGATTTTATCGATAAGCCCCACCAAGGCGGTGAACTCGAAAATGCCAGGCAGACAAAGGGCGGTGACGGCGCGGGAGGACTCGAGGAGGCGCTGGAAGGTTCGATGACTTCCTCAGCGTTTGCCTCCAAGAGTGCGCCAGATAGATCATATACTGGCAGGATAATGAGTCAAATCCAGGTTATTTCTATCAGGAATCTGTTTCCTTCCTCATTGCTAGATGCTTCCTTAGTTTTGCCTAAACTCAACTTCGCTTTTGTGTAGTCTAATATTGATTGATACCCATTCCCTGCCCGCTGTTGCCCGACATAGTCCCAAGTGACGAACTGAGCCACAGGATTCAACCTAGGTTTACCTAACTGACCGCCCGATAGTGGCGTAACTGCAAATTCTCCCCCCTCGTCCCTCTTCTTCTTTTTGCTCTGGATCCTCCCTCCCAACCTTCCCCTCCTCCCCCATAATATTACCAACACCTCTCTCTCTCATTACACCTTTTCTCTCCATTTCGCCCTCCCCCCCTCCCTCCCCCACCACCACACACTCTCTCTACAATGTCTGTCGTTGGTATTGATCTCGGTGCTCAGAGCACCAAGGTCGGTGTTGCCCGTAACAAGGGTATTGATATTGTGCGTATATCTCTTTCCATCTCTGCCCCTCTACGCAATTTTCCCGCTCCTCGCCGTTTCTATCGTCGGCGCTGGCGGAGAACTCATTTTTACCAACAGAGAACTAACCCTGTTCCTCTTGATCACAATTAGATTACCAATGAAGTCTCCAACAGATCTACTCCGTAAGTCGACTGGTTCTCAATTCCATTGTCCTGCGTTGATCATACTGACCGGATTTTGTGCTATAGTTCCCTGGTTGGTTTCAGCGCCAGAAGCAGACACATCGGTGAGGCCGCAAAGACTCAAGAGACCTCGAACCTGAAGAACACGGTCGGCAACCTGAAGCGCTTGATCGGCCGCTCCTTCAACGACCCCGATGTCCAGGTTGAGCAGGATTACAGCACGGCTCAGATCTGTGATGTCAATGGCCAGGCCGGTGTCGAGGTCAACTACCTCGGCAAGAAGGAGAAGTTCACTGCCACTCAGCTGGTCGCCATGTACCTGACCAAGATCAGAGACATCACCGCCAAGGAGCTGAAGCTGCCCGTCTCCGACGTTACCATCAGTGTCCCCGCCTGGTTTACCGATGTTCAGCGCCGCGCCATGATCGATGCCGGTGAGATTGCTGGCCTCAAGGTTCTCCGCCTGATCAACGACACCACCGCCACGGCCCTCGGATACGGTATCACCAAGCTGGACCTGCCCGGCCCCGAGGAGAAGCCCCGCCGTGTGATGTTCGTTGACATCGGTTACAGCGACTACACCGCCTCCATCGTGGAGTTCCGCAAGGGTGAGCTCAATGTCAAGTCCACTGCCTACGACCGTCACTTCGGTGGCCGTAACTTCGACAAGGCTCTCACTGAGCACTTCGCCGATGAGTTCAAGGAGAAGTTCAAGATCGATGTCCGCACCAACGCCAAGGCCTGGTCCCGTACCCTCGCCGCTGCCGAGAAGATGAAGAAGGTTCTGTCGGCCAACCCTGCTGCTCCCATGAGCATCGAGTCTCTGATGGAGGATGTTGATGTCCGCGCCATCGTCAAGCGTGAGGAGTTGGAGGTCATGGTCAAGCCCCTCCTTGAGCGTATCACCGTTCCCCTTGAGCAGGCCCTCGCCGAGGCCAAGCTCAAGCCCGAGGACATTGACTCCATCGAGATGGTCGGTGGCTGTACCCGTGTGCCCGCCGTCAAGGATGCCGTTGCCAAGTTCTTCGGCAAGAACCTGTCCTTCACCCTCAACCAGGATGAGGCCATTGCCCGTGGCTGTGCTTTCAGCTGTGCCATCCTCTCCCCCGTCTTCCGTGTCCGTGACTTCTCCGTGCACGACATTGTGAGCTACCCCATTGAGTTCACCTGGGAGCAGTCCGCCGACATCCCCGATGAAGACACTAGCCTGACTGTCTTCAACCGTGGCAATGTTATGCCCTCCACCAAGATCCTTACTTTCTACCGCAAGCAGCCCTTCGATCTCGAGGCTCGCTACGCCAATCCTGAGCAGCTCCCTGGCAAGATCAACCCCTGGGTTGGCCGCTTCTCTGTCAAGGGAGTCAAGGCTGATGCCAACGATGACTTCATGATCTGCAAGCTCAAGGCCCGCCTGAACTTGCACGGTATCCTTAACGTTGAGTCCGGCTACTATGTTGAGGACATGGAAGTCGAGGAACCCGTCCCTGAGGAGGGTGAGAACGGCGAGGTGAGTTTTCCATTTTCTGAAATGCATCCATCAGATAGAGGCTAACGTGATTAGGCCATGGATACCGATGCCAAGGCTGGTGAGCAGCCCAAGAAGACCCGCAAGGTCAAGAAGCAGGTCCGCAAGGGTGACCTGCCCATTTCCTCCGGCACCCCCGGCATCGATGAGTCGCTCAAGAACACCTTCACCGAGCGTGAGAACGCCATGTACATGGAGGACAAGTTGATCGCTGAGACCGACGAGAAGAAGAACGAGCTCGAGGCCAGCATCTACGAGCTGCGTGACAAGATCGAGGGCGTGTATGCCGAGTTCGCCAGCGAGGAGGAGAAGGAGAAGCTGCGTGCTAAGCTCATGGACACCGAGGTAAGTTCTTGTCTCGCCGAGTTTGTGATCCCAACACCATTGATCGTATGCTAACCGGTCACTAGGACTGGCTCTATGAGGAGGGTGAGGACACGTCCAAGTCCGTCTACGTGGCTAAGATGGATGAGATCCGCTTCATTGCCGGACCCATCATCCAGCGCCACCGCGAGAAGGCTGAGGCCGAGCGCCAGGCTGTCCTGCAGGCGCAGGAGGAGGCGGCCGCCAAGAAGCGGGCCGAGGCCGAGGCTCAGCGCAAGGCTGAGGAGGAGGCCAAGAAGGCCGATGAGAAGGCTGACGATACGGAGATGAAGGATGCCCCGGCTGAGGGCGAGGCCAAGGCCCAGGAGTAAATGTCCGTTTTGATGGGTGAGCCACTGCCCTAGTGGCGTGGTGGGTGCAGTGTGCTGGCAATGTGGTCACGAATCAATACAAACATCTTGATCCCCCGTGTGTTTTTACTTTGCTTTTGCTTTTTTTCTTCGTCTTATTTTTTTGTGTGTCGCCGAGAATCGGTTGGCTGTGATGTAGAAACGACCCGAGCCACTTCTGCTGTGTACGCCTGCCTTGTCCTGTCCTTTTGTGTTCGGTTCGCTTCAAGCGGTGCTGTTTGCTGATGGGCGGGGTAAGGCTAAAGCAGCCGGAAGGATAAAAAGACATAGATATGATATGGAACTGTTGATAGACGATCCGACCGGGGCAAAAGGATATGTATGACTGGTAAATACTATTGGTAATCTGGAGGGTGCTCTTTTGTTGATGATTGTCAATAAGCCTTGTACGGAGTACAAGCCAAGAGAGCAAGGGATGAGATGAGCCCAAGATGACGGGTCATGTGACCGAGTATTCCCAGCATCGCATCTCATCTCCTTGCTCCATTGAGTCAATACGAACACGAGCCAAGATAGGTTAGTGAGGTTGATAGGTGTTTTGGGGTGATCGATGATCCATGTCCTGTCAATTCTCGATGACCCCCCTTCTGCGTCAGTGGTAATGACTTGTGAGACGTGAGATGGCCAAGCGCCAAGTTGGGTCCAAGTCCAACTGGCCAGTTCAACATTCAATCTCCCAGATGACTTGGATGAGAGACCGTCTTGGCCCTGGGCTAAAGCGAGTCGCAACGGAGTTTAGGTTCCTTCCCCCGTCCACCGAATCGGATTGATTGGCAGGATTCCCCATGTCCCCCTTTCCAACCAAGTCTCCAACGCCAAGGATAAAGGAAAGCAGGAATGGTCCTATCCGCTGCAGCAACGGCTTCCCTGGGAGTGGAGCCCTTTTTTTTTTTTTTTTTTTTGGGCTCGCGGGTTGCTCGGCGGCGGATGTGGGAGAATTATGAAAAGGGGGTAGACTACACTTACAATAAGTTTTATGACTGTGTGCACTGTGGGCTGTCATTTACTGACTGAATATTGCTTCTTTCGGAGAGATACCTAGTTCATATCCATGCCGAGATTGGAGATACATATAAGTAGGTAGAAAGTGTAGCTGAGATAAGGTACAAGTTAGTTCGCGTCACTTGTCTCAGCCCTTCAGCCTTCAGCCTTTCAAGTGGCTTGACGAGCGGGCGGCGGCGGAATTTTTGAGTGGTCTTGTTCTACGTACAGGCGCCTACCTGCTGGCTTGATTGTTGGTGTGGATGAGATGGGAATGGCAGGCCAGGGTAGAGATCACGCTAAGGCAAGCCCTTTCAACCCTATGGCATTGGCATGCCCTTAGTCTGATTGACTATGGATAGAGATTTGAATCATGGCGGCTTTGCTTGCTGGTAGAGGCGCAACATGGGGGTTGTGTTGAACAAGAACGAGCACAGACTGCACTGATCCGAGAACTGTGTAACGTGGGCGGCGATTGTCTGTCTCCTTTGCTATGGATTTGTTCATTGATTCATGTTGCAGTATATGTATGGACTCCGTATCGATTGTTGTTATGCCAGTTGGCTGATATGTATCTACATTCTACTAGGAGTTCAGGTTTGGGTGGGGTCAAACTAGACCAGATGGGCAAGATGGCACGCGAGGATCTCCTCTTCCGGACTCGGGAGATTCCAACTTTCTACTTACTCGACTAGACCAGGAACTAAACAACACTGGCAGGAGACTAGTACTCCTCGTTTCTCTTGGCCCTTTTGCAAATGAGCGCAAGAATGAGAATCAAATGAAAAGACAAAGAGAATGATCAGCTATTGAGCCAAAGACAATGCAATGCCACAAATCTTCTTCACGAACGTTCACCTGACCATCACTTACTCACCCTCCATCTTCTCTTCTTCCTTGGGGTCCTTTCGATGCGCCCTGTCGTCATCGCAGTTGAGGAAACGATTAGGGTTCCAGCCATGGAACCATGCCCAGAAATGCTGCGATTGGGAGTGACTGACCTTCTGAACTTCGTGAAGGCTCGAAAGTCGCTAGTCTAGGTGGAGGTGCCAAATGTCCGCCCCGCTGGCTTGGGTTGAAGTCATGTCGGATTATTATTCATGATTATTATTGCTACTTACCCCATTCCTTTCCTTACTTTCCTAATCTATCTATCGATTATCAATTTATTCTTTCCCAGAAAAATCTCCCTCTCCCCCCCCCCCGTTTCTACGGATCGGCCGGATCGTCGGCTGGGGTTAGCTACTGTCATTCCGTGCTTGAACTATTATTTCCTTTATAATCCCCGAGGGTTCGCTTCGCTCTACGACCCCCCTCCCCTCCCCTCCTTTCCCCCTCCCACTTGACTTGACTTGTCCTGCCCTGGTCGGTGTATTTCGAGGTCATTGGCTGACTCCAATAAAACCCGGTCAACCGAACCCGAAGGTGTCATTATCTCCGGGGCCAACGGCCAAGGACCTTGAGTGATCCGATTCACAGAGCATGCGATCCTAGCGCTGCGTGGACCTCCAACTCTCGGCGCATGGGCACCCTTCTTTCCTTTCAACCTCCTCCCTCCCTTGAAAACAATCATATAGATTAAGACGCTTGGCGAAACGTGCACACTCACCCTCCCTCCTTCCTTGCGCCTCGACCCAGGATGCACGCAGAAGCGTGATTGATGCCCCCATCCCTGGCAATCGCACATGCAAACACACTCGACACACATATCACTTCTGACTTTCACTGCCGGAATGAAGTTCCGAGGCCTGCTGGCCGTCGTCTGGACGATCGGGTTCCTCGCCACAACCACAACAGCCACTTCCTCACCCGACTCGCAGCCGGGACCGGCGATCCATCGCACCTATGGCAAGCTTCTCAACCACAACGACCCGGACCCATTGTGGGAACAATATGGATTGAACCGATCGGAAGAGTTCAAATACTTCCAGGAACCGGGCAACGACGACATCCTCGGCCATTATGACTCCCGATTCTTCACCAATCCCGTCCCCGACGAGGAGCGGTCCCTCACCCTGACGCATATGATCCGCGCATACCTGAATTTCTTCGAGGACAACGGGCTGGAGACGTGGATTGCGCACGGTACGCTTCTGGGGTGGTGGTGGAACGGAAAGGTAGGCCTTTCCATCTCTCGTGGCGCTGCGCCTCGGGGTCGATTCCAAACAAAAACTCACGGCGAATTCTAGGTCATGCCTTGGGATTGGGACATTGACACGCAAGTCATGGAGCCCACGCTGTTCCAACTCGCCGACCATTACAATCAGACCGTCGTCCAGTACACCGCGAAGGATGAGAACGTGGAGCGCAAATACCTTGTCGACGTCAATCCGTGGGCCCGTCAACGCAATCGTGGCCAGGGGCTGAATATCATCGATGCGCGCTGGATCGACATGGGCACAGGCTTGTATATCGACATCACGGGGCTGAGCCGGCTGAATGCGACCAATCCGACGGAGTGGCAATGCAAGAACCTGCACAAATACCAGACGGAAGATATCTATCCTCTGCGCCGGACGACGTTCGAAGGGGTCTCGGCGAAGGTGCCCTTCAAATACGACCAGGTCCTGGAGAATGAGTACACAAAACAGGCGTTGACAAACACACATTACCATAAGTGAGTGATGCCCCGAGTCGAGGGACGAATTCCTGTTGCTGACCTGCCCAATCAGTCATACATTTGATCCTGACCTGGAAGAATGGTTGTTGGACGAGCCGGAGCCGGAGGCGGAGCAGCAGGCGAAGGACGATAAAGACGACCGGCAGTATGAATGATGCTGGCTCGACGAGGTACATTTCTTTTTCTTTTTCTCTTTCTTTCTTTCATCAATGTCCCTGTGACATACCATCTATTCGGAGCATAGTGGCGGGTACATAGAATGGTGTCGGGGCGTTCTGAACGGTATGGAACGGCGTTGGGTTGTTTAAATGGTGTACAGGCCAGTCAATACTATGTAATCGATCTATTGAGAAGATAATCAAGTGATATTTCACATAGCACTGACCACCGAGCAGACGGAGATGTGTCTGCTCGGGTGCTGTTCTCCGGTGGTTCTCTCTATCTGAGGCAGCTCCGACGTAATCAGGATTGAGAATAAGCAGCGACGATCATTCATTCTGTGCCTGAGGCTATGGAGAAGCTTAGTAACAGGAACCATGCTCACTTGTTATCACCATGTGATCACTGATATGAACTATCGGAGTTACGCCACGCCTCCTCTCCGGCTGACAAAACCGCAATCGAAGAAGATCGAATCCAACCATATCACGCCTTCTCTCACTTTTATAGATGCACTTTCCCTTGACCTCTAGTCATCGACCTCACCACCACCCACATTATCTTCGATAGACGACACCCAACATGGCCGACGCCACACCCAACCCTCCTCCAGTCGAGAACAGTCCCCCAGAACACCATGACGACCAGGCCGCCGCAGCCACCACCACTACCGCCGCCGAAGAAACAGAATCGCAAAGCAACGAAACGCTACACCTAACAATCCACCACCGCGGCACAGCCCACAAGATCAGCCTACCGGCAACCTCCACCCTCCCCGACCTGACCGAGCACCTCTCCCAAAAACTCAACATCCCCGCCTCAAACCAAAAGCTGCTCATCGCACCAAGCCCCGGAATGTGCAAACCACCCTTCAGCCCCGCCCTCACACACACCCCACTATCAACTCTCCTACCCTACACCTCCCCACGCTTCAAACTCACCGTCCTGGGCACCCCATCCGCCGAGATCACCAGCTTAAACAACCAAGGCGCAACACAACAAGCCCGCGACCAGCTCCGCCGCAGCACGCACGCCAAATACGCCGCAACCGCAACCCCTTCCTCGGTCTCCAGCGCCATCTCCCGCATCCACACCCTCTCCTCATCATCATCATCATCTGATGCATCACCAGACAACTACACCTTCCACAAACTCCTCCCCCTCCCACACCTGCCCAACCCATCCAGAAGCCACGACTTCCTCGCCCGCCTCCGCGACGACCCAGGTATCCGGTCCGCGATGCGCATCCACCGGTTCTCCGTGCCATTGCTCACGGAGATGGATCCCGCAGAGCATACGACGTCGCATTCGCGGACGCTGGGGCTGAATCGGAATAAAGGCCAGGTGATTGAGTTGAGGTTGAGGACCGATGCCTACGACGGGTACAGGGATTATCGGACTATTCGCAAGACGCTGTGTCATGAGCTTGCGCATTGTGTGCATAGTGAGCATGATCGTGACTTTTGGGAGCTTACGAAGAGGATTGAGGGGGAGGTGGAGAGGGGGGATTATACTAGGAGTGTGAGGGTGCTTGGTGCTGGGGGTTCGGGGGGCCAGGACGAGTTCTATAATCCTGGGGAGTGGGAGGAGACTATGCGCGAGGGGTTGGTTCTTGATGAGAGGGGGTGGACCGGTGGGAGGTTTGTTTTGGGGTCTGGGGAAGGGTCGGAGCAGGCGGAGGGACAGGGGGACGGTGGTGGTAGTGGTAGTGCTACGGGGCCAGGGAGTATGAGGGAGGTTCTGGCCAAGGCGGCCGAGGAGAGGATGAAAAGGGAGAGGGAGAGGGGGGGAAGTGAGAAGTGAGAAGTGACCGGCCGTTTGGCCTTGTATATACACAGTACGATCGATATGCTTGCGTGCTTGAATCTTCTTTGTCAGCCTGATATAACGCTATGTCTCATGACGATAATACCACAGTCAAATTGGAGCTACATTCAAACCTGCTCGTTCACAAACAACCCCGCCATCCCCTGGCCCGTCCCAATACACATACTCGTCACCAGAACCTTCTTCTTAGTGCGGCGCGCCTCGCTCAGAATCGTACAGATCTGGCGGGTGCCCGTCGCGCCGAGCGGATGGCCCAACGCAATAGCACCACCCCGAGGATTAACCTTCTCATGATCGAGCCCCAGGTTCCGCAGACAATAGACAGCCATGGACGCAAACGCCTCATTAATCTCAAACAACTCAATCTCCTCCTTCCGCAGCCCAAACTGCGCCAGCAACTTCGGAATCGCCGCCGTAGGCCCAATGCCCATCACGCGCGGCGGCACACCCGCCACCGTAGCGCCGCAGAATTTCGCCAGAATCGGCTGATTCAGCTCCACAGCCTTGGACCGACGCATAAGCAAGACGGCCGCGGCACCATCAGTAACCTGGCTCGAATTGCCACCGGTACTCCGATTCCCGAACTGCGGAAACGCAGGTCGAATCTGGGCCAACGCTTCCTTGGTGGTCCCATACCGCACGCCTTCGTCTCTGGTCAGGGTAACCGTGCGCGTCTCCCCGGTCTTGGGATCCTTGATGGTAGTAGTGATGGGCACGATCTCCTCGTCAAACCACCCGGCCTTCTGCGCGGCCTCCGCCCGTCGGAAGGACTCCGCGGCGTAGGCGTCTTGCTCCTCGCGCGAGATGTTGAAGTCTGCGCCCACGTTTTCCGAGGTTTGTCCCATCGGCTGCATGCAGTCGGCTGCTTCGCGGTTGCGGAGCACTTCCGCGTTGAAGGGTTTCGGGATCCGGTCGCCTGACGGCGCGGACATTAGCTCCGCGCCCACGGCGACACCCACGTCGATTGCCCCCAGTTGGATCTGGTTCGCGATGTCTTGTACTGCTTTTAGGCCCGAGGAGCAGAATCGGTTCACGCTGGAGCCGCCGGCTGTGTGGGGGATGCCTGCTGCTAGGGAGGCTGCTCGTACTAGGTAGGCGGCTTTGCCGTCGTTGACCTTTAGGTATGGGGGTTAGTTTTGAGGGTTTATGGGGTTGGATGGGCTTGAGTTTGTGGGATAGGGAGGGGGGAGGGTGTTCAGGTTAATGAGGGAGGCAGGTGGCAACTTACATTCCCCAAGCACACGTCCTCGATCACACTGGGATCGATCTTCGATTTGGCTAGCACTTCTTTCAAAAGCGCGTAGATCAGATAGTCTAGCTCTGTATCTTTGAAGCCGCCCTTCACGGCCTTGGTCAGTGGCGTCCGCAGAGCGAGCGTGATGACCACATCGTCTGGGTTCTTCTGGGTGCTAGTGTGTCTGTTAGCATCGCGGTGTGCATAGTACAGCAGGGTGGAATAGGAGGAATTTACATGGCGGATAGTCCGCTCGTTCCAGACGGCTTTAGGTGGCTGAGGATGTTGTTGAGACGGTCTGCTGCCATGGTTGCTGGTTGCTGTCAGCTTCACTCGGTTCGATCTATCCCTTGAAGCATGGAGTGGAGCGGGGAAAGATGACGACGGAGTCCGGGCAAGGACTGCCAGGCAGACTGCTCGCTCGTCTCCAGAGGGTGGCGTCAAACGTTACTTACCGGTGTTGAAGACTGCTCTATCTCAACTGTCGAGTAAAGCTAGTGAGTGGATGGAAAGAAAGAGCAGGACGAGGGAAGGACTCGAGTTGAAATGCGCCGCGAAGTCGAAGGAGAGAGTGTCTTACTACCCCAACCCAACCGAGCAACAGCCGAGGTTCATTTGGCCTCTGCAGCGCTGCTTATCCGGACCGTCCCACTGACCGTACTCGACTCCTCATTTATCTGCTACAACTAAGAAACGGTCCGAGGTCCCTTTTTGGGGATTGACTCGCAGAAGCATGTGTGGGAAATAAAGCGATTTTCAGCATTTATCTACACCTAAACCATGGAAGCGTATACGACCCTGGCATTCCTTTGTCCCAAGTCCCAACCGAGCCAGCAAAAACAGAAAAGCAAATACCAATAACGCCTTCCTCCAGCGCCGTCCAACCAGCAGTACTACACGCGACTTATTCCAATTTGCCTACAAGTGATGAATGTGCTCGTCATTACTGATCACACTGCCCACCTCTGACCAACTGGCTGGCGTGGCCACGCCAGTCGACCGGCCCAGATCGCTCAATGTGCCATCTGACGATGCGTCGATCGCGGACTCATAGATCTGGCTGTAGCTGTCGCTGGTAGATGGAGTTGAGGGGCGTCCCTGCTGGAACTGCAGTTCCGCCAAGTCGGAGAAGGGAGACCTCAAGTCGCGACCAGTTTCGTTTGTCATCCAGTCCCCAGGACCAGTAGATAGCACTTCCGAGTGACCTTCCGTATGGCTAGAGACTGACTCGTCATCCCCTACAACATGATGTTCCTCCTCCATATGTGACGACAAGAGCGACGCGGCCATTTTGTCAGGAGCTTCAGAGACGGGGGTGAACTCGGCCAGTGAAGGCGAACCGACACGAGGTGACGGGATATCGAGCTGCAGCGGCTGGCTTAACTCGCGGGTTTGAGTCTGGCTCGGGGCGCTCTCTGGCAGCAAGGCTGGGGCCCCAGCCAGCTTGCCCCGGTGCACAGGCTGCGACGTCGCCACTTCGACAGCAGTCGAGTTGGCCAACGGTATCTCGCTCGAATCCGAAGTGTCTAGCAACCGGCCCTGTTCATCGACCAAAGTATCAAAGCTATTCGTCGGTGCTCGCGCCAAGCCCTTGCGACGCTCTTCGAGCAAGGAACGACGTCGTTGGAGCTCCTCGCGAGCTAATCGCCGGCGTTCTTCGGCCGCTGCACCCACTTCCTCAGTCATCGAGATATCTTGTCGGAGCGTAGCATCGTGCGGGTTAATATCGTCGCCTAGGCTGTGCAAGGCCAGTGCGATCTTTCGCCGCGAGTTGTTCACCCATTGGCGGAACTGAGGCGACTCGTAGACCGCGATCCCGGCAGCGACGAGCGCCGAGACGGTAATGATGATTCCTGCATGTGTCAGTATCATGATTCCAGAGTGGCTCTCCGAAAGCAGAATCTGTAAATGCACAGTCAAGAAATTCGAACACATTATAGGAAATACGAAATGCTATCCGGCTAAACCCGGGGATATCTCATCCATCGTCATCAACAGCGACTGATAAGCACACACCGCCCCAATAGATAACTTTCACTCTTGCAACAATAAAGGGAAAATGAAATGACCCTCATGAGCAAGCATACCTTTCGCAACAGGCGTAGGCATCGTGTCAGCACCGTCGACTCGAAGTTTTGTCCGGGAGAGGAAGAGTCAGACAGGAACTAACAAGGTAGGCAGCAGTCAGTTGGTCGGTCGAGAATCAGCTGTTTCCCCCGCCGCCACATGACTCCCGCTGCCCTTATCCACCCGCCCTAACATGCCGTGTCACGTGTTGCCCCTCCGCGTCCATCAAAACAAACAGCGGCAACAGCGGCAACCAACGTCGATAAGTTGCTCTGCCTTGTATACAAGTCCCCACTATTGATTCAATCAACGCTGCAACCCGACCATTCGGACACTCATCATGTCGCGCCCATCTTCCATGGCCCAGCGGCCCTTGACACTCACGGAAGAGCTCGAGAAGCTCGAGCAATCCATCACGCTCACCCTGCAGGGTAACCACAGACCCTCCGCATGAGACATCTTATAACCACCCCGCTAACATGGAAACCCGCAGAGATCGACCACAACTTCAGCCAAGCCCATCGCATCGTAACCACCAGTATTCTCCCTCTAATTGAACAATACTCAGAAAACTCCCGCGACGTCTGGGAGGGTGCCAAGGTATAGCCGACACCACACGCCATGCGTTCGTGCATCACTAACTTAACACCCTTCCACCCAGTTCTGGAAACAATTCTTCGAGGCCAGCGCCAACGTCTCCCTGTCGGGCTACGAAGAGAAACCCGAAGACGCCACCACGACGCTACAGGAGGATGAAGACCCATCCCTGAGCGCACATGAGCAAGACACACAGCTCACGGCGCAACAAGACGAATCGCACCTCAGCCTAGACCACCGCGAGCACGAGCCGGAATTAGAGCTGACAGCCCTCAGCCTCTCTTCGCACAGCACCCCTCGCCCATACGATTCCCACCACCACCACAACCACCACCACCACCAACAAGCCAACGACACAACGGTCACCTCCTCAATCGCGCACCCCTCCCCATACCTCGACCCAGACTCCCTCCCAGACAGCGATACACGCGACCTCGCCCGCGCCGCAGAACTAGCGGATGCCGAAAACGAGGACTCGTTCCTCCCAACCACACCAGGGAAATACTCAGCATCAGCCTCAGCACCTCGCTCCTACCGCACCACTACAACCACCCAGCCTCAACAACAACACCAACAAAGTCAATACCCACCACACCACGACGAATCGCACACCCCGCTTTCCTCCTCACCTTTTATCCCCCCGGCCCCAACATCCACCCACGAAGACCCAATCCTCCATCGCTTCCACGACAAAACCTACCGCGTACAAGCAACCCCCCTATCAAAGAAGCGTCAAAACCTAAAACACTACCTCTCAACCTCCAAATCCATCAAATTCACGAACCCAATGTTCGCCACTACTCCCGAAAAACCCCCCGCGAAGAAATCCAAATACTCCTCCTTCGACGACTCCCCAATCTCCAGCCCCGAGCCCGAAGCCCCGCAACTCCACGCCGAGATCTTCTCCTCCCCCATGAAAGGAGGAGGCGGCGGCGGCGCTGAAACTCCCAATACAGGCCGCAAGCGACGGCCGAGCGCTGCCCACGGACAGCTTTTCTCTCGGCCGACGCCCAAGCCCGGGATGAGTGTCCTGACCCCGATGAAGGGCGGCGGGACGGGTCGCCGGGGCTGGGATAGCGATGACGACGATGATGATTTTGGAGTGAGGGGATACGGCGGCACAGCCGCGTTCAGTGACGAGGACGAGGATCTAGGACCCAGTCCGCCGAAGACGATGCAATTCCATATCCCGCAGAGTCGGTTGATGAAGACGCCTGGTTCGTATTCCTCTCCTCCCTTTACTTAATAAATCTGGAATCAGACAAGAAGAAAAAGGAACTAACAAGCGCAACAATCCCACAGCGAAGGAAGCATCCAAGCGGATTGTCGAGGATCTACTACTCACAGCCGGCGCAAATGATACCACGGATGATATCGTTCAGGAGCAGAGTCCGAGCGTGATTCGTAGGGTGGAGAAGCTCGAGGATGAGACGTTCTAGATAGAAGCAAGCCCCCTTCAGATCTGTTTCTGGTGGCTTGCCAAGATTTGTATGCTTATACCAGCTTTGGAGTGACTTTCTTGGTGTCGTATATGTTCAAGTAGCTAGCTATTTGTTCCTAGCCCTCGGCGATACCTAGAGTGGGTCTCAAGTCTAAGGAAGCATGTCTACGACTACAACCATACTATAGTTCCACGCTATCTGATTCATCAATACTTCCGGGTGGTAATATTAGATTCTGGGCTTCTTTCCAACAGTCCAAACGTGACCCAGACTAGTTAGTAGTTTGTGCCCGCGCACTCTAGATAGCCACCAAACCGGGCGCGTGCCCTCGAGAGTGTAAACTAGCTTCGAACCTGCGGGATCATCGAAGGGAAGTGAGATAGAGAAAAGGGTCGGATTACAAGAGTAGAGTGAAGTCAGGGATAATCAAAGAAGAAAAAGGGTATCGACGGGCTGATGACGATGGTCATCGTCAGAGGAAAAGGTCCAGCTAGAGGTCGGGAGAGAAGGGGAAAGAAAACGTAGACAAGGAAGAGAAAAGAATACAGATCGGTCATGCCACCGTGGTATATGTATGTACAAGAGATTTGTCGCAATTGACAGGAAACTGGAAGGGTATTCTAAAATAAACAATTAAACCAAAGCGTCAAGGAGGAGACCTTCTTCCAGAGCAGCTAGGCAGTGCTCACTCTGATGCCAGATCAGACAAGCCCAGGCCTGAATAGGGCAACGGCTGGAAAGCCAGTCGTCAATTCTGCATGCCCATGAAGATCTCCTGACAGTTGTCCACCAAAAACTTCATCACCTCATTTTTCTTCTGCACATCCGTCATTTCCCGTGCCAAGCTCTCCGGTCGCATGATGGTCGGGGCAAACACCACGGCGATATTTTGGCTGGTCATCAGATTCTCTTTCTCGCGCTCGACCACTCTCTTCAGGTGGAAGATCAGGAATTCAAGCACATCCTGGTGCACGCGCGGCAGCTCGCGTAGACTCTTTTGTAGGGTCTCAATGCGACCGGACTGAGAGGTAATTTCACCTGTATCAATGATGTTTTCGTAAACCTCGAACGTGATCAGTGGCGTAGGCAACTTCCGGAAATACTGTTTCAGGGCCGAGGTCACCGCATGAATATCGAGATCCGGATCGGAGATATCGTAATCATGTGGAGACCGCTCAAATCCCTCACGGATCGTCTGGATTGCCGAGCTAGCACCGGATTTCCGGTAGATACCCTCCATATCCATGCCTGCCAGAGTCAGTCAATATATATATGGGACCAACAATCAATCGGGACAGACATACCTCGTAATTCAACTTCCTGAATGCAGCGAGAGACAATGCCAGGAATGATGCTTTTTTCTTGCTCCATGCGCTGCTCCAAATCGGTACCAAAGAGTGCTAGGAAAAGGTTAGCAGAATGATTCGACAAGTGGCAGGATGGAGCATACCATTAGGATTGGTTTCAGCTAGAACTGGAACGCTGTCGGTGGTCGGCATGCGAGTCCCAGCCTGCTTATTGCGTTGATTGCCAAAGAAACCAAAACCTGGCCGACTAGGGTCTTGCGTTTGAGAGCGCGGCAGGCCAGGGCTTCCCTCTGTGGTGGTGGCGTTTTCACTGGACATGAAGGCGCCCTTGAGTCCCTTGGTGACACCCTTGGCAACGTTCTGACCACCCTTCTTCCAGTTGAACTTACGCGGCTGTCCCTTTCGAATACTGACGACTTGCGGACCGGGGACAATGGTAGCTCCCTCGGCTTCTTCCGACATGTTGATAGCCGTGACCGGGACCAAATCGCTGTGAGCCGCTTTCAGAGCCTCAATGGACGACAGCGACTTCTCCTTGCCATGAGAGTAAATACCCAGACCATTCGCTCCACGGTTGCCGTCGTTGGCCTTGTAAAGCTCCTGGATCTGGTGTACCAGTTGGTTGTTGAGTTCGGCAAGCTGAGCATTCTTTGAGGACAGCTGTTCGAACTCCTGGAAGCTCTTGTCCTTCATGCGGTTAAGATTGGTCAATTCTTCCGCGGCATCATTGCGCTTCTGGATCAGTTCCTCAATCTGCGGGGTGAATGAATCCTTCAACTTCTGGATCGACTCCACGAATTCGCGCAGAACATGGTTGGTCAATTTGCCAAGGTCGAGAGAACCACCATTGCCACGCTTCTCCGCCTCAAGGTGCTCTGTCAACACGGACAACTCGCGCATGGCGATCTCCTTCTGAGCGTCCAAGACCACCATGGTGGAGCGTTTTTCGTTCAACTCGGTGTTGACCTGCTTGACCTCCGCACTGGCGTTCAGCATGGCCTCCATCTCCGCAATCTTCTGTTCGCGATCAAACACTCGTTGCCGTTCCTGGCGGAGCTCGTTGCGGAGCCAAGTCAACTCATCCGATCCGGTCGCCTCGGGAGAAGCACTGCCTAAATCAGGGACTGCTGCAGATCCATTAACAGGCGACCGGGGCCACTTTGCGTCACGAGACAGGCGAGAGCCTTTGTCGCTGTAGCTCCGACCGTGCCGCACGGAATTGGAAACGCGTCGCAGGAAAGATTCGCTGTTCTGTGCTGCTGAGCCATCACTGGCACCTATGATCTGAGAGTGCTCCCCATCCGCTGAGAGATCCGCACCATCGCCATGGCGGTAAGACTCCACTTGTTGTAGAGCACTGACCGAGTTGGGGCGTGCCGGAGGCTTGGGGTGCTCATTGGCATCGCTACGAGGCGTCCACATCGAATCGCCCGTACGAGTACTCCTGCTGAATGCTGTCCGATCTGTTGACTTTTCACTCCATTGCTCACTCGGGCTCAATGAAGAAGCACGAGGTGACAAAGGAGCATCCTTCCTGGGGCTCTGGTTCAGTCGCCGGTCGAGAGAATCGCCACGCTTGGGGTGAGCTTGCATGCTCGACGAGGACAAGAATGAATGCGCGGAGTCGATTGAGCAGTTGGCTTCGTGGAGTCGGCACAGCTCATGAGAGGGTCTGATGGGGAGTGTGGTCATGCTCTCAGGGACCGTTGCGACTGAGCCATCTCTGGGCACAGTTGTTGTAGACTTGGTGCTCTCGGGGCTGGGCGAGGAAAACGTGCTGGCTTCCTTCCGACCACCCAGATCGGAGCGAGAACTACGCACCGAGCCCGAGCGCGTGACAGGTGTTCTGTCGCCACGAGACGTGCCGTTGGCGCGTTCTTCCTGACGCCAGCGAGCGGCATCATCAGTCCGTTCCCGACCTTTCTCCTGGTAGGCGATGTGAGGAGACGAGCTTCCCGAAGTGGGATTTGTTTGTCCGCGGGACCGTTGTTCTTCAGAGGGGTCAAAAGCGAGGGGAATCAGGAATTCGCCGCCATCGGCTTCGGCATGAGGGGGCACAATCGATTGGCGATTGCTGCGATAGGTGCTCGATGGGAGAAGCAGGTTGTCTGCATTTATTAGCTCTCTTTTCACCATCATCCAAAGCCTCTGAGGCAACGCGCAAGACCGACTTACCTTGGTTTTCTGCCGCGGGGCGAGAGGTCGAGCCGTGACCTCTTCCCGCGTCCAGCGCGGAAGCCGTTCGCGCAGAGGTCTCCCCGCCGGGCATGGCATAAGCATCCTGATCGTCCAATGCGTGCGAGACCAGTTCCATTTCTTCTGGGGGTAATGACGGAAGTGATTTGTCTAGCTTCACCCCGGGAGTCCCCTGTTTTCGCGTAGGGGCCGCCTTTCGTTTTCTCCGCCGCTGCATCAACGACTCATGACAGTCCATACAGAATATACCCTGGGAGGTGCGGGCATACCGCAAGTTCTCAATTTTCCGCTTGCAGTTGCGGCAGCGGAAGCATTGTGCGCAAAAAGCTTGTTCACCCGTGAGGATGGCAAGGTCCTCGATCTTGTTCCCACACGAACTACAGCTGTAAGTACAGTTGCTGCAAATCAATGACCCGTCGCCAAGCAGGAGGAGGTGCGCATCTGAGTCGAGGAGCGTGCCGCAGGTACTACAGCAGAAACATTCGATGTGCCATCGGTTGCCCGCTAGAATACAGAGAAGCGGTCAGCAAAGCACGCGAAGGCTAGTATGGTCACCGAACGAAAAACCTACCAAGTTCAAAGGCTTTACCCTCTTCGAGAATCTATTCGAGCGCGAAGCCTTGTCAGTGTACGATTCTATGCCTAGATTTGCTCGATCTGCGCTCTTGACAAATCCATACCTCTCCACAGCCCTTGCAGGGGAAGGGAATGTCATCCTGCTCCATAGGAGACTCAGGATACCCCGGGGATTCCATCTTGAGTGTGTATTATTTATAGCGAATGACTATTCAAGGATGATGGTAACGAAGATATGCAGTCCAAGGGATACGATGGACGAGACTCCGAGAAGAAAGAGGAGAGGGAGGCGCGCCCGCGAATCTCAAGCCAAAACCAGTTGAGAAGCCGATCCGGGAATTTTGGTAGGCATTCGACCTCGAACAAGCAGTCGTAGCGATTTCAAGTCAAGGACTATTGTAATTGCAACCAGAAGGGGGGTAATTAGGCGGAGGGGAAGCTGGGCCGGGGGACGGATTGAAGCGCGGGCACGGAGACTTGATGGCGGAGGATCGAGTCTTGTTTACGGAAGGGAGCCTAGCGGAAGAGGGTTAATTTCAGGATGGACAAGCGATCGACCATAGCCATAAGTGGAGCGAATGGAGTAAAGCGGTGGAAGTATAAAAGAGCGGAAATGGGGAGGGGAATGGGAGGGGGAGGAAAGATTAACAAGAAATGTAGAAAGTTGCGCGCGCTGAGACGGCCCAGGGGTGTGGGAGAGGGGGAGGGGACTGGACCGGACAGGACAGGAGAAGTACCATGCAGCAGGGGGGAAATGCCCAGAGAAATAAAGCCAAAGCTGAATCCGGGGGCAGACAAGCTGATGCGTAACAACCACCGGGAGTTTCAATGTGTCAAGACGAAACAGAAGAGAACGAGTCAGACGAAGATGAGAATCAAGTGTGATGATAGTAGTCTAAGAAAGAGGTGGAAGGAGGAGGAGGTTGAGGAAGAGGGAGAGAGTGGAAGTGAGAAGGAGGAAACAGAGAGAGAGAGAAGGAGGCCGCGATTATTGAGGAAGACAAGAGAGAAAGAGAGTTTGAGGCCGCGGTTGAAACACACCACCCGTTTCAGATAGACCACTCACGTCCAGGTCCCCAGATTCATCCCAATTCACTCAGATCGATTGTCAAACAGTAGACCTGGTTATTGATTCAGCTGAATGTTCATCTATAGACAAAGTCATACTTCTATGTATGTAGGTATACATTGTGGTGAGTGAATGCCAGCTCCTGCAGACCTCCCGTTTCAGGATACGAGATGAATCCTCAGGCACCAATACAGTACTGACACCTCAGGCAGCCCGCAGGCCACCCAATACTCGATATTTATAGAGCAGTGAGCGATGAATGTCTCATCGCATCTCAAACATCGATGGTAGCACTGCCGAGTCAGCCACTTCCGCTTCCATAAGTAGTACCATGTTCCAGCAACCTTGAACAAGGTGATTCAGATATCCTCGCGTGAGTCGAGTCAGTCACAAGTTCTCAATTCTCCCCACCCCGTCCCAGAGTTGGGGTTGCCTCTAAAGATCCAAAAATAAGTCGCCCCGCCCACTCGAATTGGGTTCTGTTTTAGTCATTGGTAGAAAGTTGGTCACCAACTGAGATCTGAAATAACTACTCAGTCCAATGGTGATCAGCTGCCCTAACAGCATAGCTAGCGTATTAAGTACTAGGGAGACATTTACCCATGTTTGTGCTGCTTACGCTAGGTAAGTGAATGTTCTTTCCTTCCATTTATGTATGCTCTATCTATAGGTTCCTAGTGTAAGATAGACTGTACGCTCTTCTCTCTCGTTGTTGCTCGCTACGTGCCTTCCTCCTACTATGCCATGCCTGCCGACATGTTGTTCCATCCGAGTTGGCCTCTCATTCGGATTCTTGAGCCATTTATCATACAACATGAATAGATGGAGAGCATAGCATAGTTCAAAGGACTCAGTCATCATCGTCTCTCATCCGCCAAGGATCACGATATTTGCATCCTATGCCTTTCACTGCTCGTCACGCATCGTTCCAAGTCTCCCTCAGCTGCCGCAGTCCATTCTTATTCACAACATCCTGTATGTCGCCTTTGCCTTTGAGCCCTGAAAACATTGCCTACCCCCGGGATAATACTAATCACTGGGTCCGAGTCTCGACAGAGATACAGGGAATGCGCATTGCTCTCCGCCAGGAGAAACGAAAGAGCACCACGAGTCCACCATAAGATCCGGAGATACTACTCTTCCATCACTCTTCCGCTTTTCGTCCACCCTATCCTCCATGAGTATCCACATCGAGTACTCAGACCAAGACAGACTGTACCGATTCTGTCATGGGGTTCGATCTGGCTTCCAAGATGAGGTTGAGCGGCATTACCACAGAGAGCAACCTGGATGCGCACAGCACCAGCGCGAGAGGCAGGACTTTTTTCCACCGTTTCAAACAACCAATACCACGAGCCGGACGGCATTGGAGACAAGACCGCTGTTTGGTCCTCACCATTCAGATGCAGGGAGAGAGCAACTCTGCTGGACAAAGGCTACTGGCCCCTTTCAACTTTGATTCCCATATCACCAGAAGGAAAGCAGGCCTCCATGGAGGCACGAGATAAACCTGCCAGTCGCAGCCTTTTAGGCTTGGCAGCGTCGTACAAACCCCAGCAGGTGGAGAAGAGAAGACCTCCATTCAGGAGCACCTTCCCTCGCGGACATGTTCCAGAAATCTTCGAGGACTCCTGTCATGTTATTCAAGGGAAACCGGCCTCCCTTCCGGAGCACCTTCTCTCCGGGCAGAGTGTACATATCTTCGAGGAACCCCGTCATGTGATTTATATTCGATTTGGTGGAAGTACCTTGCGGAGGATTCGCACAAAGAAGCCGATCAGCTGCAGGCCCTCGCGTCCGCCTTAGAGGCATTGCTTTGACACCAAGAGCATAGATGGTCTGGCTATGTCCAACGAAGCCAGGCTGCTCTTTTGATCCCCCTTGATGTATGTATCTATATAGATGTAATCCGCCGGGAAAGGAGAGTCCAATAACCTTTGCCAACTTCCGGTCCTCCCATGGAATAATGTCCGCCCGTCAGTCAGTAGTAAGGTGATTCGCAGTCATGGCCCCTGACTTCCATCAATCTACGCTCAGCAATGAGCTCCTGGATCGTCCTCCGCTTGCCGCCATAAACTCCGCACTGCTTTATCAAAGCACAGCGCGGTTCGTCGCGTCGCGATTGGATTCTTCGCCTCCTTCCTACAAAAGTCCTACAGCGATTGACGAAGCTCAATTACATTCAAAATGATATTAGCTAGTGATACAGAAACAATTGCCTTTGGAGGCGCCAAATCAAAGAAAGTGGTATCAAAACCGAACACGAGAGTAAAGTAGTAATAATAATGATGATAATAATAATACAAGACCAATGATACTTCTTCCCCTTTTCTTCACTTCCTAGCAATATAATACGTCAGAAGGTTCCGTGAGTTTTCACGGGGCCACCCCACAAGCTGCCAGAAGTGGTCGTCATTGTTGGCCATTGTGTGCAATTGTACGCACAGCTGTGTCGCTTGGCGCCTGACATCAGGCTGCCGGGCCGTTAGACTCTTGCCGGCCAGTGACCCAACCTTTTCCAAAAGGCGCCCGGGCAACCGAACACCGTCGCCGTTCTTCTTCTTCAAGATATCCGTCATCACAGAGAAGCCCATGGTGATGGCCCGGTCGCCTGTCTCGGGGTCCTCGCCAGATACGAGGTCGGCCACAGCGTCGATGACACCTTCAGGCTCACAGTGTGCAAGTAGTTCCTCGGCCGTTTCGTTCAATCCATTGATGATGTGGCTCGAAGAGTCGTAATAATTTCTAGCCGTGATGAGAGCCGCTATGGCGATGGGGTAGTAAGGGGAAACATAGTGCTTGTTGTGTGCGAGCATGAAGCGAATAGTAAGAAGCACCTGGGTTTTCAAGTCCAAAGGACGGCCAAGGCGTTGACGCTTCTCATCCGGAGGACTTTGCAGTTCCTCGAGCAAAACCAGCAGCATCTCATCATATTTGTCTTCATCAATGAAGATAGAGTCATGATACTCAATCAACCCTTGCAACTTGCGATAACCGAGAATGTCCATATTCTTGGACCGGATTTTCTGAACGCCTTTCTCCAGCATCTCTCTCGCTTTGGCAGGGTCTTTCGAACGGGGGCTGATACTTCTTCGGCGCTCGGCGTTCTCAACTTTTCTCCGACGACGTTGTTCTGAGCCATCTACCAGATCGCGATGAGACGGTTCATTTAACGATAATTCTTCCAAAACGCTGTTTTTAGTCACATTTCGAGTACTAACAATGGGGCTATTAACAATGGGGCTCGTAGTAACAATGGGGTCTTCAAAAATTTTTACAGGTTCGGAGGAAAAGTGCTCCGGAAAGGAGGTTTTCTTCTCTCCTCCTGCTTGGCTTTGCTCGATCTTGCTAGACCCAGAAGGCTGCGAGTGGCAGGGGATAGGTTCCTGGGCCTCATTGTTGGGTGCTCGTTCTCCTTCGAATTCCGAGTCTTGCGGGTCGGGATGCGAGACTGGTACGACGGACGGGAAGCCGACGGTGTTGGCGGCGTCGACGTTGTTGATGGTGTTAGGGGCGGAGTGTCTTGCTCCGACGTTGTGTTCATGTTGCCCTGCGCCTCGATCGTTGATAGGCTTAGGCTCGCCGGCGATCGATTCCTGACCAAGCTCACCGGCGATCGATTCCTGACCAGGATCGCTGAGCTTCCGCTCTCCTCCGTGTCCTGTGCTTTCCAGATCCCGATCTGAGGCTTGTACATAGGACAATGGGACAGATTCCTCGACATATTCACTGGGTCTTCGTTCTCCTCTGTGTTCTGAGCTTCCCAATCTTCCACGTTCTGAGTTTTCCAACAAGTCCTGAGCATCATCGCTAGGTCTTCGTTCTCCGCCAAGGTTTGGGTGTTGTAGATCGGCATAGGATGTTGTGGCGTCAGAGGTGGGCTGTACTGCATCGGGTTGACGTTCATGTACTTCGTTTCGACTTGGAGCAAGCTTCGGCTCGCGGGGGATAAGTTTCTTAACTTGATCGTCCGCAGGCTCATCTGAGCAGGAGAAACCTGTCTCTGCCGGGACATCAGAAGGGGTTAGCATTTGCACGACAGTATCAGGGGGACTCTCCAACTGGACTTCGGCAGGGTTATCATGTTCATTAGGAACTATAGATACCTGAGAACCTCCAGAGGATAGACCGCCCACGTCTGCATCCAAATGACTGCCATTCATGAAAGGCTCCTTTCCTCGAGTCTTGGCGATATCAAGTCTTTTGGCCCTTGCTTTTGCCGTAATCGTTGCAGGGACAGTGATTTGCTGGTCCGAGACCGTGATACGATGGTCCGACATTGTGAGATGATGATCGATAGGCCGCACTGAATACGGCTCCGCAGTGGCTGGTCGGCTCAGCTCGGGTCTGCGAGCCTTGCTCGCTGGACGCATGGGTGCGGAAGAAAGCGACGAGATAGGTGCACCCGTTGGGACAGACCGTACAACAGGCTGTTTGGTATGAGATTCGGGCATGGAAATCTCGGCCACGCTGGATTGTGCTGATTGGGGACGCACTTGCTGACTGGGTTTAGGTGCCAGGTGCGCCCTCTTCTTCGCTGCGATGGCTTCGTGCAGAGCTTTACTAGCCTTCGAAGAGGAAGGCCCACTTGCAACGCCCTTACGCAATGGGGCATTGCCCTTGGTTGAATTAAAGTTTGGATTGTTCGGGTCTTTTTCAAGCTGACTTCGAGATTTGGGGTCGAGATCAGAGAGAATTCTGCGCTGAGTTAGCTCACGAGAACATGACGAGAGCAGTAATGAACTTACTCGTTGCCCTTGATGGGCCACATGCCAAAGAATATCCAAAAAGTTCCGCGCATGGCCACTCGGACGGTCGGGTTTGCGTCTGACAGCCCCTTCTTGATGCCTTTCTCTAGCATGTCCAGCCCGCCTCCATGCTCTATGGCGGCCTTGTTATTGACTTGTTTATCCAAGACAATCTTAAACCAGTCCGCTGAATACAGCCGCAGCTGTGCGTTTTTATCCTGAGAGGCACTAAAGATGTGTTGCAGGATACGGGGAGTGAAGGAAACATGCTGAATGACAGTCTCAACAGTCATCTTTCCATTCTGCGCTGTGATTTTCTTCGACACAGCGCTCAGTTTGATAAGATTTTGCATGATGATCTCCACCATTGAATCGATTCTCGATCCGCAATGAACGGCGATGTCCTGGACTAGGAGACAACCGTTTGTAGACATAGTTGTGCGAAGAGAAGTGGCGACCTTGAAGATGCCATCGAGGAGTGTCTTCAGAGCCGTGATCAGTGTGTTCGAGTAAGTAACCGGAGCATTGCCATGGACCAGTCGACGTAGCATCAGAACGTTCTTCTCGCGTTGTGCCCAATTACCTTCGGATTCACGCCCCTCGAAGTGAGGTAGCATACCGCGGACCAGATCTTCGATCTCGCGCGAGGAGGAGACCATGAGTGGTTCCACACTTTCACCATCTCGGGAGGTAGGTCGAGGCGCAGGCACCTCACCCCCTGTAGCCATGTCACCTGTCGACATGCTAACTTCTGTAGATCTCTGGATAAGACCTTCGGCTCGGGACATTGGTCTCAGCCCTTCTGTAGAGCGTTGCATGAGACCGTCAGCTCGAGAAGCAGGTCTTGGTCCTTCTGCGGACCGTTGGCTAAGGCCTTCCGCTCGGGAAACTGGTCTCGGACCTTCCAAAGGACGTTGCACGAGTCCATCGGCTCGAGACGCAGGTCTCCGTCCTTCTGTGGACCGTTGCGTGAGGCCATCAGCTCGAGACAACGGTCTTGAGATGTGATCGGTTTCGGCGGTGTCAAGTCCAAGATGGGTGACAATTGTATTCACAATTGTTTTTCGTACGTTGCGGATACTGAGTTGTTTCATGAGGTCGGACTTCGCACGTGCGGACGCTCCCGAAGCAGCCCTAATACGGAGATTAGTTTTCACGCCAAAATGGCATCGGACGGACAGAGGGGAAGTCGTACCCGAAAAGTTCAACTACAGTCAACTTTGCTGTGTCTCGGACGGCCGGGTCGGCATCTTCGAGACAGTTGACCAGATTTGCAACATATTGGCGAAAACGGAGGCCATGATTCTTGGACATCTGCAGCCAACGTCGTCAGGACATGAGTCAAATCAAAAACGAGAGAATACTGCTTACATTTGAGAGCCAGATCAAAGCCATTTCTTTTGCCTTGGGGTTCTTTCCCACAAGAGCGGTTTCGAGAACATGGTGTTCCACTTCGGCATTCGCAGCAGGCCACAACTCAGTGAAGGCTTGGGCCGCCTGTGCTCTTACGCGTTCTTTGTGATCGCCTAGACGTTCGAGAAGTAGGGGGTGGAGGATGCGGCTATGAATCGCAATCAGGTGCGGTTGTTGCTGAATGAACAAGCGCTTGATTAAGTGGCTCAGCATACTAAACGCAGGCGTGACGATGATGGTATTCGGTGATGCGATGAAGACCCGCAAGGCTTCAAATGTCGGTGGTACTGCCGCTTCGGGAACGTTTCTCTGTTTGATCTCCGACTTGAAGGCCGTCAAAGCGGACTGCTTCACATCCAGCGAGACATTGTTATTTTTGGCTGTGTCCACCAGCTCCAAGGCTCTGGCTTCCATGATGCCAAGACAAAGATCAAGGAAAGTATCGAGTTCGTCACGATACAAGGAGGAAAGGGAGAAGAGGATAGGGACGAATGAAGTCGCGGCTTTCGCAACAATCCAGAAAAATTCAATCACGACTCTGAAGAGGAATGACTCGAGTTCCTTGCCGTGTAGGAGAAATGTGAGGAGTGCAGCAATCGCCACAGCAGCCCCAAAACTGTTATTGGCCATGACGAATTAGAAAACGAAAACAACGATTTATCACAACAGGGTTTTTTTTTTTAAGATTTGAGGTTGAGCACGAAGACAGAAAGCAACGCTATGAGTACAAGACACAAGCAACGCTAGGAAATGAACAAGAAAGGGTATCTGAAAGTTGTGTACACGTCGAGATTTGTACTTGAAGGCGTATAGACGTGATGAAGATGCGCACGTTGGAATGGGAGAGAAATAGAGCAGTTTGGGAACGGTGTTTGAGTGTGAAAGAGGTGGTTGAAGGAGAAAAGTATCGGGGAGGGGGGGGAGCGCAAGTACTGGAGTCATACCTGGGAAGAGTCTGCTTGTTTGTGGCAGTCGCGAGTGTAGTCGTGAAAAGGCAGGCGCGGCGACGAGGATGGCGACGAGCGAAGGAGCGGATGGAGGGTGGGAGAGGAGGAGGTGGTGCCGGCGCAGAGATGTAGAGGCGTGAAGGCGTGAAGGCGTAGTTGCTCTATCGAGGGGAAGAAGGGAAGGAGTCTGGCCCGATAAGCGACCAACCGCGGCGGCGATAAGCGCTTAGAAGAGCTCCACTCTCGGGAGGGACAACGGATCAATTGAGTCCTGACAGGGAGATCGGTATGTAAAGGACCAGCAGGTTGGAATTCGAGGTATGACAGATGGATATAAACGCGATTTCTACGTGGAAAAGACCGGGGATGGTGGTGGTGAGTGAATAGGTGGTGGTTGTGGGGGTGAAGGTTGTTGTTGTTGTTGTTGTTGTTGTCCCTGATTCTTTTTTTTTCGAGTTGGGTTGCTTTGTTGACCCGCAACGTCGCCGGAGCCATGGTTGCTCCGCTTTGGGCAAGCCGAGTTGTTATGGCAGCTATTTCAACCTATCACTTGATTCACTTCTAGCCTGGAGCTGCCCAACTTGAAACTAAGATGCGTGTGTCGTATAGTAGACTATCCGCCTGGTTATGATTCCCTGTTATTATGGAATTTGTGTAGAGGGTAGTGTATGATGGGCAGCTACGTCTGCTAGGGGAAAACTCTGCTGGTAGCTATGATCATGGTAGTTAAGGTTTATTGTGTTACAAATCAAGCTAGAATCCGAAAGATGCAAAAAGGGGCATGGAAGATACTACTAGTAAGTGCTCATAGAAGCCTACACGAGAGTGACCCACCGCTATTATATATCCTGGCACCTCCAGTGTTGCCCGTTTCACTTGAGGATTAAGACAAATGGCAGAGCATGAATCCCTGGAAATAATTAATATTACCAGCGAATCCAGAGCATCTTGTCACTTGTCTATATTATAAGTCCAGGTTTTGTAACTGGTCGTCGATCGATCACTGCAGCCACTCCACCGGATCGCCGCGCCGGCGGTGGATCGGGCCTTTTTGGTGGCAGACGCGCCGACACTTGGACCAGCTGCGATGTCACCGCCGGGCAAAGCCTGGGGCACAGCCAACCACAAGCAGGGTGCAATTCTCCCGGTGTTGTCTCTCGTCTTCAAGTGGAACCGACTTGATTCATCCTCAACAGCGCAGAACAACAGTAATCAGTAATGATTGGTGGATCCCGTCATGACCATGCGGCATGCAACCTTGTGTCTGCATGCAGGTAGGTTATCAGTGCTGACAGACTAGAACGGCGCCAATGCCTTGCTATATCTTATGATCAACGTCCACAGCGTCCTCTTCAACCTCCGACCTCATTGACTTACAAGTGTGATACGCAGACTGCCATACAATCCAACCCAGCATGGCTTCCTCAACACCACGACCACAACCCACCACCCTCCCATTCAACCTCACCAAACCCGACACCAACACTACGACCAACACCACGACCACCACAAACCCCCAAACCATCCCCCACCTCCCAACCCCAAAACTCCTCCTCCAAATCCACGACCTCCGCAACCCCGCCTCAACAACCTTCCTCACCCTCATCCCAAACCTAGCCAGCACCCTCGAAACCGCCCTAACAACGATCCTCCAAACGCTCTACACCAAGCCAACACCACCTTCCTCCCCCTCAACTCCAACCCCCACCCAAACCCCAATCCAAAACCACAACCGAATAACCTTCACCCCAACCCTCCCGCCAACCCGCTCAATAACCACCCACCTCCGCCAAATCCCAGGCGTAGCCTACACAACAGGCACAGACCTAGACGCAGACCACAAAGAGATCCACCTCTCGCTATCATACATAGCAAGCTGCACGACGCGGTACGCGGACCCGCGGGCGGAGCTCGTCGGGATGCTCACCCACGAGCTCGTGCACTGCTACCAACACACGCGTCCACAGAACAAAGAAACCCAAACCCCTGATCCGCCGGGGGGTCTGATCGAGGGGATCGCGGACTTCGTGCGGCTGAGGGCTGGACTGGCGCCCCCGCACTGGACGCGGCCCCGGGGCGCGGAAGAACGGGCTGGGAAGTGGGATCAGGGGTATCAGCATACGGCGTATTTCTTGGATTGGTTGGAGGAGGTTCGTATCGGGACAGGGGCGGTGGGGTTGGTGAATGATCGGTTGTTGAGGGTTGGGTATGTGGGTGAGGGGGAGGGGGAGGGGGATGATGGTGAGGATGAACAAGTACAAAACGGTGATGCTGAAGGTGAGAGCTTCTGGAAGGGGTTGTTTGGCGTCGGGGTCGAGGAGTTGTGGGAGGAGTATGGTCGGTGGTTGGACACTCCTGCAGGGAAGGTTGATGAAGAGACGAAAACCCCAGGAAATGGAAACTGGGAGGGTGAGATTGTGAATCCTTGATGTGGACTCTCGATGGGCACGTTTGGTTGCAGGCACTTGAGTTGGAGGGTTTCTCGTCGATAAGGCATCCGATAAGATAGCAGACATGACTGGAGAGTAAACCTATTGAATCCATTGATTTATTGAGTACATGTTAGGTCCATCACCCCAATCTGCGGGACCGCTTCTCAAACCCTTCCCATTCGAACCTCTATTGGTATAAAGAAAAGAGGCGAGCTTTATGACTTGGAGAGGCAAGAAAAAGAAAAGAAAAGAACTTGACGTGATAGGAAACATCGGATGAAATAAAAAGAATTCCCGTAATGTACAGAACCTTGCAAAATTGCGAAACTGGTAGGAATAATATGTAAATGTTGCACTTGCCGTCAGTTGCCCACTTGACAACATCTATATCAAAATGTGACGCCGTTTCCAAATACTGCTCTCATGAACGCTTCCTCTTTACACAATCACCTCGCCCAGATCCACGTGCACCGGCTTCCAGGGGGCAGCCCCATCCTCTTCCATCGAGTTGGGAAGACGCACATTCATCGGGCTGTACAGGTACCAGGCCTTGAGGGCGGCAACGGACGCCCGGGACCGAGCCTCAAGCAAGCTAGAACCAGCACCTTCACCAAGCTTATCCTTGCCGGAAAAGATGCCAACAACGAAGACGGGGTGCCGACTCAAGCGACCAGTTTCGCTGAGCACCTTGGCAACTGGAGGCTCGAAACTCTCACGGGCACAAAGGCGGGCAAGGTCACGAGCCGGCTCGCTGAAGTTGAACAGATCGGAGATATTGAGGTGACGAGAGAGGAAGTGCTGCTCGAAGAAGCGCTTGGCGGCAGGACGGCCGGCATGAAGGTAGATGGCACCGACAACAGCGCGCACGAATTGGGCGCTGGCCTCTTCAGCAGACACTCCAGCGGTGTTCTTGGCCGCTGCCTTGGCCAGTAGTTTCGGGTTGACGCTTGCCCTGACGGGATCGCCGAAGACATTGTCATTGACGACCTTGGACGTGACCGACCTCCGCCATGTCTGTTCCTCCCAGCGTCTGTCAGTACGCATGGGCGTTTCGTTCGGGTTGGTGCCCGGGGCGAGTCTTCTAAATTGCAGGTGGCCAGGGTCAACCTCTCCACCCGGTGCAGCAGCCAACTCCACACCCCATTCGTTCGTCATTGCGGCCAATGTCTTGGGGCCGACGTAGGCATACATGGCGGCGAAAATAACCGTCATAGGAAGACGGGGATATGTGCAGATAAGGTATTCGGAGGTGTACTGGGTCAGGAGGTCGTGACCAAGAGTAGCCAGGGACTCATTGTTGAAGTTCGCATTAGGGTCGGCCGATTCATCCACGAGAGTGCGACCAAGGGTCTCGAGGGGAAGTCGTGAGGGAAGGTAAAGTCGTGCATGGAGCGCAGCGAGTTTCGCGGACTCGCGTGCGGCCTCGACAGGCGGAGAAGGGAGGGCGTGCTTGGAAATCTGGGAGGGGCGGATCGAAGACCGAGACGGTTCTTCCTCGAACAATTGTTCGGCTTCAGCATCCGTGACAGGGAAAGGATTCGTCGACTGGTAGCGGAGGCCATGTTGTATACGTCGGGGCAGTCGACTTCCAGCCCGGGCTTGCGGCGAGAGGACCGAACTGCTCCATCGTTGGAGTTGCAGTCTCTTCATCTGTGCGATTTGTGTATATGACAGACACCCTAAATCGGGGGATTACCGATTGACCGTATATCCAATTAAGGACTGCGTCGTGGCGTGGGGAATAAGAGACGGTGGAGAGGGTCGTCCGACGGGCTGCCAGTACGAACTTTTGGTCGCTAGAGAAAAGTTGAGCACCTTTCGGCGGAAGTCACGGGGTTTGGCGGTCGTGGGAGAAAGTGCCTATTCTGCGCTAATCCTGATACGGAACTAGCGTCACGGGGTCTGGGCTGGGACCGGGAGGGACGAACGACGGCCAATTCGGCTTCAAACCCGCCAGAACAACGCTTCCTAGCGAGCCATTGTCAACTTTCCCTACCGAATCGCTATCATCACATACCTGCAATCACAATGGGCGGAGGCGGAAAGATCCCGTATGTGGTTTTTTCATATCCTAATTCCCCGCGTGGTGCTGACCGATGACCCGCGCAGGTATCCCAAGGAAGTCTGGTCTCCCGCCGGAGGCTGGTATGCTCAGCCCGCGAACTGGAGGGTCAACACCGCCATCATGGGTGCCACCATGATCGGAATCGTTGCTGTGGTCTGGAGCATTAGTGCCGACCGCGAGCACCGCGACAAGATGCCCGAGCCTGGCAGATTCTTCCCCAGTCGCTAGTCAGTCAAATCCAGCCAATCCCCTATCAAGTGTTTCTAAGCATCTGGTCATTGACTCTATCTCGTCTATATAGCTGGAGCAGGGAAATCATTGAACACGAAAGAAGACAACAAGCCTCGAAGCAGGACTCATAATGATGGTTGACGGGGAATAAGAGACGAGTGGGATAAAATGCAATTGCGAAGGAATCCTGTGGCATGATAGGTTTTTGTTTCATCATTTTTGAGGGCTGTACGACAATAGAAGGGCGTTCTTCAACCGGTCAGTTGATCTGCAAGTGCTTCTGAGGAGACTCTTCAAGTGTTCGATACAAGCGCTGTGTGTACAGACGGACCCGTTCCGTGAACTCAGTCTCGTTCCAAAGCTCTCTTCCGTCGGTAGATGTAGAAATGTGCGGTACCCCAATCTGTTCCACCACAAAACTGGCTGCCACAGTAGCGAATACCAGAGCGGGTAGGATGAGGTTATGGTTGCCGCCAGCTGCCATTGCTTTCTGCCAGGCTGCTGATTCCGCGAGCACCGATGCACCGATATTAGTTGGAGTCCTACCCGAGCTGATCATGCCTTGAGTCAATGCTCCAAGGAAGGAATTTCCGGCCCCAGTGGGATCGACCACGGGTGACGGTATCGATGGGTCGGGCTGATGATACGCGGGTAGCCAGATTCTCTGCTTCCGAGAGAACGAATAGCTGCCATCTTTGCCAGCTCTAATCACCAGGTGCCCGTTCCCATCGGGCCCAATGCCATTGGAAAGGATCTTATCAACTATAGCTTTTCCATAGTCTGTCTCCTCGCTCCAACCGGGCTGACCGAACATCATCCCAAGCTCTAGCTCATTAGGGCTCACGACATCTACGACTTTGTTCGCAGCCAAGAATGTCTCCTGCTCTTCTGGCGAGCAAAGGTCAGGAACAGGTTCCCAGACAAAAACCGGTCGCTTCGTGGCAGACATAGGCAAGGGCACTTTGCCCTCAAGTTGTAGCTCTTCCCGTCGTCGCAAGATATCCTGCACGATAGATATACAGCGTGACGAAGAGCAGACCATGTGAAACGTTTTCGACAAGACTTGCGCATCTGAAAGCATCGAGGGCTCCAACCGCAATTTAGGGGTCAAGTACTTGAAATCTAGAGCGGCTCATCAGTCATGTACGAGGTCGATGCGGAGACACAAACGCGATGGCACTGACCTCTCTTTTCGTTCGGCCCGTAGCCATTCCAGGCCCGCGTGGTTAGTCGTCCATGATCTTCTCTTATGATACAGTTGGTATCCCAGGATCTGAGAACGCTCAGGACCTCGGCAGGGAAATCGGATCCAACATCAACAATCCAGCTCACGGATCGCGCATGCTCTTTCCCAGCCACGAGACGCGCGCCAATGACTGCATATGTTGCAGCACCCCCGAGAACATTTTTCACTGGCGGTTTTGCTCCTTCGAAGTCGATATCGTCTATAGCACTCCAAGAGGTCTAGTAAGTATATATATTATGCGCATCCCCTTCATGGGTGTTATAGCGTACCGAGGATGAACATGCCCAATGTGCAAAAATCGACATTGCCCCCAGATAGAAGCCCATTGTTGCCTGCCATATCGTCCCTAAGGCAATTACCAATCTTGAATGGCGAATTGTATATAATTCGTGTAGTATGCAACGGGCGGGGGCTGGAGGGGAAGTATTATTGTATGATTTCTCGGCTCCTTATCGGCGGAAAGAACGGACAGATTACGGGGCTGATACCCACAACGTCATTGCGCAGAGGCCGAGCGCAGCTTGTGGACAAGTAGCAGTTGGGTATTGATACCGTATGGTATGGCTGGGCCCACCGCCCGTGCTCTAGCCTCAGGCACCGGGGGGGTTGTTGGTTCAGGGAGCATCATCTGTCAGTTGAACAACATCCCACTGACAACCTTGCAATTGCTGCTGCCTTCCCCAGCATTTCCCTCTTCCTGTCCAGCAGCCTAACTCTCTCTTGCCTTCTGCTGCTGCTGCTATTCAAAAATCTTGAATTGCACAGCTCGCATTCAAGCCGTGTCCTTTTGACCTAGTCCCTCCCTGATTATTCTCCGATAGTTGCCTCCTTACTTCGACAGGGGCTCTCAAGATGGCGTCCGGAAGCCACATGCATAATCTCACAACCCTCATCAAGCGGTACGTTGCGACTCAAGCGCCGGATGCATTGGAAAACACAACTCTTCCGAGTCTTTCCGAGTCCTTTGCAAATTTCCCGTCTTCTGGGTGCTGATGTATACCTCATCACAGGCTCGAAGCCGCGACTTCCCGCCTGGAAGACATGGCGATGTCGCTGGACGACCCAAACTCGCCCAAGACCATCAGTGCTGTCGCTGCGCCTGAAGCGGCCACCCCCGAGACTCCCAAGCCGGCTCCTCCAACTACCCCCGCCGCTCCCCCGGTGCCGCCACAGATCCAGGACTTTGACACACTGATTAACGAAGATGTGCGGACCTTCGTGGACTTGGGACAGAAGATCAACGGATTGGTCGGCGAACAGGTATGACAGGTTAGGAAAATCTCAAACAGATCGTCCCACTTACGATTGTAACCAGTCAAGAGCAGTCCAGCAAGCCTTCGAGGCCGAGCGCACCTACCTCTATGTCTCGACCAAGGCCAAGAAGCCCGACCAGCAGCCCCCCGAGCTCATGACGGAGCTTCACAATGCTTCGGACAGCATCAACAACATTCGCGAGTCCAACCGGGCATCGCACCTGTTCAACCACCTCAGCGCGGTGGCGGAGGGTATCGTGGCTCTGGGCTGGTTCTTCGCCAGCAAGCCTGCCGATTTCGTGACCGAGATCGTTGGAGGCATTGAATACTATGGCAACAAGGTGCTGAAGGACTACAAGGAGAAGTTAGTACTCGACTGCAAACTGTACCCTTACACTGTGCTAACAATCCTCCCTCAGGGACCGCACTCACGTCCAATACATCCAAGCCTACTATCAGATTTTTAAATCCCTCGCCGCCTACCTCAAGAAACACTACCCCAAGGGTCTGACCTGGAACGACCAGGACGGCATCGATGCTCAAGAAGCACTCCGCCAGGTCAAGAGCGGCGGCAGCTCGGCTTCGTCCCCCAGCGAAAGCAGAGCCGCCCCCCCTCCTCCCCCGCCTCCTCCAGTACCGACCATCAACGTCTCCGGCGGTAACGGCGGCGCACCTCCCCCACCGCCTCCTCCCCCCGGCGTCCCTCCTCCGCCCAGCGCCTCACCTAGCTCCGACATGTCCGCGGTCTTCGACCAACTGAACCGCGGCGACGCCGTGACGTCCGGCCTCCGCAAAGTCGACAAATCGGAGATGACGCACAAGAACCCAAGCCTGCGGACCGGCTCAGTGGTGCCGGAGCGGCCCAGCTCGCAAGGCAGCAGCGTGTCGTCGCCGACGTCGCGGGCACGCTCGCCAGCACCGCCAAGCACCAAGCCCAAGCCGGAGAGCATGCGGGCGCGCAAGCCGGCGCGCAAGGACCTGGAGGGCAATAAGTGGCTGGTGGAGCACTTCGACAACCCCGGCGGGATTGTGGAGATCAACGCGCAGCAGAACCAGTCGATCCTGATCTCGCGGTGCCACAAGACGATCATCAAGGTCAACAACAAGGCCAACGCGATCTCGATCGACAACTGCACGGGCCTGTCCATCATCGTCGACTCGCTCGTCAGCAGCCTCGACGTCATCAAGTCCGCCAAGTTCGCCCTGCAGATCGACGGCGTCGTCCCCACCTTGCTCCTCGACCAGGTCGACGGCGCCACCGTCTACCTCGGCCTCCAGAGCCTGGCCACAGAGGTCTTCTCCTCCAAGTCCACCGCCATCAACGTCATGCTGCCCCCCAAGGAGGGCTCCGACGACGACACAAAGGAGTGTCCCCTCCCCGAGCAGATCAAGTCCTACGTCAAGGACGGAGTCTTGGTCAATGAGATCGTCGAGCATGCCGGTTAGATTCCCTCCTCCTCTCGCTGCTTGAGCAATACCTCTCTCCCTGTGCAGGTTGGCTTGGACTTGGGGTAAATCCTGCCGTGGTTTATATTCACTATGTAGATAGATCTGTCTATTTAAATCCACTTTTGGTGTTCAATGTCTTCCTGCCTGCATTACATTACCTCAATTTGGGCTATTGTAGAGAGCGCGAGAGTGTGTGAACGGTACCATCACTCGCAAAAGAACTCTTCCACCCCCCTAAACCGACAATAACAAGCTGGAAGTATTTTCATTTCTTTCTAGAAGATAGCGATACAGGATAGACGAGGATCGCCGGTAAGCACCGCATACCGCCTCCATCTGAAGATCTGGCCAATCCACGCTCAAGGAAAGTAAAGAGCTGACGCCCAGTACCGGCGGCTCGTGGAGCTCAGAGGCTAATAGTAAAGCTAGGTAGTAAACGACGGACGCCTTACGAATCAAGCAATGCGCCGGCTTTGATACGCAACTCGGTGACAATTTCAAAGGGAAACGTAGAACTATAAACATGGTGGGTATATTTGCTGATCCCTCTTATTACCCTGTGCGCCTGGTCGGAATTTAGCAATGTGGAGATTGTGATCTGAATGAGCGATGGCCCTGCATCTTTGTATGTATGTGTGGATGGATGGACTGGTGATTAGCCAGAAATGAGTGTCTGAGGGACCTCTGATTGAGGTACGATGTGGGGCACAATGCCTTTGATGGGAGTGGAAGGAAGGAGATGTTACTAGGTAGCGATCGCGCTTGAACGGTCACAGACCAGCCCCTATGCGCTGCTGGCTCGTCGAGAGCAATCAGTGCTGATGAGGGTACTTATGTTTGTGTACGTCCAGACTCCTCAGTCTCTGAGCAAGGAGACTGTCGCCGGCTTCAGTTCCGCCGGCGAAACTGGACGGATATCCACCGTAGCCGTTGTCGCCCTTATGGAGCTTGCTGTACAGCCCACCTTTAGCGTGACGCAGATCAGCTGAATCTGCGTAAGGTGACGGGCTGACGTGCCGCTTGAATGGCGGTTGAGGCCGTAAAGGATGTGGCGATGAGTCGCGCACATTGTAGTTCTCGTCGCTGCGAATAGTGGTTTGCTCTCGAGTTGATGATATGTGCCGTGTGAACGGACTGCATTGAAAATGGGAGGAGCATACCGGGGAAGACATGTCCTCGAAGCTGTTCAGCTCGGGGATCGTAAGATGACCAGGGGTTGGCTTCCGAGGCCGCTTCTCTCCTACGGCACTCGAGTGCGCATGGTGGGCTTCTCGCGAGACCTTGTAGGGAGAATAGCGGGGGTAAGGAAGTTGGATCTCATTCCGTAGCTTTTCCTTACCGTCGGGAACTCGGTTGGCAAAGACCACACGGATACTTGAATGCAAGTAGAAACGGCCCTTGGAAGGGCAGCATAAGTTCAAGTGAATCAAGTAACGGAGAATCGGCTTATCTTTTGGATCTTCCGAGGGATTCAAAGACGCCTCAGGACGATCAGTCCCGTAGTTCTTCCGCGCGCTCAGTGGCATATCGATTATAGGTCCCGCGGAGTAGCTTCGTTGACGAATGAACGTCTTCGTCCCCGGTTCCATATCACTAAGGTCATAGGGAACCAGGAATAGCTTGACGGCAGTCTTATTCGGGTTCTTTATCATGACCTGTAATTGGCCTTGCTGTGGGATTCGATAACATCCGCCCGGCGGAGATTTAGGCGACTCGGCCCTCCTTTGCCGTTTCTCCATTTTACGTAGGTTTTCTAGATCATTCGACCTTGATTCCAGTGGGGTTCGAGTGTGCTGGTCATTGTGCATGCCCCCAGGGCTTTGATGACGTTTGCGGCGCCGACTATCGCTGGAAGTGTCCTTAGGAAGGGAATTATCAAGATCAATCATGCCCACATATGGGCTCGGACTATCGTCCGCAATAGAACGTCCACATCCTGAGGTGGGATAACTGTAGAACACAGCAGGAAACGGAATCGTGACATGGGGCGGGCACTTAAGGCTGCCTTTACATTTGCCTTTACCCAGAACTCCTATCTGCGCGGTGAAGTCTAGCGGTTTCGAGGGGTTCGTCGACATCCTCCCTCGGAGAATCGACTCCTCGTAAGAGCCTACCATGGGCGCCAAAGCTCTGGACGAGATTTCAGAGCCAATAGAGGGCCGTCTGAATCTAGGACTCGGTGTCTGAACGGACGAGGCGAGTTGAAGGCTATAGCCCGAGGTCAAAGACCGTCTGGGTGGCTGGGACTGATGCGCCATAGCCTCATTCCATCTTCTCACCGAGGAGTCGGGTTGAAAATGTGCCCCTCGCACAAGGGGGCTATTAGGTAGTTGCATGTCCCGGAAAGTCTCTGGAGGAAGTGTCCGGCGGCGGCTGGCTTTATCTGAGGAGCTATTACAGCCAGCATATTCCGGTCGAGGCGAAAAGTCCAAATCTGTATTGTTGGCTTGATGTACGAGTGGACTTGTGGGTGCCTTGAGAATATAACTTGACGAGAACGATCCCAGAGATGGAGCGCGAGAGCGCGCTGTTGGAGTCGTAGAATGATGCGACGAGCCCTGGCCTCGCAAAGGAGCATGAAACGCGGGCGTGCTGAACCAGGGCGTGGTGGGAGAAGAACTGAGCGGAGAGCAGTGTACATCGTTGGCAAAGCTAGGCACTGACGTCTGTGGTATTTGCTGTCGATTCTGATCCGGAGAGCTGCCTTCTCGGAAGTCTCCGGAGTGTAAGGCCGAGCGAGGGCGCTCAATATCGGCGGGAGATGCCAGCTCGTTCTGATCATCTGGAGGAAGCTGATTACTCGCATCACTTGTTTCCATTAGCTGATCCCTACTCGCGGGATCCGGTCCCGGGGTGTAGGGAGTACATTCGTGGCTAGCATCCGTCTCGCCCAGCTGTGTCCATCGGGTTAGCAAGTATATCATTACCAATTTTACGGAGGTTGAATTGGGGGCTTTTCGACAGTAAGAAGAGCTGCAGCAAGACTTGACTTTCAAGGATAACGAGACATACGGAGCGATGATAGGTGCCTTTCAGATCGCTAGCAGTTTTGAAACGCTGTATTGAATCCCCGCGGTCATTTACATCGACTGCGTTAAATGGTGAGGGACCTTCGGGGTGAACAAATTGGTCCCTAGAGGGAGAACTGAATCTGGCAGGGGGAGTGTGAGAGCTCTCCCAGGGATGCATGGCCTGATGTTGAGTCTGTTGACTTGAGGTTTGGTCATCAGACCATAGGTCATTGGACCGTTGATGGTCCAGATATTGGAAAATAGGCATGGTCACCGAACGATGGGACTAGCAATGAGATGCGCAGAAATCGCGAACATCGCAACCCTGAAAGGTGGAAGACCTTGCAGGAAAGGGAACAAAGAATCTAATATATGGGCAAGGGGGGGGGGGAGGGGGACAGAGAGAGAGAGAGCTTTGGCACGTCAGGCCGAAGTGGCGGAGAAGAAGTCACAGTGGAGTATGACCTGGACGGAATAGAATGGATCGACCGCGGGATGAGGCGGTTACAACATGATAAAGGAGAGCCGAGGAATGAGCCAGAGAAAGTGATCCAAAGCTAGAGAGCTTATTGATCTGCACAGCAAAGATGGGCTGAAACAAAGTACACATCGACAATACCAACCCAGGGAGGCCGCTAACTGAATCCACTGCACATGCAGCAAGAGAAGAAGAAGTAATAGTTGTAGGGAGAGAAGAAAGAATAATAGGAAGGACGATTGATGATGAGGTGAAGTAAAGGAAGGGAAAAAAAGGGCGGAATGAATGAAAGTCGATACCGTCACGGTAATTCTTCTTCTTTTCCAATCCAGACCGATCTATAGTTCATCAACTTCTACTTACTCATGTACTTTCCTGCTTCCCCCTCCCCCTTGTCCCACGAGTTCTTTACATCTCCCACTAATTTCCCAAAATTCTCCCGCCTTGTACTGTACACCGAAGCCATTCGTGTCCATTTTCTGCTGGTGACAACGCAGAGGGACGTTCATTACCCACGCTGCATCGTTCCGTACCTGACGGGGACCATTCTGTACGACTTGACTTTTTCCGGCGGTCGTTGCGGCACGGGATCTTCTCCCCGTTCACTGACTAAACTTTTTTTTGCCTGCCTTTGCCCTTTCAGATAACAATCCATCAATCAAGAGTGGGACAACAGCGTCGCAATTGTTGCCCAATACACCCGTCTTGACTTGGCTTTTCACTCCGATACTGTTTTCATCTTCATTTTACCCTGAGCAGCCAGAGACAAAGAGAGAAGAAAGACTCCACTCCATCCTTGGGGAAAAAGTGCACTGAACCACAAACACCACCACCATCACCACCATAAAAGCAATATAACTCCATAATGGCCTCCAAACGCTCCCGAGACGAATCCAACACGGAAGAAAAGCGCCCTGCGACCGATGCGCCAGTCAAAAAGAGAAAGGGCTTCTCCGTCGGCCCTGCCAATCTGCCCGATGGCACTTATCGTCGCAAAGGTATGTTGCAGTCGCATCGCATCGCTCATTTCCGCCTCTTCTAGACTATTATCTCTCGCAACGACAAGCTAACCCAGACGTTCCGCACGCAATACAGCCCAAAAGATCAAGTCCGATCTGATCCAAAAAGCCAAAGTCAAGAAAGCCTATGCCAAGATCCGCGCCGAAGAGCTGGCGGCCGCGCCTCCCAAGCCCATCTACACGGCCGACCAAGATGATGCGGAGAACGCCAGCAAGGAGGAGGAGGTCGAGCCGGCGTCATTGGAACTTCACCCGGACCGAATGGCTATGTTGAACGAGCCCGAACCGGAACCCGCGCCCAAGCCCCAACACCAACAACGATCGTCGGACAATCGCGATGCTCGCGGCCGTCGGGTCCGGAAACCCAAGCCGTCTGCTTTTGCCAAGGAGATGGAGTTGGCTGAGAGACGGAAGAAGGAGGCTGAGAGGCGGAGGGAGGAGCGGGAGTTCCGCCAGAAGGACCGGGAGGCTATGGCTCGGGCTAAAAAGCCGGACCACAGCGGGAAGAGGAGATTGGGCAGGGAGAGTAAGGTGCTGTTGAATCGGGTGCAACGGGCGGTTGGTCAGGCTTAAAGAAAGAGTCGGAGCTGGTAAAATAAGGGGACGAACTGGATTGATGAAGGAGCAATAATGGTCCAAAATATGATACCCGCGAACTTACGATACAGTTCGATTGATTGATTTTCACATCCTGGGGCCCATGCATCTACAAAAATGTATGTCTGTGGAGGGTGCTTCAAACTCATATACATAGTTAAAATAGCTAGTCTGAAAGAAATACTCAGGCGGAAGGTTTGTGTCCGCCACCACTGCGTGGTTTCCTGAAACAAGCAAATTCTCCCTTTGTCTTCTCCCTCAATCGCTTCAGCGTGACTCGCATTTCGCTCAGTTCTGACTGCAGCCGGGCGCGAGCTTCGTGGGTGGTTCGGCGGTCCAATTCCACATAGATTTGGCTCTGGATGGCTGACGCTTCGTCAGTCGAGTATTGAGACATGGTTTGAGCAATGAACTCGGTATCCAGCGTCGCCTGCATCAAAGCGGCAAGCGTGTACAAAGACCGGGAACTAAAGGCGGTCAAAAGGGACGTCGAGATCTGAGTCAACAGATATGTAAGGATGACCGAGAGGAGAGGCGACTGCGTGGCTGAAGGTGAGCGGTTCCCGGTGGTCAACAAGGTAGACGGGATCGTGGTCGTGATTTCAGTATGGACCAGTACCAGTGCTAATATTGCGTTGTACACGTACGGGCGGACCTGCTCTGGCCGCGAGTCCTCACTTGGTTCCCATTCAGGCGCAGTAATGCTCTCAATGATAGTCGAGTTCAGTTTGTTTATGGTCGGCTTGGTGTACGACTGGAATAAACGATCTTCGATCTGGCCGAGAACATCCCGAACAGTGTTTGCTTCCTCGGTCAACTTCACCGAGAAGGACGTTTCGAAGTATGCTACCAGCTGAGGAACAAGGTCGGCTTGGAAAGCCTTAATGTTCGACAGAGTCAGTAGCAGACGCACATTCTGAACCACAGTCAGCGAGAAGCCCGATACAGGCTGATAAGGGAAAGTACTCACCCGATCACGGACATCAACCGCGTCCGCAATCAGCAGTGATGTCGATGGATCAGTCTGGGGTTTGGTGACCATGGATCCCACCAGAACCCACTCATCGTCCCCGTCTGTTGATGCGGGGTGTTCAGCATTCTCAACCAAGCCACTCAGAGCTTTGTAGACGCTCGACACGAACTGGCTGCGCACCATGAGCAACAGCTTCGCAGGAGGCTGGGTAACGACATCGACCGAGCCCGCCTTCACCATGGCCTCGGAGATGTACAGGATCCTTTGCATGCCACTGATGATAGCATTCTCGAACGCAACGAACAGACCCGGCATCTTCGTCAGATCCCTTCTTTCAGGGTCTCGCGTCCAGTCTTCAAGCATCTTGCAGATCTCGGCATCCTTGCCCCAAGCAGCGCAGGCTACACGCACGGAGCGCTCTCGGGCAACACTGACAAGCGACTTGAGAAGATCGTGGGTATTGCCGCTACTCAGCACCGGCTCCAACGCGGCCATTTCACTAGCCGCTGTTCCGATGATAACCAAAAATTGACTGAGATAGTGCACACCACTGACCGAATTAGAGAAAGGCGGCCAGAATGCATAGTCTTCCCAATATTCCCCACGTTTGGGGGTGGGAAAGGGCATGTTCTTGGGATCCAGTTTGAAACGAGATTCGGTAGGCGTCACTCCGCGGCTCCCAGGGCTGTTCGGGCTTGCAGTGGAGATGGGAGACGTGAGGAGAGAAACATCGTCCACCGGTGGGTCAGCAAACAGAGACAACACACTCTCGCGGATTAGGTTGATAAGTTCCACCGCGCCTTTTTGCAGATCCCTCATGTCATTGGAAGACAGACGATGATGCTTACGGCTTTCTCCCTCAAACCCGGCTGGTAGAAGCTTCTGCTTGCTGCCATCAATGAACGATTGTGCCACCTCCCAGAAATCGAAGACCTCACCGAGAAGACCTCCTTGGGACGACAAAAGCCTGGTCAAGTAGGTGTTGATACATTCCCATAGCTCGATCACCTGATCAGTATCTCGCATCGACCGGGCTTCCAACGAGTTATCGCGCGGTGCAACACGGAGATAGGATGCCACTGCCTGAGGCGTAGGCTTATCTCCGCTAGCAAGCCGGCGTCTCAGGATCTCTATCTCTGACTTGCAGCGCCCACAGAAGGCCGTGATCTTAGTTTTTAGGAAATCATATCGGCTGAGAAGCCAGACCCAGATAGGGTTATCATCGACTCCCAATTCTAGTAGAGCACAGATCAGCTCCATGTGCTCCTCAACTGGACCAGTCGCCGTGATAGTGGTTGATGTTGTTGGCACGTCGCTTAAACGCCTCCATAGATCGCGCTTGAAGGCTTGAATCTGCTGATCCACATCTATCCACATTCTTCCCATGGCCAAGATGACGTGCGTTTCCTCGTCGGTCAGGGGCCGATTCCTCCTCGTCGCGGTTTCTGCGATATCCTTGGCGCTCTTCGCAAGGGAGCGCGCTTTGCGAAATTGCTCGAAGACTGAATCATAGTCTCGCTGCTTGATAGACTTAGAGAGTTGCCCTCCGATCTCGTAGATGTCTCGGTGTTTCTCCATCATTTCCACGACGGATTTCAGCACCTGTTCTCTCTCGCGACCGCCTAAAGCCGGCCCCCACACCTCCTCAGCTTTGACGGAGGCTTCCAGCAAAGGCACACGGATACCTTTCATACCGTAATCACTCTCCTTCGTGAGCGCATTCTTTCCGGGTCCTACTTCCGCAATGGCTGGGGTAGAGATGCTGTGCCTGCTGCCGGAATAGTTCCGGAAATGTCCAACCGACCTGCGGTGACCCTGAGGGCTTAACAACTCCTCCTTTTGACCTTGAGTCTTCATTTCCGTATACACACTATCAATGGTTGCCTTCGCTCGAACGAACCGTTCGAAATTGGCTTCGACGAGGACTTTCAGCGACGCCGACTTTTGGTCGATGGAGCGGGAAAGGCAATCGAGGCCATCGAGGAGGGATTGGATCGACGCGTCGGAATGGACTTGCGACAGAAAGAGCGAGGGTGAGAATGAGGTCGAGGAGAGCAGGAAACGGTTTCGCAAGCGGCTATCTTCATCCAGGGACAAGCCTCGCGCTTTGAGCATCTTGAGTACGCTGTCACTCATTCCCAGGGGGTCTGGCTCATCCACCTTGAGGTTCTCCCGCCCACTGCTCCCCTTGAATGAGCCTAAGGCGACACTCCTCCGGGTGCTATTATTGCGTTCTAGGGCGAAGTAGCGAGAGCGTTCCGATCGTGAGCCGCGGCGGTCCAGCGCCTCGGTCTCCTCCGGATCGCTTTCGTCCAGCTCGGCGGGCCATTCTTCGGGATAAGCTGATGGGAGATTGTAGTAACTGGCCACGTCGACTTCAGCCATTGTGAGGATCGACGGGGAAAACGGGAAGGAAGGGAAGGAGGAGAAGGGAGGTGGTGGAGGTGGTGGAGAGAAGTGAGCTCTGTTGAGGGTAGCCGCCTAAGGAGAGAAGGGCTGAGACAGCGTCATACAGCCAGACACCGCAGCTGTAGGTATATAGGCGTAGTAGAACACCAAGAGAAAAAGAGACCAGTTAGATTTCCCAATAGGGCAAGGATAATAGGATCCGATCGGATTGAGTGGATAAGACTAAAACGTGCCGTGTTTTCGTAGTCTAGCAGGCAGCACCTCAGGCTGCATCACCAACCCTGATTGACGTTTACTTTTAGTTAGTTATCAGATCGTGGGTCCAGTTGACCAAACCGGCCAAATGCGGCATGGAACTTGAAAGGTCGGACCGGGAGCGGTGCTGCCGAGAAACAGTAAGAAACTTGGGCAGGGAAGTTCACACTTCACACAGCACAGCATTGCAAGTCTGCAACAAAGCCAGCCAGTCCGCCCGCAACCCACCGACACCGACCGACCGCCCGCCCGCCGCCTTTCCCTTCTCATCCTTCCCATCCACCATCTCTCCTCTCCTCTCCTCTCCTCTCTCTCTCTCTCTCCTCTACTTCCTCTTTTCTTCCTCACCTCTCCCCTCTTTCTTCACCACCCTTTTCAATCTTTACCCCTTTTACCTGTCCGTCGTTGTTATCGGGCACCTGTCACAATGATCGCTGCCAGGAACTTTGTTGCTCCCGCCCGTCAATGCTTGCGGACCACACGTGTGTCCCCTCGCATTGCGTCGCCTCTCTCTCAGGTAAGGATCCGACTGAGCTTTTGTCCTGGTCCGTTCTGTGCCAAGGTGAATCTTAAAACTGACTATTTGTATAGCTTCGCTCCTACTCCGCTGCTGCCGACGAGCGCGTCGCCAAGTTCAAGGGACAGAAGGGTTCTGATGTATGTCGTCGCGCCCCGGGCATACCGCCTGAACTTTTTTTCCCATACCTGCCCCGTCCATGGCCTTTGGTCCGGCAACTTCCGCCGCGCCTATCCACGACTCGCTTTTCCTTCTCGCCCTTTCGCATATACATTCATATGAAAGTCTATGAATTTGTGGTTCTGACCATTCTGTTCTAGGGAAAATACACTGTCACCTTGATCGAGGGTGATGGTATCGGCCCCGAGATCTCCCAGTCGGTTAAGGACATCTTCGCTGCCGCTAATGTAAAGCTCTCCCATACTCGACTATCCGTGTGTCGCATCGATCAATACTCACCTATACTTCATTCAGGCTCCTGTCAAGTGGGAACCCGTCGACGTCACCCCCATCCTGAAGGACGGAAAGACCGCCATTCCCGACGAGGCCATCAAGAGTGTGCAGAAGAACTACGTTGCCCTGAAGGGTCCCCTCGCTGTATGTCCCGCATGGCTTGGACACCGCTACGGAAATTTTTGGCTAATCGGCGTGCATCATAGACCCCCGTCGGTAAGGGACACGTCTCTCTCAACCTCACTCTCCGTCGTACCTTCAACCTCTTCGCCAACGTGCGTCCCTGCCGCTCCATTGCCGGCTACAAGACCCCCTACGACAACGTCGACACCGTTCTGATCCGTGAGAACACCGAGGGTGAATACTCCGGCATTGAGCACGTTGTCGTCGACGGTGTTGTGCAGAGCATCAAGCTCATCACCCGTGAGGCTTCCGAGCGCGTCCTCCGCTTCGCCTTCCAGTATGCCCGCTCCATCAACAAGAAGAAGGTCCGTGTCGTGCACAAGGCCACCATCATGAAGATGTCCGACGGTCTCTTCCTCAACCTCGCCCGCGAGATCGCCAAGGAGTTCCCCGACATCGAGTTCGATGCCGAGCTTCTTGACAACTCCTGCTTGAAGATCGTCACCGACCCCGCTCCCTACAACGACAAGGTCCTGGTCATGCCCAACCTGTACGGTGACATTCTCTCCGACATGTGCGCCGGTCTCATCGGTGGTCTCGGTCTGACCCCCTCCGGTAACATTGGTGACGAGTGCTCGATCTTCGAGGCTGTCCACGGATCCGCCCCCGACATTGCTGGCAAGGGTCTTGCCAACCCCACTGCTCTGCTTCTGAGCAGTATCATGATGCTTCAGCACATGGGTCTCACCGAGCACGCCGCTCGTATCCAGAAGGCTACCTTCGACACCCTTGCCGAGGGCAAGGCTCTCACCGGTGACCTTGGCGGTAAGGCCAAGACCCACGAGTATGCCGAGGCCATCATGTCGCGTCTGTAAGGGATTGAGCTACGCCTGTACAATTCCCTCTTTATACCTTGTTCTTTTCCTTTAGCCTGTGAATGACTAGACTAAATGTGTACTCCCATTTCCTATACGTCCTCCCATTGTATGTCGATACTATATTATCTCCTTGTATTTTTGGATCTTGGTATATGTGAGTGCATGTACAGTACAATGACAGTGACATTCAACACCCTTGAAGTCTGTATTGAGACCATGTCTCAGTCAATACAGAATCAACATTCGGCTGTGTATTCCATTAGACCACCAACATCGCAACAAGCAAACCGTAATAGTACATTGACACATAAACCCCTACCTCAACGCCAACTCCTAAGCACCAGGTATCAATCCATGCAATGATAAAAGAAAGAGAGAGAGAGAGAGAAAAGCAACGCAAACCCAGACGGGGCGATATCCTCAAGCCTGGCGTCTCCGGCCGCCGCGTCTAGTGCCCGTGCCCGCGCCCGCGCCCTTCCTCTCCTTCAATTTCGAACGCGAGGTCTGGGCGCGTGTGTTCCGGGTGGTAGGCGAGCCGCCATCGGCCTCATCGTCGACATCGCTATCATCCTTCCCAGCATCAGAGGCGTCATCGTCGCCCTCCTCCGACTCCTCTGCAGACTCGCCTTCCTCCTCGCCATTCCCCGACCCTTTCTCGGCGGGCTTGACCTCCACCTGGAACCGTGACGAGCGCGTCCCACGGCCCGCTTGTCGTCCAACGCGGCCGGGTTTCCTGCCTCGGGATGGCGCGGGAGACGAGCGGGGTTCTATAGCGTGTGGAAGAACAGTCAGTACATATTCAGAAACTCAATCGGGAGCTCCAGCGCTTGAAGTTGGGTTGGGGGACAGGGTTGGTTCCAATTTAAAAACGCACCATCCGTATCAGCCACCGTGCTCCCTCGTCTCGACTCCGCAGGACCGCTCGGATCCGGCGACGGGGATCCCTCCATCGCCAACCTACGCTCGAACATCAGCTCGCCGTATTCGTCCTCGGGCAGCTCGAACGGGCAGTAGAGCTCTCGGGTGCCGTCCACTTCATCGGAGGTATCGGTGATCAGGGAATCTTCCTATTATCGAACACATATAAGCCTGGTTAGTGGGGTGTGTTGTGTGGCAGACGGAAACAGCTAGCTGAGGGGCATTGGGAACCCACACGTTCATCCAGCGCGGGCAGATTGTACAGCGTTCCGAGCTTTTTCCAGATCCCGTTGATTCGAGTATGTTCTGCGTTGGCGGGCGCGTATCCTTGGCTTTTCATGAACTCGGAGATGGCGATCATGCGGAAGTGTTTGTGCATGCCTGAGAGGTAGGTAATGTCGAGGGTCAGCAACAGATCGCGACGCTCGGAGAAGACATTGATTGGAAAGGGGTGGGAAGCTTGACCGACGTACCGACGGGTTTCCATTTGATCAGTCCCTTCAATAAGGCCGTCTCCTGCTCGTCTGTCCAAGGGTCCGTGACCGGGTCGTAATCCGCTGTCGGCTGGCTTTCCCCCGGGGCGGCGCTTGCGGAGGAGGGTTCGCTGGTACCGCCTGGGGGTGTGAGCTTGGCTTTCTTGCGGGGGGGCATGGCGATTGGATGTGGATTGTGCGTGTAAACGAAGCGGATCGACGAGGTCACCGAGGGGAGAGGGGCAATCAAGATGTGATCAAGTAGCTTTTGCTGTTGCTCTGCAGACGCAGCTTAGCTGCGGGCGAATTCCTTCCAGTCTGCGCGGCCGCCGCTTCGGTTTCCCGAACAAGCGGTGGCCCGGGCGTAGCCTGGGGAGGAACTAACCCATTTCGGGTCTTAGTGAGGCATGATCTCGCGCTGTCAACGCGTCGCAACTCCATGACGACAGTCACTTTTGTTTTGGGTAAGCTTGCGCTGAGGGCCGTTGCGGGCGATCGCGTGTCTAATTGGTGAAAATGGACTCGGAGGAGTACAGTAGGGACCCGTTCTCCAGCGAGGGCCTGTGGAGGATCTCCGAGTTCACCCTGCAATGTCTGCAGCCGTTGGAATCTTTCCCGTGGGATGAGAAGTTACCAGGTGCGTGCGATCGTTGCGACAAGGCTGGGCGCGGGCGAGGCTGACTACCTGAAACATTGAATAGATCTCTCCGGGGGAGTTTTCAAGTTACCGCTCAATATATTCGATAAAGATGCGCCTCGAATACCGGACCTCGATGTGTTCGACACCGACTTCTCTGATCCGGAACCCGCACTGCTGCCGACGCTGGATACCTCGAGTGAGAGTCATTTTGGAACGAGCTTAGATCAAGATGACGACAAGGAACGTGCGAAAGATGAAGAGCAATCTTTTGAAGACATTTGGGCTCTGGATACAGTTCTGCACAAACCGAACAATGGGGTTGCTCTCCGGTCTTGGGAAAAGTTCCTGGATCGAACGCATCGCGAGTCAGTATCCGCATACTTTAGCGAGTCCGGCGCAAAAGGCTTCGACGCGGCGTTGGCACACAATGATGCCAAGAACGACATTACCGAGAGGACATCCATTGTTCGTAATGATGCCTTTTTTCAGGCTCTGTTCAGACTCGGACTAGGCTGGGGTTCCATATTTTTCCGCTACAATGAACAACGTCAGGTATTCGAGGCTGTGCACAGCAATCTTCGCATCTCCGGTGTAACCGCTCTTACTCTAAATGCCGTGACAAACGACTTGATCCAGTGCGGGACCAAGATGCAGAAGATCCGACGCTTTGTGGATAAGATTCCTGTCAAGTCGAATGAGCTATCGACGCTTGGCGCTTTCTCTAGCGCTGCAGCAGTTATCATCTATACCCTTGAAAAGCAGCTTGCCAGACATGCGACCTATATTGCTTCTCTTCTCCAGGTCAAGAGCCTCTTCGGACAATGCGGGGATCTAGTGCATGTTCTGGCGAACATAGTTGACGCTGTCCAGGGAGCCGTGTCTGAGGCCGAACTGATTTCCGTTGTCCTTGAACGAGCGGCACACTTCGCGCAAGTGTACGGCCAAATGGAGGCTCTCCTTCGGCAGATTGTCATTTGGGTCATGGAGCCCTGGCTTACTTATGTGGAAACCTGGATTGGGTTTCGCCCTGAGACATCGACTTCAATCGAGTTAGCGTCCAGCGGGAGAGCGTTTGCGCTTCGTGAGACGCTTGAGGACAGCCATAGGTTCTCATCCAAGGCCACAAGAGTTGACTATAGATTCCTGCCTGACCTGATGCCCTCTTTTGTCCCACCGGATCAAGCACAGCTTATCTTTGAAACTGGACGGAGTTTGCGGCTTCTTAAGCTGACCCACCCGCAACATCCTATTGCAAGCCATGCAACTTACCGTGCTGATTCTGTTGAGCTGGACTGTGCTGGCACGTGGTTGGATATCGAAAGGATTCAGAGCAAAGCATCCGAGTATGAGGCGAGGCTTCGTTCTGCAATTTTGAAGTACAATCAAGGTGAATCACTCGAACCACACGCCACTCGGACAATTGATGCTTTGACGCCCGAGAAGTCCAGCGAGATCGAGGGAACGTTTGAACTCTTTGATATCGACAGGTCTTCAAAGACAGCAGGACTCTTACCGGAAGAGGCAGCTCTATCGCAAAATCGACTCGGACGCCTGATCGAAGAAGCCCAACCAGTATACCTTGAGTCTCCGCACTCACAGAGCCACGACCTAAGCCCCGAGTTGACATCTTCCCCCTACCTTTCCCTCGCGCCGCTCCTATCCTCTCAGGCCATCCTAATCGACTATTCCTGCCTCCACATGCTCTTCAAAGAACACAACTTACGCACCCATCTCACCCTCCAATGGCGCTTCCAACTATTAGGGGATGGCTTCTTCACCACCCGCCTCTCGCACGCCCTCTTCGACCCAGAAATGACGAGTGGCGAGCGCAAACACGGCGTCGTCCGCACCGCCGTCCACACGGGTCTCCGGTTGGGAACCCGGAGTCGCGAAACCTGGCCGCCCGCCAGCTCCGAACTCCGCCTCGTCCTCATCGGCCTTCTCGAGGAATCCTCCTTCTCCTTCTCCTCATCCACCACCACCACCACCAACAAACCGGAACCCCACACCCATCTCAGCTTCTCCATCCGCTCCCTCAGCCCAGCCGAGATCCAACGCGCGAAGAACCCGCACGCGCTCGAAGCGCTCGACTTCCTCCGCCTGATCTACACCCCCGCGACGCCGGTCCTCGCGACGATCTTCACGCCGACCTCACTGACCAAATACGACATCCTCTTCCAACACCTTCTCCGCCTCCAGCGCATGGTTTCAGTCGTGAAGACGCTAATCCGCGACTCGACAGCCCGGATCTCGCTGTCCGGCGACACACACAACATCTACCAGCGCTTCCGGATCGAGGCGCAGCACTTCGTGCTCGCGGTGAGCGACTACTGCTTCCACGTGGCCGTCGGGGCCGCGTGGACGCGCTTCCAGGACCGGCTCGCGCGGGTGGAGGCGTGTCTGGAGCGGGGGGATATCGACGGGACGATCGAGGCGGCGGGGTCTGTGCAGCGGCTCCGGGAGATGCACGAGCGGGTGTTGGATGAGATGCTTGGGGCGATGTTCCTGAAAGACACGGATCAGGGGGTCGTAGACAAGGGGAGGAGATGGTTGGATGGGTGCTTTGGCTCGATTTTGGAGTTTGCGCCGTTGTCGAGGGTGGATGGTGGGGAGGGCGTGAGGGGTGAGGCCGTCGAGGAGGTTAAGAGGTTGTTCGTCATGTTTCGGAAGCAGGTCGCTGGGTTTCTGGCGTATCTGCGAGGGGTGGAGGGGGTTCATGATGCTCCGGAATTGTCGTTCGGAGCGCGATCGTTGGAGAGGGAGGGCCCGAGGAGTGTATTTGATCATCTGTTGGCGCGGTTGGAGGTGAAGGCGTATTATTGAAGTGCTGGATAGGCTGGGCGGTGATATCAGTCATGTATTTCTGATCTAGGCGAGCTGATTTGGGGGTTGGTGAATGTAAATAGGTTGATTGGATGACTTCGGTGACACCTCCCTGCTTCTCGAATCACGAACCTCCCCAGCTCTTGAGAACTGCAAACACCTCTTCATCTCTCTCAACTGTGATGGATTCAGCCAACCTTCTCTTAGTTGAAGGTGCAGCAGTACAGGCAGGAATGACAGAACAATCAAGCATTGCGGAGCATGTGATGCGTCACAGCTGTATCAGACTCAAGATTTATAGCTTCAGTGGTTGCGATCACCCCTGGCTATGCACTTCGCAGCGCCAGGACGGCTGTGGGGCCTGGAGGTCGAAGTCCCTCCGTAGGTCTTCCAGAGCGAAAGTGTCGTCGCAAAAGACTCAGATGGAATAGGCACTAAAGAAGTCATGCCGTGGAATCGTCCAGACAACAACATATGCTGATTACCAATGATTGTATCTGGACAGCAGGCATTCATCAAGATGTAACTCTGGCTTGAGGGATCGATGCAGTTCTGCGTTGCCAGTACTGAGCCAATGGTATCTAAGGCGAGGAATCAGCTAGGAGGTAAGCTGTTACTTGTATTCCTCTGCTCATAGCTCGAGATTCACAGGGTAATATTCTGAGGGCCATTGTATTGATGTGAAGCCGACTGAAATGATAGAGGATTCGGTCAAATAGCACTATAGGATAACAGAGTCTCTTGATTTGAGTCTCAGAATGACGATGCTTGATTGATGGCTGTCGGGAAGTGATCGTCGAAAGGTACAAGGACAAGGATGGAGGCTGTCGGCGATGAGCGACTCAGTGTGGTTTGGACTTACAGATAAGTATGGCGAAGAAGGTCTGCCAGATCTGTGTTTGCCTTTGGCATGTCTAATTTTCTACAGCGTAGAGCCGTCCGGCACGGGGTGGAAATCTTGCTGCTAGCTGGTAGAATCCCTAGTGACATCTACAGGCTGACGTGTATGCATCTATGGTAACATTCTCGTATTTTCATGCTACGGACATTATACCATACTAGATAGTTCTACTGACAACTTTATCGAAATAGGCCAAAATCAGAAAAAATGCAGATCTGCCTCTGCCCATCCTTGTGCCAGCAGGATCTTGCGGGCTGACTTCTCCATGGCTTCCGGGCCACAGACAAGAACCATGCTCTCCCCGTCATTGACGGCAAACTCTTTGAGCATATCTTCCGCGATGCGGCCCCGACGACCGGTCCAGCTATCGGGAGCCTGAGTCAAGGTGTGTATGATCTGACACTTCTTGTCGTCCATCGCTGCAAAGGCATCGAGGTCTGCGCGGCAGAGGATGTCCTCCTCTTGTCGATTGCCGTTTAGAACAATGCAGGTGGTGGGGTCCTCCTTGTCCTGCATGACAGCACGCAGGACTTGGAAGACGGGCGTGATCCCGGTTCCTCCACAAATCATCTTGAATGAGCGCACAAATCGCTCCTTGCCGCCGACAAGAACCTTGCCGTTGCCAAGGTATTCAAACCGGCCCGTCGGGCCTTTGCAGTCGATGACAGACCCCAATGGTAGTTTCTCGAGGGCAGTAGTCATCTTACCACCTTTCTGTGTGGGAGTGTCAAAATAGATCTTGACCAGCAAATCCATCGTCCCTTGTTGACTGGTTTCAGAAATGGGGGTATACGAGCGGAGGATAGACTCGTTGCTGGAGGAGGGGTCTGGAACCTTGATCATAAGGTGTTGACCGATGGGTAGACCCAAAGTCTGCTTTTCGTGTTCCAGCTGGAAAGTGAAGATACGCGTGTCCCACGATACGTCCGTTCTTTTGGTGAGTGTTATCTTGGACCATGATCGAGATTGAAGGAACTCGGCGCGCGGTTCGTCTGATTTTGGTGCGTCGTTCTGCTTGAGCGCCTCCACGGAGGCCTTATCCATCGTACCAATGTGATAGTCGGGCATCATCTTTTTGGCTGTTTCGCTATCTGCTGATATGTTAGTCTTCGAACGGCTTCTGAAAAACAACAAGCTGACTTACGAATCGCAAGAAAGTCCTCCGAGACGTCGATTCCAGCGGACGAGATGATGCTCTGAGCTCCACCAGGGTGACCCTCAAGAAAGGCGGTGCCGTCGTACACCTCGCCATTGACGACAAACCAAGGCTTTTCCTCACTGGAATTGCTCTTGAACTCTTGCAAGCCAATCATACGGGTCACACCTTCTTTCTTCATGTTGATCTCCTTTTCAACCTCAGGGACTGCTGGTTCTTCACCTTCGTGACGCTCGCCCCAGTTGCCATTTGCCAAATCACCTCCCGTCTTCTTGACACGCTCCATCCAGCCACCAGCTCCAGTAGGATCGGTGGGGTGCTCGAAAAAGAGCATTCCGTTCTCCTTGGTGATGGTCACCCGGAACCAGGGGTTGTTCATCATCCCCAAGACAGACCAGTACATGTCGCGAGGTTGGATGCTTAGGGCCTCGTCCATTGCGCGGACGAGAATGGCGTCACTGTCTGCAAGTTCTGGTACAGCAATATCAAGAGACCAGAAAATCCAGCAGAAGCATGTTTCGCGCCAGAACATGTCAACTTTACCACCAAATAGATCGCCTTCGAACTCGCGGTACTTGTCTTCAGCATATGTGATGTCTGCTAACCGCCATGCTAAAAATCAGTTAGCTTTTATTGAGCAGAAAGTACCAGGCGACAGCCTTACTTTTCCCTTTGTCCAGGGAGATCTCAACTCGTGTGAGTCTTCTACCACCTCCTGCATACGCATACCCTTTGAGAGTGTACGTCGGTCCAGCCGACGAGAGATCAAGCATCTCCTTATGTTGAGGATATACCACAGAAGAGTTGACATTGAGATCGTAAATCGCATAACGGTCATCACGCCACCAATTGGGATCATTCGCAGACATTTCAGGTGAGATCATTGTCCTGAAGATGGTGAGCCAGTGGGTATGCTTATTTGGTGACTGCAGGACTTACGGCAGAACGCGGTTATCATAGATATGATACCAGTTGTCGCTCGGTGCATCGGTGAGTATCAGCCTCTTCAGCCACTTGACACTCCGGCCACCGATCTGGCCTGGCACAACCACCCTGAGCGGGCGTCCATGATCCGGACGAAGTGACTCCCCGTTCATCTTATGAGCAAGCATGATTCCTCTATTAGGGTCCATGGCCCAGTTGAGCTTGATGGATGTGCCATAGTATCCGTTGGGCTACCGCAGAGTCATTAGTGGTCAATAGCTTTTCATTCTTGACGAGAACATACCAGTTTATCCGCTCCCTCCATACAAACATACTTGGCTTTGCGAAGAGGCTTAGCACTGCGCAGGATGTCTGCCATCATAGGACCAGTCCAGAGCGCCGTTGATAAGCCGGCCGAGCCCCATGAGAAGCCCTTGGATTTCCGTACGGTGTTCTGTTCTTTTCGTCTGTTTCCTGCACACACCATGGTGATGGGGGCAGTGATCTGGTCGTATTGCTGCAGTATCTGACGGAAGTTCAAAACGAGTGGCTTCTCAACCAGACTGGTTTCAGGTCAACTAACAGTGCTTTTTTTTCCGTGGGATATAGTACTGACCCTTCAATACTTATCTCCCAATTAGGGATGTCTTCATCCTTGACCAGAGGAACAGGACCGTGGTTTCGAACGTAGAACAACTCCGGCGAAGTCAAGAAACCTTTGAGTGTATATCAGAATGGGACGCTCTGTAGCCAAAGGAAGATGACAAGAGCCACTAACCTTCATTGTACAATGCTGTGAGGGGTGGTTCGACATTAAAGGGGTGCACACCCGTTAGCCGGATCAAACGAGGGTCTCGAGGAACGTGGTAATCCGGCGTAGGTTTATCCACATTGAGAACCTCCGTAGGTTCCTTGGATGGCGGTGGTAGCGGTAAATCTGAAAGGTCGAACCTCGAAATCTCCTCTTGATCTACTGTGATGGGACCCGACTTGAGCGGGAGAGCAAGAACCTCTGTCCTCACTTCGGTGACTGTCGCCATGATGCAATTGGGGATGCTCAATGCAGGAGCCAAAGGAAGAGTTAGGACAAGAGCTATTGTAAGGAGCCAGCAAGCCTAGGTTTCAGGCGACAGGTCAGATGCCCATAGGAATGAGATATGAAGAAGAAAGCCTCGGACAGGTGCAGGCCAAATGATCAGCGATAATCAGGGCACAGCTTGGAATTCCAAGGGGGCACTATGGGGATTCGGCGTCTGAATTAGCTTAACAGGAAACAGTAAGCCTGCGGAATCTGGCCTACCCACGGAGAAGGGCAACAGTTTCGTTTGCTGCAAATAGTTGCACGGGATCAGAAGGGGGTCTTTCCGGGGGATTCAAAGTGAGGTATATACGAGACAATTGAACGCGAAAGATTGGATACAGAAGATAAATGCAAGGAGCAGAGGAAGCCTGTTCCGAAGTCCAGTCCTTCTTCGCCTCCCAAGACAAACTTGTTCTGCTCTGGCGCAATATAACGGGGGCGGATAAATAGTAATAAAATAGTAATATTAGAAGAAAACCCCCCAAACCATGACATAGTGAACGATAGCGGCAGATAACGAACTAAGAGAAGAAGAGAAAAAAGCACTCCAATGAGGAGAAAGGTAAAAAGACTCATTTTGGCCGCGGAGAATGAAATGAGAACCCGAAAAAGAGTGATGAACAAGGCCGGTGCCGGATGGTTAGTAGTGGGAGATCCACTTGGTCCACCACCCCATCGGACTGATTACGAGTTCTGACATCGAAAGGCCGATTCGGCCGCAAGAGTGGAATGAAGCTAGATGGGCCCATTTGTGGCACCTCATCATGGTCCTCGTGCGTCGAGGGAGGAATGGAGGAGATATTTAGATCGGGATAAATCAAAGCAGGAGGAGTTCCTGCAAGGAGCCGATGCCGAAGCATAAACTAAGCATGTGCATAGCTTACATAAAGAAGCGTTATTTATCCAGTCGGGTGGATCCAGTTTGCTTATCAGCCTGACCGATAAGCTTTGGGTCTATTGTTGGTAAAACCATCAATATCTGGCCGTGCTATCTATCCTCACTATCACCCAACCCATTCCCTGCTCTTTCTCCGCGGAGACATGTGAGTGCATGTGTGGCAATCCAACCCTGTCTTCACCCTTTGCCCCATTCTACCCTCGTTGGGTCTAGAAGGGTGCCTCGGCGCTTACTCCCCCCAGTACCTTCCCCTTATCCATTCGCTCCTATTCCCTGATCCACGGCTTGTTCCCATTAACCCATGAACGGTGGCTTCCATGATCGACCTGGCGGGGCGCAAAGACCCCTGGCTGTGGCCCGGAATTGGCCCAATTAATTGTCTCATAGTTTTTCTCTGAAGGGAGTGCCACGGAGAAAGACGATGGCTCGAGTCAGGCAATCTGTCGCCGGGCGCTTACCAGCAACTTGGCGGAAATCATCAGGAGATGTGCCCTAGTATATGAGGAGAAGGCTCCTTGGCCATTTGGTGGTATGGAAGACAGCCTTCTGGGAATTTTCTGTAATCTGCCGCAATACCAGAATCTCCTGAATTTGCGTCATCCAATACAATGCCTCTGCTGGACGGATCCAAAAGCAGCGACCCTGTCATTCACGATGTCTCCCCCCTAACGTCATCCGGCATGGATTCTACCACCAATACAGAGCCGCGCAGACATGACTCGTGTGCACGTCAAAAGATTGTGGTGGTAGGCTTGGGAATGGTTGCTATCTCGTTGATGTATGTTATCGTCATCCAGGGTGCATGGTATGAGTGGAAATTGTGCTGACTGCTCGTGTCTCACAATAGCGAAAAGATCATCAAGCAAGATGCGGACCGTCGGCAATATGATATTCTTGTTATCGGGGAGGAGCCGCATGTCGCATACAATCGGGTTGGGCTTTCTTCATTCTTTGAGCACCGCAAGATCGAGGACCTGTACCTTGAGCCGACAGAATGGGTAAGTTATCCATGTTTGAGATAGTAGTTATAGATGGTGACTGAAGTCGATCAGTATGGTTCTGTCAAAGATCGATCTTTTGACTACCATCTCAACACGCGGGTAACGGAGATCATACCCCGCCTCAAGCAAGTCAAGACGTCAACAGGAGATACTATCACTTACGATATCCTTGTCCTTGCTACTGGCTCCGATGCCGTCCTTCCTACCCATACTCCAGGCTACGATGCTAAAGGGATCTTCGTTTATCGGACAATTTCCGACCTCGAGAAGCTCATTGAGTTTGCCTCGAAGCACAAAGGCCAGACAGGAGTTACTGTTGGTGGGGGCTTGTTAGGCCTGGAAGCAGCCAAAGCCATGACTGATCTTGGTGACTTCGGAAACGTGAAACTCATTGATCGTAACAAGTGGGTGCTGGCCAGACAGCTGGACGGAGATGCCGGAACACTTGTGACACGCAAAATCAGAGAGCTGGGCTTGGATGTGCTGCACCAGAAGCGCGTAGCGACGATCAAGACAGACGCTGACAACAATGTCACGGGGATCGTCTTCGAGGATGGTGAAGAAATCAGCTGTTGCTGTATATGCTTTGCGGTATGCTTCTGTCTTTATGTTATTCCTCATGTCCTTTTGCGCTAACAAATCAATTCAGATCGGAGTCCACCCCAGGGATGAATTAGGGCAAACCGCAGGCATTCAATGTGCGGGGCGAGGAGGGTTTGTCATCAATGAAAGGTATGTTCGTGTACACTTCTTGGACTGACCTCGATCTAATCGAGCCTTGTAGTCTGCAGACATCCGTTGAGGATATCTATGCTGTCGGCGAATGCGCAAGCTGGGAAAATCAAACGTTCGGTATCATCGCTCCGGGTATCGAAATGGCCGATATTCTGGCATACAACCTGACGAATCCCGATAAAGAGCCAAAAAGCTTCAAACGTCCTGACCTTAGCACTAAACTAAAGCTATTAGGGGTAGATGTTGCCAGCTTTGGTGATTTCTTCGCTGACAGGGATGGGCCCAAGTTTCTTCCTGGTCAAAGGCCGTCGATTCAAACTGACCGGAAAGACAGCGATAATGACAGTGAGTCGTTGGTAAAAGCACTTACCTACAAAGACCCCTTTAGTGGTGTCTACAAGAAATACCTGTTCACCATGGATGGTAAATACTTGCTCGGTGGAATGATGATCGGAGATACGAGAGATTATCTCAAACTGAACCAAATGGTCAAGATGCAAAAGGAATTAGAGGTGCCTCCCAGCCAATTCATTTTGGGTGCCCAAAAGGATGGAGAGGAGAATGGGGACGACCTGTGAGTATTTCTATTCCCAACGTTTACCCGCAAATCTGGCTAATGGGTGAACAGTGACGACAGTACCCAGATCTGTGCTTGTCACAATGTCACCAAAGGGGACTTGGTTGCCAAGATCAAGAGTGGCACCTGCAAAACCATCAGCGAAGTTAAGTCGTGCACTAAAGCAGGGACCGGTTGCGGCGGCTGCATGCCCTTAGTGCAGTCGATCTTCAACAAGACCATGCTGGACATGGGCCAAGAAGTCTCCAATAACCGTACGTTATTCTCCTCTCTTCAGAAATTCTCAAGCTAATCGCACCGCAGTGTGTATTCATATCCCACATTCACGCGTTGATCTCTACAACATTATTGCTGTCAAACAGCTGAAGACATTCGAAGATGTAATGCGAGCGGTGGGAAAGAACCCCGAGTCCCTTGGCTGCGAACTGTGCAAGCCCGCGATCGCATCCGTCCTGTCTAGTCTCTTCAATCCCCATATCATGGATAAGGGATACCATGATTTGCAGGAGACGAATGATAGGTTCCTTGCCAATATCCAACGGAACGGGACATTCTCAGTGGTACCTCGCGTCCCAGGAGGCGAAATCACTGCAGACAAGCTGATTGCCATTGGACAAGTGGCAAAGAAGTACAATCTTTACTGCAAGATCACTGGAGGCCAGCGTATCGATATGTTCGGAGCCAAGAAGCAGGATCTTCTCGACATCTGGACAGAACTCGTGAACGCGGGCATGGAGAGTGGCCATGCTTATGCGAAGTCCCTGCGTACCATCAAGGTAAGAGCGTTGTAATCCCTGCTGATCCGTTTTAGATGACTGACACTCTCGTTTGTCACAGAGCTGTGTCGGAACGACCTGGTGCCGTTTCGGTAATGGAGACAGTGTTGGAATGGCTATTCGTCTAGAAGAGCGCTACAAGAGTCTTCGGTCTCCTCACAAGCTGAAGGGCGCTGTATCTGGATGCGTACGAGAATGCGCTGAAGCACAAAACAAGGAGTAAGTGCACTCCCGCGCTCCCGGTCACAAATCAAGGGCTGACATCCGCTAGTTTTGGCCTAATCTCCACAGAGAAAGGCTTCAATATTTTTGTTGGAGGCAACGGAGGTGCCAAACCCCGGCACTCTGAGATCTTAGCGAAAGATGTGCCCCCAGAGAAAGTTATCCCTCTCATTGATCGGTATCTCATTTTCTATATCCGCACGGCGGATAAGCTGCAACGGACAGCGCGGTGGATTGAAAACCTTCCAGGTGGAATTGAGTACCTACGAGAAGTGGTACTTGATGACAAGTTAGGGATTGGCGCGGAAATGGAGCAGCAAATGCAGGAGCTAGTGGACGGCTATTTTTGCGAATGGACGGAAACAATCCGGGATCCGAAGCGGCGCAAACATTTTCAACAATTCGCCAATACAGATGAGACGGTTGAAACTGTGGAGGTCATCAAGGAGCGTGGCCAAGAAAGACCCACCTACTGGTCTAATGAGCCCGCAAAGGCGGACTTCAAGGGCCACCAATGGTCTAGTCTTTCATGGCAGCCTATGATCAAGGCAGACCACTTCTCCGATGGAATCACATCCGCAAACCTCAAACGCGGGGATACGCAACTTGCTGTCTTCAAGATCAAAGGCAAGTTCTATGCGACACAGCAAATGTGCCCTCATAAACGTGCTTTCGTCTTATCAGATGGCTTGATTGGCGACGATGATGCAGGCAAGTACTGGGTGTCCTGTCCGAATCACAAACGCAACTTTGAGCTCAACGGGGAGCAGGCGGGCCGCTGCTCTAACGATGAGAGCATGAATATTGCCACATTTCCCGTTGAGGAGCGTGATGATGGTTGGGTTTACTTGAAGCTGCCTCCGGTGGATGAGCTGGACTCCGTCCTGGGGACCGAGAAGTGGAAGGTGAAGAAGGGAGAAGCACCAGATCCATTCCAAAAGCACGACAAGAAATACCGGGGACTTCGCGGAAAGAAGTTGGGTGAGAAGGCACCGTTAAGTAAGCGAGCAGCACCGCCTGGAGTGATTGACTGGTAGTGTTTGTATGTTGCCGTTATGAGGATACGTTTGGTTCTTGAAAGTCGTTAGTGCTTATACTGGGATGTTATACATTAGCTCTGTAAAGTAGGGATACCAATTTATGTTCGCAATTTTGAATTTCTGCGTGGCGATTTAGCTAGAGGCTAGGACTTAATCCTTTTCCTACATGACAAGGGATAAGGAGGTCGACCCCAGAAACCTCACTATAGACATGAGCACTTTCCGCCGGGCGTGACATGAACATTGATGTGCTGCGCACACACTCCTGTGCGTTTATTATCCCTTTGTCTCAAGGATATGCTGTTATTCTATTCATGTTGATAGTATTACCTCGTTAAAGACAATGGCAGTGCTGCATTAATGGTATTAGTAGGAGATTAGGGTACAGGGCATCACGTTGGCCGCTGCTCTAATGAGGAGCTTTTTATTGGGCCGCCGTCCAGTGCCTCGCGAGCATCAGCCCATCTCATGGTCTGTGCAGGCGCGGGCTGGCGGGCTGGTGGCACCTGATCTCCACTGCCGCTTTGGGCCTTTTATTTTTTTTCGGGCTTCCCGATCCATGGAACAGAAACAAACTTCCTCCTTATCAATACACCACTCAGATTACCCTCCCCCTATCGTCCACTCAGATACGCTTCCGGAATCTCGGATTCTCTTTCTGTGGGGTCTGGCAATCTACTTACCTCCACGGGGTATTTGCAAATAATGAATGCAAAATGAGCTGACTTCAGAGCTTTTCCCGACACCGCTCCGAAACACCCGCCTTTGGGAAGTCCCCATCGATGGAGACGTAGTGCTCCTCCCATTTCTTATGGATGGCCATTCAGCAAAGTCGATCAGCGACTAGTCGGGACTAAGTTGGGGCAGAGATTATAGCAGGTTAGGCAAGTTGACCGAGTCAAGCAAAACCAAGAACCGGGATGATCCATTCATGGCGAAAATTTTTCTGGCTGCCGATGGAGATGGGCACCAGGACGGAGGCCCACTTACCGGCTACCTTGGCCTGTCAGTGCCGTCTCGCTGCTGATACTGATAGATAACCTGCCTCGCCGGTTCTGAGAGAACCTCCGCGGAGTTATTCCTCCAGATTTCCTTCCTTATCAGCCTCAGTATCAGCGCCATGCCTATCAACAACTCAATTGCCGTGCAGAGTCCCTGTGCCTTATCTCTTGGCCTGATGAATCACGTCCTTTGGCCACTTCTGTACATGGAGGCAAGGAAATGGGTCTGGATCTTCGCTTCATACCACGAACCCTGAGGTCATCTCCGGTTAGTACTGTGCTGCTGCGCTACCAACTGCAGTATCCACTATCATGTTAGAGCCGTCCGACGAGTGGATCGCTGCGCGTCGCCGTCTAGATTGGCTTCATTATCATCGCCTCGATTATGATTTTCCTGCTGCCGCACTGCCCAGGACTGTTACGAGGTGCTGGGAGATATGCGACTGGGCATGTGTCCTAATCTCGAGTTAACACAGTCATGACTTTCATCCGAATATCTCCTAGGAGATAGAGATATAGCTCTGACATGGCGGTCGTTCGCCAGGCGCATCATCCTGTGTTCATACCTTCATGCCTTGGAGATATGACTCTAGTCATGGTCTATATATGAGGTTCAAGTTTTTTCCTCCTAGTCTGGATCTAAACATCTCCTCTGTCCTAGAATACAGGAAAACCTCCGGACCCATAGCACCGCTGTTTTGCATAGCGGTCCATTGGCCTATTCTCTTTTCCGCACCCTGGTGGTGTTGCTTGCTGTGATACCCTCGTGCTCAATCTATAGTTCTATCATTTCTCCTGTGTCCTGTATCTCAACTTTTCTCCCTAACTCATCAATCAGACACCTGCACATAAGGTGTGACTGACCATGAAGTTTGTCAAACTGCTCTTTGCCTCACCCGATATCAATCCAAGTAATCGCAAAGCCCTGTCTATCCCTGTGCTGAACCCATTCGATCGATATGGACGGGTTTTCTTCTTTTCATGGCTCGGTTTCATGGTTGCGTTCCTTTCGTGGTACGCTTTCCCACCGCTGGTAAGTTGGAAAGCCTTCCAGGTCAATCAGCTTTGACGATCAAAACTGACCTGTCCAATGTGTCTAGTTGACTGTCACGATTCGAAAAGACTTGCACATGACACAGCAAGACGTGGCAAACTCGAACATTGTTGCCCTGCTAGCAACGTAAGGTACACGTTCCCATACACTCGGAGCAGGCAGTTGACCAATTGCTTAGACTACTGGTGCGGTTTGTGGCAGGACCACTCTGTGACCGGTATGGACCGCGGCTGGTGTTCATTGGACTGTTGCTCAGCGGTGCCATTCCCACTGCTATGGCTGGTCTGGTCACCACCCCTAAGGGCTTGATTGCGCTACGGTTCTTCATTGGTATACTGGGAGGCACGTTCGTGCCTTGTCAGGTTTGGTGCACGGGCTTCTTCGACAAGAAGATTGTCGGGATGGCCAATGCCCTTGCTGGAGGTTGGGGGAATGCTGGTGGTGGCATTACATAGTAAGTTGAGGCCTTAAGTTTATCCGACTCCATTGATCAACACTGATTAACGCATTCTAGCTTTGTGATGCCTGCCGTCTACGACTCTTTGGTCTACTCCCAAGGCCTGTCGTCCCACAAAGCCTGGAGAGTGGCCTTCATTGTCCCGTTCATTATCATCGTTGTCATTGCATTGGCAATGCTGTTCTTGTGCGAAGACACACCGACGGGGAAATGGTCAGAGCGTCACCTCTGGGATCGCGAGATGGCTGCCGAGTCGGAAGGCAATATTGTCGACCTTCAAGCGGACGCAATATCCAACCAGCCTTCCAGCACGCCATCCATGACGAATGTCATGGCAGATGTGGAGAAGAAGGGCGCACAAACCCCAGTGTCTCTTGGCTCCGATTCTCAAACCATCGCCGAGTTTGACGCCCTCCGAACTGAGACGGTCATAGCCCCTACACGCAAGGAGGCCATGGGGGTACTGTTCAGTCTATCTACTGCCGCAGTAGCTATCCCCTACGCCTGCTCTTTTGGTGCGGAGCTTGCCATTAACTCCAACCTGGGCGAGTACTACTCCGCAAACTTCCCTCACATGGGTCAGACCAAGACTGGACAGTGGGCTGCCATGTTCGGCCTGCTCAACGTCATTTTCCGGCCCGCCGGTGGCTTCCTTGCCGACCTCCTGCTCCGTCGCACACAGAACCTGTGGTCGAAGAAGATCCTGCTCGTGTTCTTGGGTGTTGTCATGGGTGCGTTCGAACTCGCGATCGGCTTGACGAACCCCAAATCCGAATCCACCATGTTCGGCCTCATCGCCGGGCTTGCATTCTTCTTGGAGTCGTGTAATGGCGCCAACTTCGCCTTGGTGCCGCATGTCTATCCTTTCGCTAATGGTAAGCTTGGCTCTATCACCAATTTTGTGCAACATGAGATGTTAATATGAATGATGTAGGTGTGGTCTCCGGCGCTGTTGGCGGAATGGGAAACCTTGGCGGCATCATTTTTGCAATCATATTCCGCTACAATGGCTCGGACTACTCCAGGTCCCTCTGGATCATCGGTGCGATATCGATAGGAGCGAACGTGGTTGTGTCGTGGATCCGACCAGTCTCGAAGAGCCAAGTTGGGCAACGGTAGAGCTGTTGTTGCGGGTTGGAATGTTTTCTGGTTTATTGATGATGACTGATTTATGATGGATACCAAACGTGTACTTCTCTTCTATTGTTTAACTTTCGGTATTACTTTCCTAATGACTTCCTGTATGGTGCCCTTTAAGTGAGTTCGCGCTTCTGCCACAATAAAAGTTGCTACCGCCACTGAATATATAGCCGCAAGCACCATGCTCCTGCGCGTCAATAACTGATCCAACAATGAAATACCCTCAATAGAACCAACTAAGACCCAAACCACCAACAACTCAATCCATCACCAAGTATACAGCAGCGCCAAGCACCCCAAGCAAAGAGCGAAGATCATCCCCGCGCTCGGGCGAATACCCCCCGAACCCATAACAACCCCTCCTCCATCCATCCCCACACCACAACCCCAACCACAAGAACACAAGTACAGTACATCCCTCGGCCCTATTTACCTTACTCGAACCTCATCTCCGGCACTCAATCACTCTTCCTAACCCTCCAGAGTCATAAATCCCAACGATACCAACAAAGACAACCAACCTCACCCCAGCACAACCCTCAAACCCCCAACCCAACAGCAACCACCCCCAGAATGTCCCCGCAAGCCCGCCGCATCGCACAAATCGTGCACCTTAAGCCCTCAGCAGTAGCAGCATACAAAGAATGTCACGCGAACGTGTGGCCCGAGGTGCTGCGGCAGATCCACGAGTGTGGGATTCGGGATTGTATGTTGCCTTCCCCCCCCCCACCCCTCCACCTTGAACAGTACCTATTCCCCATTGCATAGTACAGTACAGGACCGGGGAGTGTTGAGGGAGACGAGATACTTGCACCGAGGAGGATGAGAAGAGACTAGCGGATTGTCGCTTTGACATACTGCACACAAAGCAAAGTGACTAGTGCTTGAGGCTGACCCGGTTGAAAACAGATTCCATCTTCTTCGATAACGACCGCACATTGTTCGCGACGTTCAAGTATATCGGGGAGGACTACGAGGGGGATATGGAGCGGATGCGGGCGAATCCTAAGGTGCGGGAATGGTGGGCTTTGACCGATGGGATGCAGGTATATTATCCTTTCCTTTCTCTCTTATCTTTTTGTAGGTGGGAGGCCGTCTGTGCTGACGTTATCTGGTCTTGCAGGAGAGTCCGATTCCCGGCGCTGTGGGTAGTGCTGAGGGTCCTGGGTGGTGGAAGGTGCTGGATGAGGTGTTTTACACGGAATAGAGTAGAGGTCCATGTTCAATGAAAAGAAATTAAGCAGGCATAATTAGTATTTCGCTGCGTAAAATGCATGCAAACTGCTCAAGAACAACTTTCAGATCCTGAGGCTGGGTGATAGATCCGGTGCGAATGTCCGAGGTAACTGCCTCGTACCACAACCAGCAGAAAGACAACGATACAAACTATGCGAAGATGGGTATCTTTCCCCGTAAACAATCCCTAAGTAACATGTGCTGCTCCAAAACGCCTTATGCAATGTGGTGTGTTTTTTAAAACCGATAACCAAGTCGTCATCGTCATAGCTCAAGCATACCGCCAGGGTACGGAGGCTGCCATGTTACTCGGAACCGCCAGGGACGTCTTTCAGGATCTCCCAGCCGTATTCCTCCTCCGGCTTCTCGGGTTCCATGCCTAGTGCGTTGCGATAGGCACGCACTTCATTCTGGAGACCGGCCACGATGCGAATTGGGGTTTCCTCTTCCTCGCACCGCAAGCGGTAGGCGGTGCGGATCATCTCAGCACATTTCATGGTCTGCGCATGCCAGTAGTCCCGATCCAATCGGCTCTCCAGGTGGGAGTCACGCTCGGCTTGGAGGAGGTTGTTATAGTGACGTTTCTGCGCTAGGTAGTGGAGGTTGTTGTTCTGGCAGTAGTTGCGAATCTGCTCCACCATAACACCCACGGCCGCCTCGTATTCACCGATCAGTTTTGTGTTCTCCACCTGTTCGTTCCGGAGTATTTCGACGAGACGTTTCTCTTTCGCGAGGGCGCGTTCGAGTTCCGCGATGCGGGCAGCTGGACTAATTAGCATGGTTGCGATTATCCGGAAGGTCAATTACCGACCTGAAAGTTCGCCATTGACTTGCTGGATGTTCGGGCTGACTCCTTCTGCAACAGAACGTTTCTAAGACCGTCAGCATTGCCACGCCCACTTCTGTAGTTTGATGAATCATACCATAATCTCCTCCGCACTAGTAACAATACTCTTCGTAGTTTCACGGTTATTCTTCAAGACCTCGCTCAACTCGAGAACCATGTCGTAGAGATGATGAAGATCCATCTGTTGACCCGCATTGATGGGCATTCCACCGTTCATCCCAGGCAGCCCGGCGCCATTGACCTGACCAGGGGTATGTGGCATCGCAGGCGACATCGACTGACGGGGTACGTTGGCCATGTTCGGACCGGCGCCGGCGTTATCCACGTAGCCGGCATACATGTTCGCACCAGGATTGCTGCCCGGCATGCCCCCGCTGTTGTTCAAGGACATGCTTGCCGCCTCGAAAGCGCGGTTCAAAGCTTCAAAGTGAGGGTCGAGGGCGGGGTTGGTAGGTGTTGCAAACTTGTTATCGTCGTCAAATCCAAATCCTGGCGACTCTACGCCGAGGATCTCTTTGCGGAACTTTTCAAGATCACAGCGGGTAACGTGGGTGGAGCGACGACGATGCCCACGAACGAAGGTTGTCTTGGGAGCAGATGCGGTTTTGGACGCGTTGATGGTGCCGGACGGAGAGACAGGCTCGCTTTTGATCTGACGGTCGGGTAAGATGAATTCGCTGAATTCGGGGAAGAGAGGAAAGTCTAGCGCAGGGAAAGCGACCGCTGCAGGGGCAGGAGCTGAAGCTGGGGAAGAAAAGGCCAGATGCGGTTGGCAATGGCCAGCGTCATTGCGCTCCGTGTTGTCTACCACCACCAGGTTCGAGCCAAAAGGGTCAAGCGCCGGAGTGCCGGAATATTCACTCCGAGCACTAGCCTCGTTAGCGCCACAGACTGAGGCGGTGAAGACATCGGGTTCTGCCATCTCGATTCATGAATGGGCTGAAGGTTGAGGCACGGACAGGGTCAGGGCCAGGAACATCGGGGGTGAAGTTGATGATAATCGCCAAGGGGAATATCTGAGGAGTCTCACAATAGAAGTAACACCATAACCAGACAAACGAGAGAAGTCAAAAAAGAAAAGAGAAAAAGAAGAGAAGAAGGAAGAGGGAAAAGCAGCAGTAACAGCAGAGGCAGCAGCAGGTGCAGCCGGGCAGCGCAAATAAGAATACTACTAATCAAGGTCCCTTGCCCTCTTTGCTGTCACTGGCACCTGCTGTGGTGGAGGATGATGATGATGATGCAGCTGCACTTCAATTTGCCTGCCCCCTTGCACCTTTCCAGAATTCTACCAACTGCATTGGAAACCTTCTCCCCTAAATTTAGACCAGCAAATCCGTAAGGTAGTAGGGTTAGTCGGTCGGTGATTGAGATCTACTGATGATGATGCTGATGTGAATTGATTGTCTAGGGCAATCTGTTCCATGCAGCTGTGCTACGCGTCTCGGCCGTACCTTTTCCGGGGAAAAACAAATGGTACAGGTATGTACTGTATATGCAGCCTCTAAGCATGCAGTCCACTGGTCTTCTTGTTTTCACACCCTTGTTATTCCATGGGCTCTACTGAACTCTCTCGCTCCCTCGCTCCCTCTCTCCCTCTCAACTCACTCTGTCATATCTAACAACGCTTCCAATTTCTCATCCCCTCCTAGCGAATACGATGACGCCCTCTGCCCGTCAGTGTTAAGCTTCTTCTTTCCCTGCTCAATCCGACCTCCTACACGCGCAACAAGCATCCGCATTTTCTCCAGTTCCTGAACCAACTCCCCATCTCGAGTCACCAAATTCGGTTGGATGTTATCCTGTGGACTTTGGAAGGGTTCTAATAACCGTTGTAGCTGTCGCAATTGGTTCAACCGCCGCTGTCGCTGTTTCCGAAGGCTGTCCAAGGACACCAGTTGTTCGCGTAGTTCCTGGTATCTGTACCACGTTTAGCCAGATGAAACTGAAACCTGCCATTCATGTAATCCCTACCGTGCTCGATCCTCATCATTCGCATTTGGGTCCTCCAGTTCCAACGGCAGTTGTGCGATATTCCTGATATACAGTCAGACCTGTCAAACACGCATGATCCTTTCCCGCACAAGGGCCCAAGCTGTGGCTCACAAATGACTGGACAGGTCCACGGATTTTTCCACCCCTTGGAGGAGAGAGCCCCGGTCGCGCATCGCCTGATTCACGGAAGACCAGTAAAGGCTTGCGATTTGCTGTGCGACATGCTGAACCGCCTGGGACGAGTAAACGATACGATTGTGCTGTTTCAGAGACGCATTGACTGTTGCCGGGTTAGGCCTGACAGAAATATCGTAGAAAGAAGACACAGGGAAGAACATGAAAGCCAGTGATTTGACAGCAGTAACGTCAAGTCAAACACTCACATTTCTTGAGAGCATCTCCGACCACCTTATCGCTCAGCTCATCCTCTGTGGCCTCAGATGCATAGTGTCGCCAGTCCTCGGGCGGTATGAGGCTTTCAGACAAAAGCCGCACTTGCGCCCGGATGAAGGACGACTTCAACTCGGAAATGGTACGAGTCGAGTCCATGGCCCCATAGTGACGATGCGTCGGTGCTTCTAGGATAGAAGGAGATTCCATTGATTCTCGCCGTCGACGCGTGCCGCCTGCTATCGATAACGCGGGCACGTGATCGTTGCGCAACTCGCCCTTACCACCACCGGATGATCAAGCATCAGCTCCTTGCGTTGGTCGCATCCCCATGAGGAACCTCTTGCAGCAATACACGGTACTATGCAGCAGGCACCGCCACCTGGAGATCTGAGGTGATTCCTAAATGGGGCTGGTCCGCACTGATCGATGAGCAAGCGCCATCGAACGAGGTCCTTTATCTAACCTCGGCAATCTGCCTCCCCAAGGCGCTACTCCGCGGTTCGACGTCGAGCATTGATCAGCAGCGCATTCTACATATACTGACTTGACGTTTGCTTGCTAGCTTGCTTACGCAGTTCTACGCAGCTCATATGCCCGTACTGAATAGTACATCGTCATCATGTCAGACAACCAGCGACCTATAGGCCTCCTGTTCGATATCGGAGGAGTGTGTGTAAGGCCAAGACTCCATCCATGCATTTACACTCGAACGGATCATTCAAGACTGACTAGCCCTAGGTTCTTTCTCCATTCCAAGCCATCTTGGACTACGAGCTTGCCCACAATATTCATCCAGGATGGGTGAACTTCAGCATTTCGCGTACATCCCCCAACGGCAGCTGGCACAAACTAGAACGAGGAGACATCAAGATGGACGCCGACTTCTTCACTGGATTCAAAAACGATCTCCAGAATCCAGATCTCTGGAGGCAGTTCCAAGAGAAGATCCAGGCCAGAAAGCCGACCCCTCCGGTGCCTGAGATCGATGCCGAATTCCTCTTTTGGGAAATGATGAGGGTGTCGCGGACGCCGGACCCTTACATGTTTCCGGCCTTGAAGAAGCTGAAGGAATCCGGCCAATTTATCCTGGGGGCTTTGTCTAATACTGTCATTTTCCCCGAGGGTCATCCGTATGGGCAGGATCTCAACGACAAGCAATCACATTTTGACTTCTTTATATCATCTGCACATACCGGCCTCCGGAAGCCGGACCAAAAGATCTATGAAGCTGCTTTGCGGGAGATGAATCGCATCGCCAAGGAGAAAGGCAGAGGTGCGGTGCGTGCGTCAGATATTGTTTTCCTCGATGACATCGGAGAGAACTTGAAAGGTGCAAAGAAAGCAGGAATGAGGACTCTGAAAGTGAATCTAGGACGAACACAAGATGCTGTCCGGGAGTTAGAGAAGATGACCGGTCTGCAATTAGTAGTAGCAGATAAGGCGCGACTATAGGGGCTGGTCTGACCCCCCTGGTTGTTGTTCACCATATTAAGCCTCGCCATCAATAAAACTTTCCAAGGTCGACAACAGAGCGATATCCCTGCCAGAATAAAATCTTTAGTGAAACTATTGACCTGACCAGCATGATTTCTGTAGTGATGGGAGTATACTTGGTGTTCCGTTCCATACATGGTCCAGGGTGGCCAAGCCGCCCGCCCGCTCGTCGCCAACCGCAATTCTGCGCCGGGATGCAGGCAACGCTAAGCGAGGCCTTCCACAAAGTCAGCCCACGAATTTTCCTTCCTTCTTCCTACGCAGCCAACGTCGACAACTCGGTCCTCATCACCCGGTCACCGTCAAAATGGTGAGTTAGAACACGTTCTAGCACAGGAGCATCTGTTTTAGGATTGCTCTCGACTGTTCCTTCATCTCCAAATGGGACTACGATTCGCCCGCCCGCTGTAGAGGCGTTGTGGGACGAATTTTCGGGTCTTTGCAAGATGCTTCGGACAAGTCGATGTCCCCTCTGAAGCGCAAATTGCTGACTCGCTTGTTCCGTGATCTAGCCTTTCCACAAGCAGGTCAAGAACAGCGCTTACTACAGGTGAGTTTTTTTTTTTTTTTTGGTTCTCCTTTTTCTAGGCTCATTGAATTTTCGCTAACATTTCGCAGCCGCTACCAGACCAAGTACCGTCGTCGCCGCGAGGGTAAGACCGACTACTATGCTCGCAAGCGCCTGATCACCCAGGCCAAGAACAAGTACAACGCGCCCAAGTACCGTCTCGTCGTCCGTTTCACCAACCGGTAGGCGTTCCATATCGCACAAACCAGAGAATCGGGCATCTGGCTAATATCTGCACAGCGACGTTATCTGCCAGATCGTCTCTTCCGACATCACCGGCGATAAGGTTCACGCCGCCGCTTACTCCCACGAGCTCAAGCGCTATGGCATCACCAACGGTCTGACCAACTGGGCTGCCGCCTACGCCACCGGTCTCCTTGTCGGTCGCCGTCTCCTTAAGAAGCTCAACCTCGACGAGACCTTCACTGGTGTTGAGGAGGCTGATGGAGAGTACAAGTATGCAAACCACGCCTATCAAGTCATGTCTTCTCTAGCTAAACTATCATCTTTAGCCTGACCGAGGCTGCTGAGACCGACGATGGCGAGCGCCGCCCCTTCAAGTGTGTCCTTGATGTCGGTCTGGCCCGCACCTCCACTGGTGCCCGTGTCTTCGGTGCCCTCAAGGGTGCTTCCGATGCCGGTCTCTTCGGTGAGTTTCCCTCTATGTCGATGAAATTTCGCACAGAAAAGCTTATAGATATATAGTCCCCCACTCCGAGAGCCGTTTCCCCGGTTTCGACATCGAGTCCGAGGAGCTCGACGCTGAGACTCTCCGCAACTACATCTTCGGCGGTCACGTCGCTGAGTACATGGAGGGTCTCGCCGATGACGACGAGGAGCGCTTCCGTGGCCAGTTCCACAAGTACACCGAGGCTGGTATTGAGGCCGGTGACATTGAGGACCTCTACACTGAGGCCCACAAGGCCATCCGTGAGGACCCCTTCAAGAAGGATGAGGACGAGGGCTCCAAGAAGACCAAGGAGGAGTGGAAGGCCGAGAGCAAGAAGTTCCGCAAGGTCAGACTCACCCACGAGCAGCGCAAGGAGCGCATCGAGGCCAAGATCCGCGAGCTTGCTGCTTAGATGGATTTTTGTGGAGGCAAATCGTGCTCAATGCATTCGTGAAGTGCGATAGTCACAAACAAAAGTTAATCTCTCAATCCAAAAACGGTGACCTGGGTTCATTTGCCAACTGTGCTTTCTCAAAATTGTGATATCCCAAGTAGTCTTCATCGGAGACTCATTTACGACCGGAGTTTTATGTTCGGGGTTTATTCGGAGCAAAACGTCCATAATACGAATTCCTTTTCAGCTTCAACCATTCCACAATTGCTCCGGTAAATCTTGTAGCGTAGAGATGATAACCCCGCGATATACCTGATACTTGGACTGCTCCCGATGACTTGAGGAGGTCGTTTGTCAGTAGCTTCACGTGACTGATTCACGTGATTGGGCTCTTGATTCTTGTATCACCCTCACGTCCACTGCATCTACCCCAGGCTTTCGTCTGAATGCAAAGATGGAGCATCATCCAAATACACTTTAGCAGCAGTATACATGCATGCGAAATCTATCTCCATAGTGAAAGACTTTCCTGGGGAACCCTAAGGCCACTGCAGGCCCTGTGTTTTACTTTGATGAGATAGCAATTTTCTTCAGCTGACTATGCTCAGTCTCCAGCCTGCCCGAGAAAATGGCCATTGTGGTCGGTGCTTGTTAAGGCCCATCTCTGCTCTAGCCATTCATTAGGATATAGTGTTCGATAGAACCTCTGGTGGATTTGGCAAACTGGAAGCTATCAATAACAAGGCTGAGTCGTCCATATGATGTGATTCATCACTTGACACGGGCATGTCAAAGGCTGATCATACTCATCTAGGACTACAAGCAAGTGTATCCTGTCTCCTGACCCTCTGTACCGGAAAGCAAGTCTACGAACAATAGCTGGTACTCAGTAGGCTCTGGCTGAATAGAGCTATACTGTCAATACATCATTCACTATCTAGACTCTTTGCTATTGCTACACATACCATGAAGTCCTTCATCTGATCATTCACTATCGTGCAGTACTGCCACAACTTATTCTCGTATATATCTTCACTTTTCTTCTTCTTGACTTCCTTATACCTTCTACATCTTTTTGACACCCTGAGCCTCTTCTCTCGTGTCTGGTTATTTAAGACATTCCATACTACTCGAGCTCATTGAAACAGATTCCCTGGTCCTTCGTCCATCTTGTGTATCAACCTATCATAGCAGCCTATCTGAGACCCCGCCAAGGATTGACGACGTTCCGAGAAGAATCCAGCTATCCCAGAGATCCCGAGTATCAGAAATGGTGCACGAAATACCAATCTTGCAACAAGGGGTTGAGGGACCAGCCACAGCTCTCAGGAATACACAGAGAAAAGTGCTCAGGGACTCAACCCCCAAGTCTTCCCATCAGGAGGTGCACGCCTACTTCACACTAGCCAAAAATCCGGAGAGATACTGTGAGAAAGCGCAGTATAAACTCCGTGACACGCCTCCAAGGCCATATCGCAGGTGACTGCCATTGAATTCCCTTTCAGAGTGCACAGATTCTCATGACAAGTTCGAGAGGTGGTACAAACTCGGAGATCGCCGGTGCATATTCTGCAATAACAACGGCCAAACCCGGAGCTATTGACCACAGCAAGGTCTGCTTGACAAAGCAGGTCTTCGTTTGACAAAGAAAGTGCAGTGCTCTCATATCGTGAATGAAAGCACCGGAACTTTACAATGAGCATCGCGACAGATTTTTCATCAGAGTTCAAGAGTGTGAAAGTTGTGCGGAGAGTTTTGAACTACAAACAAAGAGAAGGAGAAATACACCGAGAGATCTTCCGGAAACAAATGCACTTTTCCACCATCAAGTGATGCCCCGCGAGGCCAGAGGGCAATATATAAAGAGCCATGAATCCCGTCAACTCCAGACTTCCTTACTCAGAGTATCGCAGAGGCAAACAGAGCCACGCACGAGGAGTCCTGATAACGGTGCTATCATAAACAATGTCTGCAAGATGGAGCTTTTGCGAGAGAACAGCATAAGCATACCATTGAAGACTTATGCCATGCAGCTTCGCGCAGACTGGCCATGCCATATTCGATAGACCAGAAGAAAATCGTGGAGCTGCGTCCGATTGTGACTCTTGAGTTTCTGCTTCACGAAGACAAGAAATCCGAATGGCACAGAAAACGATACATGAGCAAACTGCTTCCCATTTACGCGGATACTCTAGTATGTCTAGAGATATACTGACTAGCAAAAATATAGTGGGGTTTCCCAGGCTTTGGCAGTAAACATAGAGTCTGGCATAGTTATGCCCTGAGGCTTGCAATGGCGGCAGACAGGAGATACGCCGAGCGTGATGGTTGCCTTCAGAAATGGGAAGGCTACCCAAAGCCATTTCGCAATGATCAAACAAAGCCCTTGGAACTATCCGGCTCGCGCCCCTACCTTGAATTTCCTTGCTATTCAGATAATATCAAGGTCTGGGGCCCCTGGTGAAAAGCCTTTGGGTTTACGAGTTATCTGGCCTGCCGGTAGGCCAGATCTTTTGGTAGTGGCCTACCATAACGAAAGAGATTTGGGACCTAGGTTTGACGAGAACATGGACCTTGCGGTCGCAGTGCGAAAGGGCGGGTAGCTGAACTGCTTTCTCTTTCGGGCTACAAGCTACTTCTTAAATTCATAGCACTTAGGCTTATTGGTCCATTACAGTTGCTACGAGGAGTCCTCTTCTATCCAAGAAGACGCGAAGCAAGAACAGTTCTCTGGTAGCCCAGACTTCAAGGTATACTACTCATATTGCTGTACTATTAGAGCTAAACTAATATTTGGACTCAAGTGGGCTTGTTACGGTTGGGGCGTTACCCCGCCTACATTTTCACGTTAATATGTCTGCGCAGTCGCAGCAAATTTTGATAGATTACCAGACGGCGAGACATAAGAGGATCGTTCAACTTTCTAGCTCACTATTCAGCGTCTCTCGCGCACGCAAGGAATGGCTATGAGAGATGCGCAACGCGGCCACGAACGCGCTCAAAACGCCAAAAGGATCAACAAAATTCTCGAGGTCCGATTGTCGCAGTGGGAGGAACATTTTCTTAGTATCTAAGGCTGACTAGCCTATTACACCGCATGTCTAAACACGCTGGTAAAGATTTGTGAACTTCTGCCCAGGCATCTCCACGACTCCAGTCAAAGAAGGGGCAATGGAATGGAATGCTATAGAGGCTCTTAACCACTTTCTCAAGACGAAATGCGACGAATGGGTTGTTCGAAGTGTACACTTGAGGATATGTTCAAGACTCTTCAGCGTGCATTCGACCGTCGGCATATTAGAGACGAGTATTTGAACACAGCATGCCGTCTCCGTCCAGCTATGCCTCCCTCCCACCAAGGAACCCACGGTGGTATCGCTACCGGCGATTGGGGGCACCCAAATTGACGAGGCTGTGGAGTGTCGAGAACGAAAAGACATGTACGGCACTTTAGAAAAATCGCATTTCAGGCCTGCCTTCGAAGTCGAGGCTGTTAAGCGTATGGTTCGCAATGCAAGAGCACTTTCAGACGAGATTGAGAGGTATCGACTGAGGCATGGCACGCAAGAGTTCTGGGCTTAGACTCAGGTGACTCAATACTGAAGATGGCAGAATCTCAGCATCATCAACCGGGCCAAGTCTGGGGAGGACAAATCTATTACCCGTTTAGCACACTAGACTAACAATTGGCCGCGTTCCGTCAGTTCGTCGCTGACCCAAGCTATGATCCCAAGGATACTCTGGCGTTCGATCACAGGGAGAACAAGATGGACAATAAGTTGCAGAGGAAGCCACACATGCGCACAATAGGTTATCAACGCTACCTACCAAGCAGCGGCACCCTCAGCCAATCCAGAGCCTTTGGTCCACTCAGCCGACCCTTTGTGATTCATGCTTCTGTCCCTACTATCAGCGTGAAGTCTCCCCTCATCATCAACTGGAGGTATCCATATCCTTCAAACACAAGCCGCTCATCCTTCAGGGTCTCGAGATGGCTTTACCTTCTACCATACTCTCCACCCAGGCCAGTGGTTATCACGAGGAGTCCTCTTGTATGTGTCTTCCGTCGAAAGTAGAAGATAAATATAATGGTCTGACTGCCTGTGAGTACAGGAAACGAAACCCACAGTACGTGGAGAAATCGCGCGTTGCAAACTTGCCGGAAGCCATGCGGTGGGAGCGCGACGCCAATGGCATTGCGCTCCGACAAATTCATATTCTAGTGGGGGCGGGTTCACCCTCTGTCGTGCGTCAATCTACTACTTCTCTGCTACTGGACAGATATTTTGTGTGACCATTTGGTCAGAAACACCTGTACAGACTGGATCAACAAGTGCACCGGTAGCCCCCCGTCGTTTTTCTGGGAGTGATGAAGTGGTTGACATCGCCGAGCCAATCGTCAAAAAAGTAGTCGAGGTGATGAGATCTCATTGGGCATAGAAGAATTTCAAGAAAGAAACTCGCAATTTATTTGTTGTTTTCTAAAAAAAAATACTATTAGTCTGGTTATAATTGCGGAAGGTTTCCAGTAACGACGGAGACGGGATTGAGTGTCTTACGGCGCAGAAGATGTCCAAGATTAAATCCTCCCAGTATACAGGTACTCCATATCAACATATAGATATAGAGATTGTATATATACAGCCTGAAACTCAAAAACCAATGAAAATCAATGAAAATCATAAGATAATCCCTGAAGCATTACCCTAATAAATGACACCTTCCGCATAAAAACCCCTTAAGAACTTAATCGAAGAAACAGATAAAAGAATACTTCATATCAAAGCCATATCTTGATGCTATCATGTTAACAGTATTGTTGTGTCAATTATGGCCGGTTAAAGCCTCCTAGACCTAAAGCCATACTACCATGAGGAAGCTTCTGGGTATGAGGATATCAGTCAGAGCTTTAGGGCTATACACACTTCGCTCCAAACCAAGACAAATCTCAGAATCCCGATCCCGGGTTGCCATACGAACATCCAGTACTTACCCATTCCAATCAAATCAGCACTAGCAAAGCCGTCCAGCAGAATCTTCACCTTCCACCCAAGTTGGGCTTTCAGCTTCAGATATTCAGGCGCATTCCGCTCTATAGCTCCTGATTCCCGCGGTAGTTCGAATGGAGGAATCTGTTGATATGTCTGGTGGGCTTTAGCAGCTCGAGGGTTGTTGGAAAATTCAGATTCAAGCTAATCGCTCTCTTTCTCTCTCTAATCCTATATCGATTTTGGCCCCAAGGACAACAACAATGCGAAATATTAATCAGTGCTAAAGGTTAAACAAACATATTAGTTTCAACTATACATGAATGTTCTCAATAGATCTCCGGACGATCCCTAAACAGCCATCCCTTCTCCAAAAACCGAATATCCTCCTCATCTCCTTCTGCAGTAGCCAACAGAGAGCTTTTCAGCTCGGCTATTTTCCGGACGGTGTCATCGTAACGATCATTACTGATCCAGCCATCTTCACTGACCCCACCGACTTGATCCCTCCAATGGTTCACCGGGCTATTCAGCTGAAACCACAACTGCTCCTGCTCACCGAACTCAGCCACTTCAGTATCGGTGAAGTGCACCGGACACGATACACCTTTGGTGTCAGGTAAGTGAGGCCAATACTCAGTCATACGGAGCAATGCCTCTTTCAGAATGATGAGATTCCCATTCCATTGTCTGCCGGCCCGGCCAACGAGGTGCTGGCGAGGAAGAAGGATGGGGTCGCGTAGAGCTTCAATATGCGGCTTGTTCGAGTGGCCATTGAAGATCCGGTAGTAGTAGAAGAGAAGACGCCGGCGATAAGGCTCTTCGGCTTCGGCTTTCTCCTCGGGGGACAGGGCTTCGTTGTCTAGTGGAAGCGACGGTCCTTCGAGAGTGGGAGATTGCTCGGGGTCGGGGTTCTCGAAGGCACGCGGATAGCCCGCAGCTAGCAGACGTGGCTCAATCGTCGTATACTGCCAGTCAATGATACAGGTTACAGCTCCGGTATCAGGTGAAATGAAGATATTGTTCGGGTTCAAGTCTCGAAACTGTTAGCTCGATCATAGAGAGTAAGTGGAATGGAAATACCTGGGTGACGAAGAGTGGGCTGGTTGAGACGATGCCCAGCATTTTTCGGAAGAAGAATGGCACCAGTGCGAGGTACTTCTCCAGAAGACTGAGGTAGTCGGCTGGGGACTTTTCGCCCGGACACACACCATTATGCGGAAAATCAAGCTCTAGTGATTATCCGAATCGGCGAGTCCATTCAATCTCTTTCCTCGCGATTGATGCAAGGTACTCCTCGTGGGATTTCCCTTTATTGATCAAATATAGCACATCTCGACATCCATATCATGAGGTCGGTGGACTTGCATGGGCCACTATGGAGATCTAGCTCAGCTCTTTTGCCATACCAGAATCTATAGTCAGCAGTCGGGCCAATGCAGAAGATTTCTGAGTCACGATCCGACTTAACATCAGGTTTATACAATGTTGTTTGGAGGCCAGACGGAACGTCTTGCTTGAAGTAAATACTTCTGATAGCTCGGAAGGGGATATCAAAGAATTTTTTCTCGACTTCCACTGCACTCAAGGCGAGAGTGTGTCTTTCCCGCTTACTCATGGTAAGCCACTTAGTTTCTAACCCGACACCTGCAGCCTTTTCCAGGACGATATATTCTACCCCGGCCGGATTGTTGTCTGAAGAAGAATACCTATACACCTTGGGTACAGGGATATCCTTGGTGTTGAGGTACGTTAGAGTGGCAGCTTTGCTGGCCGTCGCGTAGTGCTTAGGCCCTGTAATGTGGTATGGGATTTTGACAATCACGTCAAAACCGTCATCCATGGTGATACTAAAGACGCGACTGAAGCCCCCTTCGGCGAGCTTGCGAATGCGCCTAGCGTGGCCGTGGGTAGGACCAACGTGGCTCTCGGTTTCGCGCAGAAGAGCGTCGGGATTGAACTCGACATACCGCTCATGTAGTCGGATCTTTTCATAGTAGATGTACCGGCTCGAGGTACAAGAGAATAGCTCCTGCTTTGCTGAGGTGGCTAGACAACAACTGTTATGTCAACGCCACGCTATCATACCATAGAAGTTTGTACACTAACTCACGGAGTGAGGGCATCGGTATATTGCTTTATCGCGCAAAATAGGTGTTCGAGCGCACCGAAAAGCGATTTGCGTGATCATTACCAACAATAGACTGTAACTATTCAAGGTCTATGTCTGTATTCCTGTAAGTATACAACCATGAGCCCTTGCTGCAAGTCGCTGAAAGTAGAGATCTCGTGGTTCTTCTATAACATCGTACTGAAGTTGTATTAAGGTCAAGCATTACTACACTGGAAAATCCAAGTCCTTGAGGGGGTTTACGGCTTGTAGTGGTCATGACCGGGGTTGTTGACAGGCCAATTCCAATATTAGTAAGCATTACAGTTCTCTTAGGTGACTGCGGCCTGTTGCAGATGAAGCTGATTTGACAACTACTCTGTGATTAGTGATGTTGTATGTTATCTTAGTTGTTGGTCACTCCTTGAAGGCGTGTGAACTATGTCACGAATCCATTTTGCCGACTTCCCTTATCTAGATTGTGTTTATGTATTGTCTTCTGTGTTCATGATGGGCTCAAGTAGTCGCATGTCCTCACCATTCTACACGTGATCGAGCAAGAATGTCCCGCGTTGGGTTAGCTTAGAGGCTTCGATTGGTGTCTACTGCCAGCAGAATATAGAGCATTTTCGCAGAATTCTCTCGTCCAACTTTTCCAGGGCTTCATCATAAAGGTCTAATTCCCTCACCTTCCGAACTGCGAGTGCTTCAGGTAGGTACCTTCTCATGCCTCGCCCACTCAGTAAGCCCCATGTGCCGGCGCAGCTGGGTAAATGGAAGCTGCGATGGTCACTGAAGCCAGACAGAAGAAGCATGTGTGACCAGATGGCGCCGGAGGCTTGCAACCAGCTGAGGCGTCGGTAGGCTGCCGATCCTATCAAAGTCGAGTTCAACGAGCTGAAGTATCGCTGATGTTTTCCCGCATGACTCTTGGTGGGGCTTTCAGCTCTTAAGGCTCACACCGTCGACAAAGTCCATGATGATGAACGGGCCGAGACAAAGTGGGTTGCTGGTAGCGGGTCTTCTGCCCGGATCCTCGGCACACGAATTGTGGTTTTGTTGCGGATGAGACTCAGGGCCATCATCTCCATGGCATTGTCTTGTTGATGTGCTCATCACAGACCATTTCCGCCCGGGAAAACGAATCATTAAGGTGGTGCTATCATTAAAGACCTGGCTTTGAGGGGCCACGGTGAAAGGTACCGTCAAGTTGACGGGGAAGCTGGGTCGGGATGGAAAGTCCACACCCAGAGGCAGACATCAAGATAAGATCCCAACATTTGCCTAGATTGCATAGATCGACACCAAGCGGCTGCAACTATTGACCTCTGTTTCTTTCTGGAAAGATTATCATTAGTGTAGGAACTACTAAGTATTGCAACGGCGGCACCGAGTGAGGTCCACAAGGTCACCTGCTATTTCGGGCAATCTTCCCCACATCATCTAATTTTCTTTCCTTTTCTTCTTTTTCCTCGGAGACTCCGCCCCCGGTGCCTGGAGGCTAATGCCAACTTGCACTTTGCCAATCGCGACAACCTCTGAAGAATTTGCAGTGCCCGGTGGAGCGGCTTTATTTAAGTTCGACTAGTTCACTCAGTTACTCCTCCGCAGCATGGTTCTATTTTTACGCCTATCGATCAATCGCTGTTGATAAACTCGTCATAGAACACTCTTTCTCATTCAGGAGAAAGACCATGCTCCTCCTCGGTTTGGCATAGTCTGGCATGTCTTTGTTCTGATGTCGCCTCTCCTCCTGTGGGCTCTGCTCCTGTCATCGGCGCAGGCAGCTTTTGTTCGCGGCTGGGAATGCTCCCCCGCTAGTACGGCGTTGACTGGGCCTCATGTTTTTCGACCGCAATCCTTAAGTGGTTATCTGGTTTCTCCAGATCATGAAGGGACAACACTATTCCTGAAGTTCACGGGCGATTTCACCTCCGATACCTGCGACTCTTTCAATGGATCCCTGGCACAATTGGTTGTGGATGCAAGTGTCTTGGGTCACCCTGTAGGCTTTCAGGGAGAGCCCAGGGGAAGATGTGCTGAAAGCCCTTATCAATACAACACCAATCTGTCAAACCAAGGTAACAGAAAGGCTCATATGGAGGGTGGTCTCCGCCGATATGCCATCTATGAGACCTCCTACTACCTCAACCACACCTATGCCCTGCACACACTGGACACAACCGTTCAACTGCAACTGGAGGATCAGAAAATTAGTTGTACCGCTACCCATATCACACCCTATATCGGCTCACTAGCTTCAAAACTCCTGAAGGCTCTTCCTTTCGTCATTATGGTCTTGTTTGGAATTACGACAGCCCCGCTCAAAGTCCTTCGTGCCAATGGAAGAAGCATGTTTCGATACGAGCTTGCCGACTTATCTCGAGATCCAGCTCAATCCCACCTACGGGGCCTAGGTGATTGTCTGCACTTCCTCCAATTCATCTTTCTAAGCAGCTGCCTGACACTTTCATACCCTGGTTTTTTCCGAGCAATCGCCGGGCAGCTGGCCTGGTCCTCGCTCATCTTCCGAAATTGGCCTGTGACACATGATTTTACTTATCCCGGTGTCAACGACGGTTTTTATGCCACTAATTCGACTTGGGGCTTGGAGGAGATGACACAGGTGCTGGGCGGAACCGTCATTAGTGACCTCTGGGTCAATGCGATTGTCAACCTTGTCCTCGTTATTGTGGGGATCATCGTGTTGGTGCAAGTTCCGTTCGGGATTCAATGGGTATCGAAGACTTTCCGGAGGCGACAGCCAATTGAGCTGACAGACCTTCAGGAGGAGTCTGTGACTCAATGTCAGCGTACTGGCTGGAGTATCCTCCGAACAGTGCTCGATTACTTCCTCCTTCCACTCGTAACCTTTTCCTCGAGTCAATTTCTTATAGCCTCATGGTTTCCGGTCTATCGTACCTTCTTCGCGGTATTGATCATCGGTCTGCTCACCGTGTCTCTGGGCTTCACGATATGGTACTTAGTGAAGAGTAATAGACAAGGGGCCTTTTTCCAGGAGAGCTTAGTTCCTAACCGTTATTCTGGAAGCTGGATGTTCTTTGTTCTGTACGGCATTCCGCTTGTCAGAGGCATAGCGATCGGGGCACTACAACAATCAGGCCTTGTTCAGACTGTGGTTCTTATGGTTTGTGAAACGCTCAATCTTGCTTGTCTGCTGTGGAACTGTCGGGACTTTCACGCATGGAGACCTGTGTGCTTTTCGCTGTGGAGGTTTGCCAGCCTTGCCATGACTTGTGTATTCCTCCCACAGTTCCAGGCGAGCGAGCGCGATAAGGGCTTGATAGCATACAGCATCTTGTTCCTTCACGCAGCCATGCTCTTTTTCGGGTTCTTCGTTCCCAGTGTTTCGAGCATCGTGCTATTTACACTCCGCGAATTGGGAATCACACAGTCCCATGGTAGCAACCTCGTGGAACCCCATCAGGCACCGGTACGTGGAATCGGTACGGATATTCACAAGTCAGATCAATTAATAGGTCTTTCTACAGGTCTTCGGGATCGGTCAACTCTCGCAGCGGTCGACGAGGAAGTCTTCATTTACAGAGCTCCCAGAGCTTCGTCCTGCAGGTGTGTTCGGTCCAGTCCGGACACAATATCTTTTGATCGTGCTAATGGAGGCCACATCAGCTTATCCTCAACCAATGGGGCCATACACCACCGACGCTATTCCATCGTACTTTCGAGCTCCTCGGCCCGTAACTCCGAAATCCTCATCGTCTCGGCATTTCACCACCATCAAAACGCAGTCCCATAGCGAAAGTGAATCGGGGGATTCAAGCTTGGGCTCGGTAGACCTGAGTGTCCTGGACGAAGACACGGCCACGATCAGCGGCGATGGCGATTATTCCAAACGCGAGGCGGATCAATACTACGGTCGGCCGATGGCATCGCAGATCGGCGCCAGGGTAGAACGAATGGAACCATCCCGTTCCACAGTGCCAGATAGATCCAGGAGATGGCCGTGGGCAAAGAAAAAGACAAAAGGATTCGAAGTTGTGCGGCCCGCTCGCCCGGGGATGTGACGATTCTTTGTGGATCAGATGGATGGGTCCGCCATAATATTACCCGCACTTCAGCATATTCTAGACAGACGCTTACCGTTTCTATGAGTCTGCCTTTGTCTATGGTAATTGAAGTTGAGTAAGGCACAAACAGGCCACTCTGGTAGCCTTCTGTCCTAACTGATCCCATGGTGTACCCGGTGTGGATTGAAAGGCTGAACTTCTCTATCACACTGGCACGTGCATTCGTATTCACATCAATGCCATCAATGCACAGAATTTTTATTTTGTTTTATTATTTTTTCTTGTTCATTTGATCAGGGATTGTTGTCGATCAGCATCAGTAAGCTTTTCTGCAACCTGCACGCTGGCGACAAGCTGCTTTGTTTGTTGAACAAGTAGTTAAGCATTTTCGTCATGACCGCTTTCTGTCACTGGCCCATTGAGTAAGGAAAGGATTATTGGCTGTGGAGGTGGCTGCAGGCTTGCTTAATTGTTACAACCACTATCTTCCATCGAAATCTGCCACAGGATGACTTCACGTCGCAGTGTAGAAGAAACCTTGAAGCACATGAGATCTTCTTGTAGGGTGACCTGGTCATGTGCCGGAGGGAGTACAAGCAATTATAAGACGGGCCTTTAGTGAGGATGTGATAGGCTGAGCCAATGACTGGGCTGGCAAAAAGTTGGACAGCGCATACCTTACGCTATTGAACTCCACGATTTGAGCATGAACGACAACACCATTGACTGTCAGTAGATACGAGTACTTCCATGTGCGTGCTATGTTTGCTGCTGACTGGCGTTTGGGCCGATGTTTGCTCCTTTCTCCCTCCCTCTCCCAAGCACACACACTCCCTCTCTTTTGCTCCCTATTGTGGGTTGCAATCGTCACAGTTGAAATCATAGGCGATGGCAACGGAGGTCAACGGGTGTAATGTATGGTCAGGCTTGGCAAAGTGACGAGAGAAGGGAAAGGGTGGCGACACTGGTGAGGCGTAATTGCCATGCCATGAATGGGTCTCTCTCCCCTCCGTCATCGGCCGTGGTCGCATAATACGAAGTCACGAAGTTACCCAAATTACCAGGTTACGAATCTGTTTGGTGTTCCAGCCCGGCCTGACTTACCTTACCAGACAGACCACTTCACTTTTTCCGTTCCCTTCCTTTCCTTCCGCTGCGGGCATAATCTAGTACGAGTATTCTCAGTAGTACTCAGCTTAGTAGAACAGAATAGAAAAGAAAAAGACGAAGAAAAAAAAAAAAAAAAAAAGACTCCAGTATGTAATCATGGTCGCCTTTGCTTTGCTCCCCTTTTCTCCACCGACTGAACTAATGGACAATCATGCTATGAGTCCTTTTCCAGCCTAGTTGTTCCAGTTCCCACCGCCCATCCCGATCGCCTCGTTCTTGTGCCCGCAAAGCCGCACCATTCCTCTTCCTTCTTTTAACCCCCGTCTCCATCGTTTCCCATAGATATTCGCTTCGCTTCCCTCACTTTACACCTTCTTTTCCTTTCCCTCTTTCCCTCCTCCCCTCCCACCCCCTTTTATCTCTCCCTATCCTTGATTGCGCGATTTATTTCTCATCCGCCTCACGATCGCAACTCTGTATCCAAAACCCCCCACTCTCAGCTCCGTCATGTCCGCTGTGTCTCGCCGTCATGTCATGATGGAACTTTCTCGCCGTCGCCGTTCATAATTAACTACTAATGATCTGCATTGCGCATTCCTCGGGTTTGCCCTCTTCTCTCGGACGCTCAGCATTCTTCGACCATATTTCTCGCCTGTGAACGACTCCTGCCATTAATTCGCCTTGTTTGTTGTTCGACGGGCAGTGCTTGGGTTGTAAGTTCACAGGTTCAGCCTTCAATCAAACCCGTTCACGACCCTTTCTGCTCTATTACGTCACATCCCAGCAACACTGCAACGCGAAGCGTTTTTGCCAAAATGGAAGGAGTTGAGACTGTGGATGTTAGCTGGCTCCATCATTCGCATAAAGGTGAGTTTGATCGTACTTGAACATCAGTCGCGTGCATGGCCCGAACTCACCCCAATCGACCGCAGACCATTTATCCCGCTGCAAGTCGGCTTCATCACTGGTCAGCGACAAATCGATACCGGACGGAGGGGCCGCCCATCTGCAACAATGTGACGCCGAAAAGAAGCCTCCTACCGAGAATAATAATGCCCCGACTACGGCAACACCCAGTGTGGCGTCACAAAGTGAGAAGGAGGTGAAAACATCTGAAAAGGCGGTGGATGCGAAACAGACGGGCTCCTCACCTGCCTCACAAAAGAGCGCCCCGCGCCCAATTGCGGGCAGGCGAAACTCATGGATCTCCAGCCTCAGCTCGAGGTTCTCCTCGGGTTCCACGCCTCCCTCACAATCCAACATGAAAGCACAACCGAGCACCAAAGCAACGTCGCCCGTCTCGAAGATGGACAATCACAACCCCTTTGGCGCAGCGTATTCCCCGAAGGATAAGGAGGAGGAGCGGAAGGATGAGAACAGCCCATTTGCCTCCACTTCCCCCAAGGGTCCCTCGTTCTTGTCGAGCGCATTTCGGAAGCTTTCCTCATCTGCATCAGGCGGTTCAGGCAAATTGGCCACTAACGGTACGATATGTCCGCGTCGGGTTATGAACATCGACCAAGACCGGGATAGATGCAAGGTTGCCGATCTAAATCAGGCGAAATTGCGGCGTGTTGCTTTCTGCGTTGATGTTGAGATTGCGGGGCTATCATATCGAGAGTCGGATGAAGAGGCGCCGGCGATCAACAGCAAGCGTCATATCGTGCCGGATATCCATGGCCCAAAACTGAAGAGGTCGAACTCGAAGTCGAAGGACAAGAAGGACAAGGATGAGACTACCCCGGCGAAATCGCAATCTGCAACCACTGCCAAGGAAGGTAACACCCAGGAACAAACTGCTACTGGCAAGTCTTCAGGCTCGCCTGGAACGGCAGCTAGTGAAGCAACGCCCAACGGGGAAACCAAAGAACCGAGCAGAAAACAAGAAAAAAAGAAAAGGTCAGAGGAGGAGCGCAGGGAGCGGAGAGAAAGAAGGCGAAGGCAGGCTGAAGCTAATGGCACAATTCCCATGCAACTGACGGCCGACGGTGAGGAGTACGGCGTTCGCACGCCGGCGTCTGGCAACAGTCGTCCCAAGTCTCAAAGTCACCCGACCACGGATCCGGTCAGAATCTATCGGCGCTGTTGTCAGTTGCGTGAAACCCCCGTGTTGAAGAGGATAGTGGATGAAATCTCCAAGCCGTCTTCCACCCTAGCGGAGTCTCCGGGCACTGTTGCTGTACTAGACTTGAGCACTTTCCCCATGACCTCTGAAGACACAGCCACATTTTGTGACTGGCTGGCCGTTGTTCCGGTTCGAAAGCTCATCCTCGAGGAGTGTGCCTTGACTGATGATTCGGTTCGGTCGATCCTCGCCGCTTTGCTCTCCACCCGGACAGTAGAGCAAATGTGGAGCAAACGCAAGAGAGGCAAGATGTCAGAGATGCCATCTCTGGAAAAGGAAGAGAGGTTCAGCGTCATTGAGAAATTGTCGCTGAAGGACAACCCAAAAATCAGCACGGAGGGATGGCTTCATATTTGTCTTTTTGTTCATCTTTCCAAATCTCTGAAGGCCATCGATTTGTCTGGCATCCCGCTTCCCAGGACACCTATCCCCATAAGTGCTTCTGGAAAATTGGCTGTCCAGCCTGCGAATTGCACAACAGCCTCTACCGAGCTAACGGCTGTCTTCGCCAACGCGCTCGCTCAGCGCTTCGGCGGGGATCATCTCGAGGAGCTTCTTCTCAGCGAATGCAATCCGACGGCTGAGGATACTCAGCGGATCTGTGACGCAGCCACCACTGTGGGTCTGAGAAGACTTGGATTTGCCAATAACGCGCTCTCAAGAGAAAGTCTGGAGCATGTTGTACGCTATTTGAAGGCCGGAAAATGCGAAGGTCTTGACTTGGGTGGGAACCCGATCCGGGACCACCTTGACTTGATTACCTCTGCCATCTCTGATGTGCACCCGCTCTATGCGCTGAGTCTGGCCGATTGCTCTCTTACGCCCACTACCGTTTACCCGTTGCTCCAAGGATTGGCCTGCCTGCCTGATCTTCGCTTCGTTGATTTCTCCCACAATCCAGAGTTGTTCACCATGAAGCCGGACGCATTACCAACATTCAGGCGCTTTCTTCCGAAGATGCCTGCGCTCAAACGGATCCATCTCGCGGATGTGAACATGTCCCCTGACCAAGCAATTGCTTTAGCCGAAGTTTTGCCGGAGTGCCCGAGCCTATGCCATCTCAACATCCTGGAGAACCCCTTGATCACGGCGCTGGCGTCGGCAACTGATCCAGCCACACAGGAAGAAGCGTGTGCCGTCTATGCGTCGTTGATGGCCGCGGTGCGCGTTTCTCGCACTATTATTGCTGTTGACATTGAAGTCCCCACTGCGGAGAATAACGAAGTTGTCAAGGCTCTCGCATCCCAGATCGTCGCCTACTCTCTTCAAAACCTCGAACAAGGTGCCATCGCAGTCGAGTTTTCCGATTTTTCTGAAATTGCGGCCGCACGCTCAGCTGTCCATGTTCCGGAAATTCTGCAGCATATCGTTGGTCACGGTGCCGGGGAAGAAGCAGTCGAAGAGGATGACGACCCGGCTCCCGACGAAGACTATGTGATTGGTGGTACTGGTGTGGTTAAAGCCTTGGGTGTTTGCCTTGGTAATGTAGACCGCTCTCTTCCTGGGGATCAATCTGGCCCCCCTAGTGGCACAGCAACCCCTCGACACCGGAAATCCCGGTCCTTCGTCACTAGAAAGCCTCGGGACATGTCCAAAAATCTACTGGAGTCTGCGCGCAACATTCGGACCCGTATTCAAACTGCCCTCGTACGGGAAGATAGGGCTGGCAATGACACCAACTATAGTATGTTTCGTTCCCGTTCTCTTGCCAGAACCACCTATGCTAACCATGTACTCTCACTAGGGCGTCTCCAGTTCCTGGATTTCACGTTGCAGAGGATGATCCAGCGGTTTGAAGACGAATATCCTGAAACACGTATTGTACCACAGGCGGTGCCCTATAGCTTCCCCGAAACCAGCTCTCAGAACTCTGGCGAAGATGTGTGGGGTGCGCGTGCTGGCGATGGCACACCACCCAATGTCACGCATGGTGATGCTGAAGCTGCTGCGGATGACGAGGATGACCACTACGCTGTCCGACTGTCCCGGGCAAGCTCGATCACATCACTCCATTCGCGTGCCATGACCCATGAGGAAGGTCACGTACATCGCTTGGGGCAGAATCTCCGACGAGATTTCCTGAGCCCGTCGTTCGATCCGACGGACGACGATGCGTCATCGCTCACTTTTGACGAATCGCATATCGCTGCGTTACGAGAGAAGCTCGACCGGTTGCATCTGGATCAAATGCGGTCGAACTTCGAGAGTGTCAACGCAGCTAAGGCGTTCAAAGACCTCGGCACGACGGTGGACGAGCTCTGGGCTGCCCAGCAACAAGACTCGGAAGGCTTCGAGAAGTTCCGACAAAGCCAGATCGCTGCACAGATCAATAGCGGCAAGAGATCTCCATCTCCGTTACCTGGGGCTCATAAACAAACAAATCAGGCCGAGCCTGATCGTCCTTCACCGTATTGAGAGGTTTCAATAAGTACAGCCTTTCTTCCCAGCGACTATTGCCTCTCTGGGATAATATCGTTTAACCTTGGCCCGGTGATCTATCTACGTCATTTTGGAGTCGGTAGCCAGCTTTTCATACCTGTGCATTGGGGATTATATCATGCGAGGGGATTTGCACAGCGCTGTATATACTTCCTGTGAGGTTATGTCGTCTATAATGCTTGTAAACTAAGTAGCGAGACCATTAAGAATGGGCCATTTTGGACTTGACGATAGTTACTGTTAAGTAAATTAGCTGGCTAGTTTGTGGCTGACTAAGACTGGCCCATCCTCGGCTCAAAAATTCCCCCATGAAATCCGGGGCAAGACCCGCCGCGAGCATGGGGTCGGTCTTTCACATGTCATTCCACCTTCCCTCCCCTCCCGCATTACAACAACAACAACTTCTCTCCATTCCACTCCACTCCACTCACTGTCTTCTTCCTCATCTCATTCACTCACTCCCTGTGTCCCCTCGGTGTCATGCTTCCCTTAAACTGGTCGACTCACCCTAGCTACGATAGATAACTAATCTATCTACTTTGGGCCACGATGGCCGTCCAGTCGAAGCTCCTTCTCCCCCTACCGCCCGAGCGATGGTCCATACCGTTACGTCAACTCCTCTCCCGATTCACCTCCCTCTACCTCCGCCACCGCAAACAGGTCTCCCGAACCGTCTACCTCGCCCTCTTCGCCGCTCTCGCCAAGCGCATCCACAATGCCATCTCCGAGCAGAAAGCCGCCTCCCAACAGCAGGCAGAGATGCGGAGCAAACGGCCCGGAACCAGCAGTCTCGGCGACGGCGGTAACGGCAACGGCGCCGGCGCCGGTGAAATACCCCGGAAGAAGGTCGAAGTGAATCGCGAGTTCTTCCGGAACCTCTTTCGACTGCTGAAGATTGTGATCCCGGGGTGGAGGAGTAAGGAACTGCGGTTGTTATTCGGCCATAGTGTGTTTCTCGTGCTGAGGACATTATTGAGTCTGTATGTCGCCGAGCTGGACGGGCGGTTGGTGAGTAATCTGGTGAGGGGCAAGGGGAAGGATTTCTTACTGGGATTGGTGTGGTGGATGATTGTTGCTGTGCCGGCGACGTTTACGAATTCGATGGTGAGTGTTTGACCATGGGTGGTGGTGGTGATGCGCTGGGGGAGGGGAGACGGAAGATGTAAGCCCCTAGCTAACGATACCGAAAGCTCTCATACCACCAATGCAAGCTGGCTCTCAGCTATCGCAAGCGTCTCACCGACTATATTCATGAGAAGTACCTCTCGAACATGACGTTCTATGCCATCTCCGCCCTCGACGATCGCGTCAAGAACCCCGATCAGCTCATCACCGTCGACGTGTCTCGCTTTTCTGACAGTCTGGCCGAGCTATACTCCAACCTGGCCAAGCCAGTTCTCGACATGGCGATCTACAACTACTCGCTTTCGAAAAGTGTTGGCGGCGAGGGTCTTTTCCTCATGAGCCTTTTGGTGCAGATCTCGGCCAACGTCATGCGGGCTCTCACGCCGCCCTTCGGGAAATACGTGGCTGACGAGGCTCGTCTGGAAGGAGAGTTCCGGTTCCTCCACTCGCGCCTACTTGACTATAGCGAGGAGATTGCGCTATACCATGGCCATGAGGCAGAGAAAGACACGCTCGACAAGGGTTATTTCACTCTCATCAAGCATGTCAATCGCATTCTTCGGAGACGTCTTTATCATGGCTTCATGGAAGATTTCGTGATCAAGTACTTCTGGGGCGCTCTGGGCCTAGTCCTCTGCAGTATCCCTGTCTTCTTCAAGATCCCCGGCCAAGTCACGCAGACCATGGGTGACCGTACCGAAAGTGAGTCTCGACTTCCCTTCCTTCATTCCAGTCGCATTCTAAAGGAACTACAGGCTTCGTAACGAACCGTCGCATGCTCCTCTCCTCCTCCGACGCATTCGGCCGCCTCATGTTCTCCTACAAGGAAATCTCCGAACTGGCCGGCCACACAGCACGAGTTTCGACCCTGTTAGAAGTCATGGACGACCTTCAATCCGGCCACTTCGAGAAGAAGCTCGTCTCCTCCGCCACCGACTCGACCTCCGACCACGCGGCGACCCTCTCCTCGCGCGGCACCGTCACCGAAACCGCCGACTCGATCGAGTTCCAGAACGTGCCCATCATCTCCCCGAACGGCGACATCCTCGTGCGCGCCCTCTCCTTCACCGTCCACCCAGGCGACCACCTCCTGATCGTCGGCCCCAACGGCTGCGGCAAGTCCTCCCTCTTCCGCATCCTGGGCGGCCTCTGGCCCGTATACGGCGGCACCGTGCACAAGCCGCCACCAGACCAGATCTTCTACATCCCGCAGCGACCGTACCTCTCGCGCGGCACCCTCCGCCAACAGGTCATCTACCCGGACAACCTCCGCGAGATGCGCGCCAAGGGCATCACGGACGACGACCTGTACGAGATCCTGTCGGTGGTCGAGATCGCCGGCGTCGTCGACCGCCCCGGCGGCTGGGACGCCGAGGAGGAGTGGCGCGACGTCCTCTCCGGCGGCCTGCAGCAGCGCATCGCCATGGCCCGCCTCTTCTACCACCGCCCCCAGTACGCCATCCTCGACGAGTGCACCTCCTCCGTCACCCTCGAGGTCGAGCGCATCATGTACGAGACCGCCAAGCGCCTCGGCATCACCCTCATGACCGTCTCGCACCGTCGCAGCCTGTGGAAATACCACCGTCGTATCCTCCAGTTCGACGGCCAGGGCGGGTATATTTTTACCAAGCTCGACTGGGAGCGACGGCTGAAATTGGAAGAGTAGGACTCATCCCATCCCCCTTCCCCTTTTTCTTTTCTTTCCTCGTTGTGGCTTCTATGGTCTTTCTCATTCTTATCATCTTATCCACTCTTTGAACGTCGTTTCCTCCTTGTCAATCCTCTCGCCGAATGCTTCCCACTGAACCTAAGCTAATGATCTCTCTTCCTGCAGCGAGAAAGAAGACCTGGAGCTCCATCTCCGAGCGGTGCCGGAACTGCAGAAACGCATGGCCGAGTTGAGTGCCTGAGGGACGGGCGGGTCGGATACATATACACTCGTCTTTTCGTTTCACTTGGATATAGATCCTTATCGTTATGCATCTAGCTGTATCTCCCTCTCATGTGTCGTGTTGATAGCATCTATCGTAGTGTAAGAATTATGGAAGCGAAGGACTTGAAGTAGAGTCTACCACATAGAGTATTACGTGCCGAGAAGGAACGGTCATGACATAAACCATTGGCTGTATTGACACTCTGCAATGAGCAAACTAAGCAGATACAAAGCTCCCTCACTCTCACTCTCTCTCTCTCTCTCTCTTGCCCATCCCTAAGATCCGGTCACCATGCTAGAGACTGTACTGTACGATGGGACCCTCTCATTAATCCTTCACGACCAGAGGCTCGATGTTCCAGATACTCTCCGCATATTCGCTGATGACGCGATCGGTGGAGAAGAAGCCCATGCGAGCCACGCTGACGATGGATTTGGAGATCCATTCTTCGCGGTTGCGGAACGACTCGTCCACCAGATCCTGTGTGGTGATGTAGGAGTTGAAGTCGTCGGAGACGAGGTAGTAGTCTCCGTGCTCGATGATCGAGGCCAGCAGCGCCGAGAAACTGTTCACGTCGCCGAACATACCGCCACGGATCGCGTCGAAGACCTTGGCCAGGTGCGGGTCGAGCTGGAAATCCCCGTACAGGTGGCGATGGCGGAGCTCCTCCACATCTTCGGCAAGGTTGCCGAACAAGAAGATGTTCTGCTCGCCGATCTCTCGGGTGATCTCAATCTGGAGGGAGGGGTTAGCATTATCTCAGTATAGACAAGGGCGGCTCGCATACATTGGCTCCATCGCAAGTACCGATGATCAGGCCTCCGTTCATCACAAACTTCATGTTGCTGGTTCCACTTCCTTCAGTACCCGCCGTAGAGATGTGCTCGCTGATATCCGAAGCGGGACAGATGATTTCGGCCTTGCTGACATTGTAATCCTCGACGAAAATGACTTTCAGAAGATCGCCAACATCAGGGTCGGTGTTGACGACAGAGGCGACCTTGTTGATCAAGTGGATAATCGTCTTGGCCATCCAATAGCCTGGAGCGGCCTTGCCACCAAAGATTGACACCCGCGGCAAGACTTTCTTCTTTTCCTCGGCGGACAACGACTTGATCTTCAAGTATCGGTGAATGACCCCGAAGATGTTGAGCTGCTGTCTCTTGTACTCATGGATACGCTTCACTTGAATGTCAAACAAAGCATTCGGGTTTACGCTATAGCCAGTGGCCTCCTTGATGTGCTTCGCCAAACGAAGTTTATTGGCAGTCTTGATCTCTGCCCACTCTTTCTGGAAGGCCTTATCATCAGCAAATGCCTCCAACCGATCCAGAAGAGTCAGGTCGGTCAAGAATCCGTAGCCTCCCAATCTAGAAGCTATCAAGTCGGAAAGGCGGGGGTTCGCCTGGTGAAGCCAACGACGGGGGGTTACACCATTGGTGACATTGGTGAACTTGTCTGGGCCGTAGATGGTCACAAAGTCTTTGAAGAGAGTGGTTCGCAGAAGGTCTGAATGCAGCTCTGCGACTCCGTTCACTTTGTGAGATCCAATGATAGCGATATAAGCCATTCTCACCATCTTCGGGTGCGACTCCTCGATGATCGACACGCGAGACAGCATGTCTCTATCCTCGGGGAAGTTCTTCTCCACGAACTGCAAGAAGTATAGATTGATGTCGAAGATAATTTGCAGATGCCGGGGCAAGAGGCTCTGTACCAGCGGGACAGACCATTTCTCCAAAGCCTCAGGCAAGACGGTATGGTTGGTGTAACCAAATGTCTTCGTCACAATTCCCCAAGCCTCGTCCCATTCCAGACCTTCCTGGTCGATCAGAATGCGCTGCAACTCAACAATGGCCAGTGTCGGATGTGTGTCATTGAGCTGAATGGCCACCTGGTCGGGAAACTCGCTCCAAGCTCTCTTTGTCTTCTTGAATCGTCGAACAATGTCAAACAAGGAAGCAGCACACCAGAAGTACTGCTGCTTCAATCGAAGCTCCTTGCCGCGGTCCAAGCTGTCGTTCGGATACAGCACCGCAGAAATAGTTTCTGCGCGTTGCTGTTCCGCGACGGCGCTCTCATAGTCGCCTGCATTGAACTTCTGGAAATTGAACTCTCCGCTAGAAGCCTTGGCGGACCACAGACGTAGGTTGTTCGTCGTGCGGGTGCCGTATCCGGGGACGGGAACATCGTATGCCACTGCTTGGACAGTCTCGCCGTCCTGCCATGAGTTTATGGTTTTGCCGTTTTCGTCTTGATACTTCCGAACCCAACCATAGAATTGGATGTTGACCGTGATTTCATGGCGAGGGAACTCCCAAGGGTTGAAATCGAGCCAGTAGTCAGGGACCTCCATCTGATAGCCATCCACAATCTCTTGTTTGAAAATACCATATCGATAGCGTAAACCGTAGCCCCACGCGGGATAGTTGAGTGTGGCCATGCTGTCAAGGAAACAAGCAGCCAAACGTCCCAGGCCTCCGTTACCTAAGGCAGCGTCATGTTCCTGACTGATAACATCTTCGATACGGAAGCCAAGGTCCTTCAGACCCTCTGCGACAACGCACATCTGACATCAGCATGGGTTCTTCATGTGAAGTGGCGGCACGCATCCCTTACCTCTTGCAGCATCCTTCAGACCAACGTTGAGCATTGCATTATCCAATGCCCTGCCCATTAGAAACTCCAGCGAAAGATCTGAGGATAAGGCATGAGCGAGGTAGTCAGGTCACAGAAGAGGGTAGCTTGTCACACATACAGTAAACTCGCTTCTGGTCTGCAGAAGCTTGACGTTGCTGGGTTTTATTCCATTCGATGATCAAGCGATCTCTGAAGGCTAGCGCCGTTCCAGAGTACGCAGCCCTAGATGATTGTAAGATTCTTCTCCAAGTGCCAAGGGTTGGAATTAGGGGACCGACAATTCATCGCAATTGTATAGCGAGCGAGCCAATGTGGTCTCAATGTGGCGAACCAATTCACTCTGTCGTAAATGTTAGTATGATGGAAGAGAATAATGTCTTTCTTCAACCTACTTCAAACTCCTCTTTGTTGGTAAAGCCGTTGACGGACTGGCCGGTGAAGTAAAATTAGCACAGGTCCCTGAGAAGCTAGAATGATCTTGATCTTACGTGTTTCTTCCACCTAAATGATTGCTCAAATTAGTTCAAAGTTCTCCATCGGCAGATCACGAATAAGTCTGGTCCCCCTGTTGAGCGGACAGCAAGGTTGTCTGTGTAACCGAGGAGGAGGGGTGGTTTCGGGTACTCACGCCTCTCTCAGGTGCTCGGGAATGCTAGCTTCGACACTCTTGATCTCAGCTGGGCCAAAACCGGTGAAAGTACGTCTGTGCTTGGGGCGGCTGAAGCTGGGGCCAACGGGGCCCTGAAGCTCGGAGACGGGAGCTCCCACAGAGGGTTTCCTTTCGCGGCGACCTTCGGCAGCCATGGTGAGCGTCAGGACGGGAACAGTACAGAAGCAAAATAGGCGTTGCGGGGAATTGAAGGTGAGGAGCGGATAGTAGCTGAGAACAAGATATGCGATGGAAGGATCTTTCAAAAAAAAAAGAAACAAGGATAATCACGCAAGAAAATTGGAGGGCAGGGCCATCCACTTGAGAGAGAGAATCAAGAGGAAGGAAGCCGAGTACGAGGAGGGGGAGGAGAGGAGAGAGAGGGAAGGAAGGCAGAGAGCGGGTAGACACACCCCAGCTTAAGAAGGATGAGGGATGAGGGATTAGGGACTCGAGCAATTGGAGTCCTACATCCGCATCGCACCGCGTGACAAGGAATTGTGAATGGACATGATGTTTCCAGGATCAAAGCAAGGCAGGGGAGGAGGATTGACGCGGAGGGGTGGATTGATTGAGACGCTGACAGGACTATACTGAGGGGAACCAGGAATCGATCATACGTTGGCACGTTGACTGGGCCGTTTCCCATGCACGTTAGACGCATGTCTAGGCCCTGGTAGAACCGGAGCTTGCATAGTGTCAGATGGCGTGGGAACCGCACGACGGAGAGCCCGGAATCGGGAGGAAGGAAAGTCGCCGTCTTCAATGGATCCTACTGAGTATATGGAGGGTGTGGATTAGCCCATGGGTAGTGACAGACCCCACTGGCGTCCTCGGTGATAAAGGCATGGAGACGTGTAGGCATGGAGACATGGAGACATTGAGCCCTTTGAGTGAAACATTGAATATGGGACGAGGGAAGTTGCAGGGCTGACCGATAAGATAGCGAGAGATATTTGTTGATGCCGTCACGGTCAGTGCGGACAGCCGCTATGACGCACGCCAACCGGGGAGTCCGCGTGGTTCAAACATCTCATTCCGATTGTGTCTTCTTGTTGGACAGTGCGACTGAAAAAGAGACATACAACAGGAACCTTGGAGGATATTTTGGAGGAATCACCTGAATTCCTTCCATGTATACTGGGCAGTGTGTTTGATGTGCTGCGTGCTGTGTGCTGTGTGTGGTACAGTACTTCCAAGCTCAAGTTCCAAGCAAGTGTTGGACCTCAGTGCTGTCAGGCTTAGCCTCTTCGGTCCAGCTTCAAACAAGCCAACCCCGCACTCAAGAGTCGACGGTACTCGAGTGTACTCTACTCTACTACTCTCTTCTAACTCTGACCATGAGGTGCACAGTACCTACTAAGTACGAAACTATCAATGGAGATCGGACCTCGACTATCCTCCTCCTCATGACACTACCCCACCCTCCCACCCATCCAAGCTGTGGAGGTCGTGTCCCAGCACCCTTCCAACCAGCAGCAATGAATCAACCCATCACAACTTGAAAGAGCCCAAAGGAAAGTCCAGCAATGTTCCACATTCAAGAGAGACAAAAGAAGAATTCGCAGGGTTTAGATTACATGTGTATAATCGCTATCAATGATTGAGAGAGACGTAGAAACGCGGGTACCTGCGACCACGTAGCAAGAAGGAAATGGTGACATTGGGCAAAACAAAAGAAAGGAAAAGAACAAGAAAAGGAATGAGCGAGGAAAGATGATTATAATGGCATATTATGATAGATATGAAAATGAAAGATCGCCGTCCAAATGCATGACATCAATAGGGAATCAAGAAAAGGAAGATCAGATGGGGGAAGACAGGCATGAGGAACAGCTCGGGGGGGCATGAGAAATGAATATCAAGCGTTCCCCACCACAAGCTATATGCAAAGTGAAGTTCAAGCCATTAACTTTTCAGCTTGAGATCAAAGGTTCATCAACTTTCAAGCCAATTGAAAGGTTAAAGGGCATCCGATGCCGGCCAACGCAGACGAAGATCCCCAGAAGAGCAAGCCACCCCGACCCCATTAGGAAAACCAACAAATAACACCTTGCCAGACATATCCAACATTTCCGAACCAATCCAGCGCCAGGCACTTCGAACGGTGAATCAAGTCAAGCACCACAACGCCGACGCCGACCCACCAAAAAAAAAAAAAAAAAAAAAAAAAAAAAAAAAAAAAAAAAGCAACGCGTGTGGGTAACAATGAGAATCATGAGGTGCAGACAAATCAGAGGGCTGAAGGAAAAAGAGGAGAAGGAAAGAAGGGAGGAGCCGGCCAAAAGAGAAAGGCTCGGACGACTCGCCGAAGGGATCATAATGTCAAATGAGACGCCCGAGAAGAGCATCCCAGCGTTATATCCCCCCAACCGGGACATAGGAAAAGTTCACGGGTCAAAGCGGGAAGATCTAAGGTTGTAACCGGTCACCAAGCGCGAGACTGGTCCATTCAGTCGCAGGACCAGCACAGTACCGGCATGTACTATCTCTACCAGTATCTCGCTACTACCCGGTCAGCTGCCAACTCTAGAGGATGCCGGAATCTTTCAGAGCGTTTTGTAATATCGTCTCTTTCACGGCAGCGAAGACTAAACGAATGTTGGTCGTATCGGTAGCTTGAGTGAGACTGCAGTAGAAGTCAGATATCATGGGGATGTAATCGAGCAACTGGAGACCTACTGAGGATAGAGATTCAAATGTGCGCGATTGACTTGATTGAATCTCCATAGAAGGTACTTGGCGGCTCGGTTTACATCATTGCCGCCCGAGTAATCAGGGAAGTAGTTGTTTAAGGGTGAACGAGGGAGCTTTTGTCGGAAAAGGTCGACCTTGTTGAGGAAGAGAATGATACTCGTTCGCATGAACCAACGGGAGTTGACAACGGAATCGAAAAGCACCAAGCTTTCCATCATTCGATTCTTCGGGCGGGTCAGACGATGGCTACCTTCCGGCGGACAAAGTGATGCATACCTGATTGCTTTCCTCTAGTAGTACTTGGTCATATTCGCTAAGCGCCACACAGAAGATGATGGATGTGACGTTTTCAAAACAATGAATCCACTTCTTGCGCTCACTGCGCTGGCCGCCTACATCGAACATGCTAAATATCACGTAAGCATACTGGAAGATGATTATAGAATTCGCATGTCAGACACAAAAGAGTCACATACTGTATGCTTAGTTGACCCATTGTGAATCGAGTCTCGTAGATACCGGTGGTTTTCGTTCGCGCGCGAAGCACATCATTCACACTGGGAATGTATTCAGGAGCGGCTATTCGTTTGGCTTCCTCGAAAAAACTAGTCCCTCTGCATCAGCATCCGTGCCGCGAGTGTGAAAAGCGTAGACAGTCTTACTATGGTGCGGAATCCATCAAGTAAAATTCGTTCTGGTGTTCTAATACCGTCGACGTACACGGGTCGTTCCAGAGGTAGGTGATCGCATCCCCTAGCTTGCTGTCGAGCGGCACATTGGGATCAGGGTTGATATTATAATCGTAAATGTACTGGATATAGTCGCGGACCTTTTGACTCGAAGGCTCAAGAGAGAATTGGTGGTAAGCGGCGATGAGCGATTTGGCGCAATCAAGGAGATTTTTGTAGACTGTCAGACGGTATAACGACAACTCTTCGACCGTGTAGCCATTCTGATGGATGATCTTCATCTGTTTAACAATTGTCGACTTCCCGCTTTCTCCGGAGCCTAAGGCAAGACACATCCTGTTAGCCACACCTCAAGCGTCTCAAGGGCCATGCTACTCTCCGAGCAAGAAACGCGCAACTGACCGAGTAGTAGGATCTTGCATTCTCGCCGTAGTCGCCTCGAATCCTCCTCTATTTTGCGATCGATAGCCTGGCTCTTCCGCTTCTGCTCGACATCGCCGGTCGCCTCGGAGCTCATACACGAACCCATTTTCTCGTATCACTCCCAGACAGCGGAGAACTAGCCCATTAGCTGCCTGCGGAAGGGCGCGGCATCCACCTATCAGACCGCTGACACCTGAAACCCGAAACAATGTGATTCTCGAACAGCCAGTCGATCAAGGTCTTAGACCGGGCGAATCGAGGGAGGAGAGGGAAATTGGCGCGATCGAGAGACAATGGGGGAAAGTCTCGGTGCGATAATAAAAAAGGGTGGTAGGTTTGCGATCGACGAGGACGCCCGATTAGGGATCGAGGCTTGCGCGCGGAATGGTCAAAGGCAAAGCCACAGCGGACAGGTTCGGGTTTGAGACAGCGAGAGGGTCTGAGCGACGACTGCAGGTTTCCGGGAACAGAGGCGATGGGATCGTGATGCAGATGATCGAGAGAGGGGAAGAGAAGGGAGGAGGGGGAAGGAAACCAGGGAGGTGCGTGTTGGAACAGGACGGTTGGATGAAGTGCAGGATCGTTGGCGTGGTCGGACTCGTCTGAGCTGAGAGGAAAAGCTGGGGTGAGTGAGGGGGGTCAGGATCCAACTGCGGAGCAGCAAAGCGAACGAGAATGACGACCTGACGCTAAAAAAGGGCAGTCTAGTCAAGGTCGATCGGGAGTTGATGTGGGAAAAGTGGATGGAAGCGCGGATCGTGAGTGAGAGATAATGTAAGCAACGAGGATCTTTCTGGTCGGTCGGCAAATGGTCGATCGGGGTTGGGAGGGGGGAGGGGGGGGAGCAAGTCAGATGTGTAGATTGATTGATCTATTAATGGTTCATGATTAATGGTTAAGAGATGTGGAAAGGGTTAGGGTAGTGTGTGAGAGAAAGAAATGACAGCTCGTGGGTGTTTCAGAGGGAAGCAGGTTAAGTTTGTTAGTTGGTGAACAGTAAGTAGTGTAGTAAGGTCAAGTCAGGTCAGATCGCATGTAGGAGGTGGAATGAAATGAGAGAGTGGATATTCCCAATCGTCATACTCAGTTCAAAAGTCTGTTAAGGTCGACAGGTGGAAGTGGAGAATGGCAGGAGACCGAGGGAAAAGGAAAGGGAAAGGGAAAAGATTACATACACTCGCTCGATCGTAGGGGCGACGAGTGGGTATTCTTTGGTGAAAACGTGGATCGCCCACTCTACAGGCTATGAGACTAGTCCAAGTTAACCAATATCTAAACTACTTACTTCTTAGTAACTTAGTAGAGTAGTTCGATCGGGGACCAGATGACCAGACATGGGCCAACGACAAAGGGTTCGAATGAAAGATAATGACTGCCAAGCTGGACGCTTTGATTTGTCCTCTCCTCCCTTCTACTTAGTTACCTTACCAGGCAGCCTTACTTGGACTGGGACGGAAATGCTCCCGATGGATCACCCTACTGTCAACTCTGGCTCCATAGAGTCTGCAGCATCAGGTACATGTGCAGCTGAGCTTGAATGATCATATCGAAAGTGGATTCCTGGTATCTGTTTCCTACCTTCATGAAATGCCATGGTGTATTAAGGGTGGCCGTCGGTAAGCAGACTCTGCTCGCATACGAAGCCATTCTCTCCTTCCCAGCCCGCCTAGACGGAGTAATTCCTGGCCTCACGTCGCATTATTCATTCCGAACTGCACATTGACACGTACGGGACACAAAGCCACAGAAGAGGTCCCATGGTCAGCTTATCCTTTAGCCCTCTATCATGGTGATGATGTGTTGGGATCTTCATCAGGGGCTGAGGCATGGTCACACTAGCAGTAGCTAAGGTAGGGATATCAGCTCTCTGGGATTAATGACTCCGGCGATTGCCCCCATCTCCAGAATAGCGTGCTCCTTAAGAATCATTCTGCTGTTGCGCATACTGTTTCCAAGACCGCATGTGCCACATCTGATAGACCTATTATTCCAGGCAAAGCGCATGAGTTCAGGGTCGAAAGTTTTGCCGTCACTCAGCTCTATATAAAGACAAGCGCGGAGCGCGATCGGGTCTGAGTTCCAGAGGCTTACTGGGCACCTATTGACAGGGAGTCTTGGCTTGTTATTTACTTTATTGTTCTTTCCCACGCATTAGATGTGCTCCACTTCTTAATGGTCACCCTGAGTTGCTCTTTATATATATCTCAGCTACCTTGAGTGCCATTTCTGATGAGTATGTACTGTACAATACACCCAGAACTTTAACTCTTTGTCTTTGTGTAGCAAGGTCAAAGTACTTGGCAACAAGGACCGCGGAGCCTTACGACAAGCATATTTCTGGCCACAGTCGTCCTCTATCTTCAGTCGTCTGATCAGACTCGAGCAGCAGCCATCGAAGCTCATTTTCGATGAATGTTCCAGGCCGATTGATTGCCGATTTAGGTTCCTGGAGCAGTAAAATTACATACAATCAACCGCAAGCCTAGACAGGTATGTCGTACCCAGGCGGATCGGACACGCTCTACTATGTAACGTGAACCTGGATCGTGGCACGAACGATGGACTGCGAGTCTGGACAGAAAAGTGTCGGCAGGCTAGATAAGCTAAGGTATCATTATAGGGATCAGCTCCTGGAGAACGTAAAATCAACCGAGTCTCGGGTAAACCAGGAAGACTGTTCCAAACGAACGTGGCCCTCTTTAAGCACTTCAGCGCTTTGACCTAACGAGGGATGGGCGGTCTTTACCGACAACCGCGACATGGTGTGTCTCGAGTCTCGACCTACCGGAAGAAGTTCCGGTGGAGTCGAGAACATGAGGGTCTAGATGGTTAATAGATTCTGGGGAAGGGGGAGAGGAAGGGGGGACGCCCCAGTCAATGAGGAAACTCGTAGTAGATGTGATATAGATATAGATAAAGATATGGATAGAAAGGATCTAAGACCGTTTTCTCATTGAGAGAAGAGGCCAAGTCGTGCGGCTCGGAGTATAGTTCTTGAGAGAGATGGCAGAGACTGGACTGGACCTCCGACTGGACTGGACTCGACCGGACTGAGGGAAAAAAAATGGAGCGGGTTGGATTTGACGCGCGAAGGCAATGGAAGTGATTGGAACGGCGAATCGGCGACCCTCAGACCCACCGAGGTATGATGACATCGTTCAGCAAAGGGAGAATTATTACGTAGTAGCCGGGAGAGCCATCATGCTTGTTGGACGTGGGCTGGGCGGGCTGGGCGGGCTGGCCATATCTGAGAGAATGATGCCTCGTTCCTCCTCCATCATAGCCCGATAGATTGATTGGGTACCGCCATAACCTCAATTTTGTGATCTAAAAAAGAAAAAGAAAAAGAAAAAGAAAAAGCAAAAGCAAAAGCAAAAGCAAAGAAACTCAAGACTCAAAGTTGGAACTCGGTGTACCGTTCTCGTTCTCATTCTCATCCTCGTCGGCGCAGTTAGTTGGGAGTGTGGGGGTAAGTAGTATAGAAACCATTGTTGCAATCTGAATGTACCGTAGGAAAAAGATCATACCTGAGCTGAAGTCATCGACTGGACTTTTCAGGTACCACGCATGAAAGCAAGAGTCCCTTGGGGGAGAGATTATCCCATGTGGATGGTTAGGTAAGCGTAGTGGGAGGGATGCATCATCTGGAGGGGGAAGAGGGAGAATAGTGTGGGAGCCACATCCGGTTAATAAATTCTAGATCAGGGTGTGGTAAGAAATCTGGCAGGGCTGTTGCTGTTGCTGTTGCTGTTGCTGAGTATTGCTTGCTGGCTGTCTGCTTATTGATCGTTGAGCAGCAATAGTTAGTAGTAGTCGCTGGACTCTCTGCCATACCCTGCTTCCGTCGCGGACGTCATCGGTCTTGTTTTGGGCGTTCCGGAAAATCGACCTCAACGGACTAGGAGCACAGAGAGAAGCAGAGAAAGTCAAGGTCTTTTCCCCACACACCCTGCTGGGGCGCCACCTACGGCTTTTGCTGCCTCGCTACTCACCATCTCTTGTTCTTGTTCTCTTTCTTCCCCCCTCTCCAACTTTGGCGCACCACCAACTTAGATATCATTCCCCGTGGCCCGCTGGTTGCATTTGGTCATTCTTCTCTTATTTTAGTTTTTTTTTCTCTCCTCAAAACTTCACTTCCTCTCTCCATCAGTCCTCCTCTCCCTCCCTCCCTCTCCGTTCTCTCATCGTCCTCTCCCTTCATCTCTCTTCATCTCCGACGACATCCACCGCCCAACAAACTCCGTCTAGACACAACCCCTCACTACTGAACTGAACTTGGTGCGCCGTCCATTCTTAATTCAAAATGGCGGAATTCGTGCGTGCCCAGATTTTCGGCACCACCTTCGAGATCACCAGCAGGTATGATTAACGGAGCAGAAATCCCCCCC